>NC_134360.1:32463974-32763974 GCF_048569485.1 Anomaloglossus baeobatrachus | reverse complement strand
CTCTGCCTTAATAGGCTACCCCTGCGCTCTACCTCTCTGCCTTAATAGGCTACCCCTGCGCTCTACCTCTCTGCCTTAATAGGCTACCCCTGCGCTCTACCTCTCTGCCTTAATAGGCTACCCCTGCGCTCTACCTCTCTGCCTTAATAGGCTACCCCTGCGCTCTACCTCCCTGCCTTAATAGGCTACCCCTGCGCTCTACCTCCCTGCCTTAGTAGGCTACCCCTGCGCTCTACCTCCCTGCCTTAGTAGGCTACCCCTGCGCTCTACCTCCCTGCCTTAGTAGGCTACCCCTGCGCTCTACCTCCCTGCCTTAGTAGGCTACCCCTGTGTGGCGCCCTGGACAAGCCAGGGGCCACAGAGCACAACACCCCACACTCCCAGCAGGCACACCGAAGTCAGACACAAAACCCTTGTTGCCTTCCTCCAGGGGTCCGCCCACCGAGGAGTTCACAGTTCTGGAGGCGGGAAAACAGTAGAGTCTAGTTTGAGAAGTGAAAGTGGAAGGAGGAAAGTAGTAAAAGAGCAGCCTGAAGTTGGTCCGGGTGTGTGGCCCGGACAGATCAGCAAGGTTGGCAGACGGTGGTGACCGTCTGCAGGAGTGGCCGATTGGAGTCTACCGTAAGGACCGTGGACGGGCGGTGGCCCGGCGGTACCGGACCGGTACGCGAAGAGAAGCCAGCACCATCTGGCAGGGGCTTATGGACCCCGGCAAGGCTAGGAGTCGCCGTAAATTTGCCAAATTCGTTAGTGAAGGGAACCTCCTGGGTTTCCCAACGACCAAGTCCCGACAGAAGGCAACAGTCCAACCAAGTGAGGGAGACACCGCCAAGGCAACCGTTTCTCAGGGCCAGCGCCTGCGGGCAAAAGGGGCTCCTCCGGCCCATATCCAAGCCGGGGAGCGGGTTACCGGTGGGAACCCATTGGAACCGTACAAACAACTTAGGTGCAGGGAAAGGCAGTCACCACCAACCTGCCAGGAGCAACAACACCGCAGCCGTCTGTGGGACCCGTCCATCCAGCCGTGTGTTTTACCGAGAACTGTGTCCTCATCATTGGCTGGGTGAGTACCACCGTGCCGTGCGGCACAGCGCTGCCGCCGCGACCCTGCACCTCACCAGGTCCCGTAACCTGCCTGCCATCCATCCCTACCCCATCTCCGGGCCCCGGGACAGCCAACCCCCCTACCCACGGAGGGGAGGATTAACAACCAAAGCTGCTCCCTGTCACCGCTCCCGGGAACCCCGTCCAGAGCAGCGGTGGTGTCACCAAAATCACCACAACCGTGGGTGGCGTCACGGACAATAATCCAAACCCCCACAATCAAAATCCCCTCTTCACTCACGGGCGAGGAGCGCCGCTCGAGTCCCCGGGATCCGGCCCACCGCTCGAGCCACCGAGCAGCAGCGGCCGCCGCAGCGGTAGCCGGACCCGAGCAGTGGGAGAGCGCAGCGTCCCCTCCTCCGCCCGCGACACCTGCGCTCTACTTCTCTGCCTTAATAGGCTACCCCTGCGCTCTGCCATTACTTCCTAGTCAATGAAAGCATGATTACTACCCCTGGGCAGGAATGGTAACGTAACTAAACTGTTCTGGTTATCAGTCGGACACCACCCGATCTAACACCTCTTATTTTTATAGTATATAGAGGGTCATTTTTGCAACTATAAATGTCCTAAAATACCAGGCATTGCCCACAGGCAGGGGTGGCGCGGTTTCTTGTAAAGAACAGCAATGTTTTTTCTGATCTGTACAATCCGTTTAACCAAATGCATATCTGTCGCTTGGTTGTGGGCGTTAATCGGCACTATAGTATTAATGCTCCTACCTCGTTAACAAGGCAGGTCTGATGCCCTTCTCCCGAACAGCCATGGACCACAAAGATAGGAGCAGTCTATAAGTGAACTATGTAGTGAGTGGGGGCAGCGGACATGCTACTGCCACTATAGATCCCGATGATCATGTGATCGCCAAATTTGCAGAGTAGGTTTGGGTTTATTTTCGAAGGATTTTGAAGTGTATCTACTTCAAATAGTTTGCTTTCTCTTCCTTTTTGCTTCAAAGTTCAACTGAGTTTTGCTGATGATGTGGTGAGTTTGCAAATAAAACAAAAAAAAATTGTTTTATTTGGAAAAAGGGAAGTGTCACTTCTAGGAGGCAGATTCCTCATGGAATCTGCTGGAAATATCACACGGTCTACTTACAAAGCTACGAAAATAGTGTGGAGAACAAAACTTCCAAAAGAAAATGTTTCAAGATTGGGTGGGGGGGGGGGAGCTTCCAAAAATCTAAACAAATCTGCTCAGATCTGCTCAGTACTCGTAACTAGTGATGAGTGGGCACTACCATGCTCCGATGCTCGGTACTCGTAACTAGTGATGAGCGGGCACTACCATGCTCAGATCTGCTCAGTACTCGTAACTAGTGATGAGCGGGCACTACCATGCTCCGGTGCTCGGTACTCGTAACTAGTGATGAGCGGGCACTACCATGCTCAGGTGCTCAGTACTCGTAACTAGTGATGAGCGGGCACTACCATGCTCAGATCTGCTCAGTACTCGTAACTAGTGATGAGCAGGCACTACCATGCTCCGGTGCTCGGTACTCGTAACTAGTGATGAGCGAGCACTACCATGCTCAGGTGCTCAGTACTCGTAACTAGTGATGAGCGGGCACTACCATGCTCGGGTGCTCAGTACTCGTAACTAGTGATGAGCGGGCACTACCATGCTCTGCTCTCCCCAAAGTAAAAATAGTCATTAACTCTCCAATTGGTTAAAGTAGCCAATAGAGCCCAAACTCTCTCTATGGTCATTTACCCGTAACCTCAAGGTGACTAAGAAATCCTGTCTGGATCTCTGTGCTTTAGAAACCTTCTCCCTCCCCCCCCCCCCCCCCCTCCCCCCCCAAAACTGCATTGTGGCTTCTTCTGTCCGGAGGTATGCACTCCGCATGTGGTTATTATCTGTAATGGCTTTTGCTCAGTGGTCTACCTATTTTTGCAACTTTTAGGAAGATTCTGTTTGTTCCTCGGATTATTGGTAAGACTTTTTTTTTTCTAACTAGCCCCAAGGCAAGAAGAGCTTACCCGTAAATCCCCTATTGTCCTCGTCTGTACTCTCCCTTTTCTGGACTTGCTCTAGTTATCAGGCAGCGTCTGACGTTCTCCTGCGCCTCGGGGCCTACAAGCCTCATGAAGCCTCAGTTCACTTTAAAAGTCGATCTAGGATAAGGCTTGAAGGCAGCGTGACGTTCTCTGCTTATGACGGGACTGATACGTGCCATGTTCATCAGTATTGTCTATACGTCCAAGAGGTGGAAACTTTTGGTTTTGGAATCCAGAATACTACTTGCAAGCTCGAGGGTTCGGCATTTGTTGGTTGACATCTGTGGATTCTGATTGTCTCATGAGGTTGCTATGTGGGTCCAGTGGTTTCCACCTATTGTCGATATGTTTTCTAGAGCGTGTTGGATGGAGTAGTAGTTAATGTGGCTATAATCCGAAACTGAGACATGAGGACTTGTGAGCAGATCATGGACTATGGTGGTCATGACCTCTCCTGCTGCATACTTGTCACGACAGCTCCGTAGCCAAACTTGCAATTGGGCTCATCTCCTTCACGATCACCTTCATCAGCAAGTGAGGTCAGGACTTAAAGCCTTGGTCTCCACTGTGACCCTACATCCCTTAATTTGTTAATGTCTACTGCCCTATCCACTCTTCCATCATACAAGATCTAATCGGAGCACACAAAGCTTTAAGGGCTTCAAGTATGAGCACTTAAAGAAAGAAAAAGATTATTCCACTAACAGGAGCAAAACAGTAACAATGCAGTGACATGCCAATAATCTGTATAATTAATCATATGCTAAATAGCTGCAAGTCACATTTATATATGAGATGGCCAAGATGATTGTCTATAAAATGAAGGTAGTCTCACGCTCAAAGCTACAGTGGATGGAGAGATATGGAGCTTGAAAGGTAAATGTTTCAAACATTGTTACCCTTTTGCTCTTTGGTGTAGATCAGGCTTACCAATGAAGTTGAGACACTTTAATATTGACCAAATGAGCACTTGACCCTTGTCCTGATCATTAGCCTGTGTAAACATGGCACTAACCCATTATGCGGGCCTAATAGTCCAAAGGCCCCGTCACACTAAGCAACATCGCTAGCAACATCGCTGCTAACGAACAACTTTTGTGACGTTGCTAGCGATGTTGCTGTGTGTGACATCCAGCAACAACCTGGCCCCTGCTGTGAGGTCGTTGGTTGTTGCTGAATGTCCTGGGCCATTTTTTAGTTGTTGCTGTCCCGCTGTGAAGCACAGATCGCTGTGTGTGACAGCGAGACAGCAACAACTAAATGTGCAGGCAGCAGGAGCCGGCTTCTGCGGAGGCTGGTAACCAATGTAAACATCGGGTAACCAAGAAGCCCTGTCCTTGGTTACCCGATATTTACCTTCGTTACCAGCCTCCGCTGCTCTCACTGTCAGTGCCGGCTCCTGCTCTGTGCACATGTAGCTGCAGGACACATCGGGTTAATTAACCCGATGTGTGCTGTAGCTAGGAGAGCAGGGAGCCAGCGCTAAGCATTGTGCGCTGCTCCCTGCTCTGTGCACATTTAGCTGCAGCACACATCGGGTAATTAACCCGATGTGTGCTGTAGCTAGGAGAGCAAGGAGCCAGCGCTAAGCGGTGTGCGCTGCTCCCTGCACGTGTAGCTCCGTGCGCTGGTAACCAAGGTAAATATCGGGTTGGTTACCCGATATTTACCTTAGTTACCACGCGCAGCATCTTCCATGCGGCGCTGGGGGCTGGTCACTGGTTGCCGGTGAGCTCACCAGCAACTCGTGTAGCGACCGACGCTCCAGCGATCCCTGCCAGGTCAGGTTGCTGGTGGGATCGCTGGAGCGTCGCAGTGTGACATCTCACCAGCAACCTCCTAGCAACTTACCAGCGATCCCTATCGTTGTTGAGATCGCTGGTAAGTTGCTTAGTGTGACTGGACCTCTAGTTGCAAGTGGCACATTTCACCCTGCCACCAAGAATGAAAATGTCTCCTTAAACAGGAGGTTTTATCCAAACATTTATTAGTGGAGAAAGACCATCCTCATTTTAGAGGTTGCTCCTTTCATGATCTAGTGGCCTTCCATTCATGGAGAAGGTTTCTCCTTGAGTGCCAAGCTGGTGTAAGGAGACTTGTAGGCCATGCAATGAGGCTGTTTGCATTTGGAGCAGTAATTGGCTAAGCAAAAAAAGTCAAAACCTTTTAGATACAGGTAAAAATGAGTCTTCAGTGGTTACCTTTTTAATGGCCAACTGAAAAGATGGTAATAATTAGCGAGCTTTCGAGACGACTCGGGTCTCTTGCAGGTACCATGCCTGATGAAGAGACCTGAGTAGTCTCGAAAGCTCGCTATTTATCATCTTTTCAGTTGGCCATTTAAAAGGTATCAACCACTGAGGACTTCAGTTCTTTTAAACAATTTTTTTCAAACCCTTGAAGGAATCTACTCCCCAACATTGTGACAGAGCCCTCTAAACCCAACCCCACTGAAGAAACGTTTCCGTATCTTGCATGGAGGAGGATCTTCAGGGTCTTGCTGTTCTTATGAATAAGGATTTATGGTCTTCTGGCTTGGTGGGCCGTATCTTCCCTTAGGGTTTTGACCTTTCAGGTCAGGTTGATAGGTCACGAGAAAATGTTAGATAAGATCAAGGAAGTGGCAAATGGATCAGGGAAAGATGAAAGCAAGGTTTTAATATCCTTTCGACAGGCCAAGCCCTTGTGTGCTGCAGATGGCGACTTGTAATACTTACCAATACCTGGTGATAAAATTGCTTTTATTCCATGGAATAAAGCCCATAATAACGGAGGGTTATTAATCCAGATGCAAACATTGTGCTATTGCATGTAGGTTTATCTTATCGTTGCCGCTCATCCTGTGATGCCCAGTGGTTGCCTCTTCTTTTTTGCCAACGTTTATGGACTATTGGCATGTGGGCAATTGTAACCAGCATCCCACACCCTTCATATTTGATCAGTTATTACAGATTTAATGGGTTGTTGAGCTTTTTTTTTTCATTGGGTAACCTGCACCTGTTTAACAAATACCACTACTTCCAAATGTAAAAACCCGTTGCGTTTCCTTAGTGTTGCCTTATCACCGGACCTAACACCAGTGGATCCACCAATGGCTGTTCTGTGCGGCGATGGGAAGTGGTGACCTCCACTTCTTTGGTCACCTGATGGTTAAGACCTGTGACTGTCTGCAGCAAATGAGTGACCAGAACAGGACGCCATCTTGGGCACATCTGTATCCAGTTGACTAAAGAGCTGGACCTCACCACCTTCTGTTCCGGAGCAGATTGCCGGCATGGCCAGATTGCCGGCATGGCCAGATTGCCGGCATGGCCAGATTGCCGGCATGGCCAGATTGCCGGCATGGCCAGATTGCCGGCATGGCCAGATTGCCGGCATGGCCAGATTGCCGGCATGGCCAGATTGCCGGCATGGCCAGATTGCCGGCATGGCCAGATTGCCGGCATGGCCAGATTGCCGGCATGGCCAGATTGCCGGCATGGCCAGATTGCCGGCATGGCCAGATTGCCGGCATGGCCAGATTGCCGGCATGGCCAGATTGCCGGCATGGCCAGCACTGGATCCGCAGGAGTAACAGCTGCTGCTGATGCTTTATTTTTTTTTTCTGTCTTTTAGAAAAAAATTAGGGGCCCGACCACCCATTTTGCTATAACGCCACCTTTTGATGGGTGCGTGTCTAGCCGGTTGGTAAAGTAAGGGCGCACAAACATTGATCCGAACTCTGATTTCTGACCAAACTATAAAGAAATCCGAGCTCGGCCACCCATTTCTGCAGTTTTTTTTTTTTTGTTACCGATTGTTGGGGTCTTGTCACCCCTCTTTGACTTTTTGCGTGTTCTGCCTTTTGTTTCTGTAGGGGTCCCTAGGTTTTTTGGTTTCTTTCCACAATATGTGGCCATTCTCATGGCTAAGGGCCACTGGCTCCTGATATTGGCCATGTTTTCCATGGCCTGTGGCTTTCTCCACTTTTTTTTTTTAAGTTTTATATTTTATTATACATATTGATGTTTCCTATGAAAAAAAAAAATACACTCAATATCTGGAATCTTGTACACTTTGACTTCCACCAATGCGTCCCAGGATAGCGCATAACTATTAAACTCATTGCCAGAAATCGTAGCTCATCCTCGTACATGTGCCTCTAATTGTGTTTTGGACACCTCTCCTGCCAGAGATATATTGATCCAAGAAGAGACTAATTAAAAACGTTGAATTGGTCTAGACTAGCCCGATAGTCGTCTTCACAAAGGTGTTGTCTAAGGTTGAGCAAAAAGATGAACAGTGGCCTACAGCCCTGCAAACCTCCTCCTACCGGCCGGCATTACCGACTCCTCTTCTAATTACAAAACCCGGTGCAACGTCATGCGATGTCTCTTCTCAATGGAGTTGTCATAATGTACCCACCCATCCCCCCTCCCCCCAATTTTATTTTACCCCCCCCCCTTTTTATTTTTTTTATTTTTGTCTATTCTTTCTGGCTTAATCGAGATGGTAGGAAGACCCTAATGAAGTCAGCGGGCTCGGGTGACTTTGTTTAATGTGTAAGGACATCTTTACTCAATCCATTCTATGAATTGTGCCAAGAGCTCAACTTTAAAAAGGAGGTTCTCATCTTGACTACTCTTATGACTAGTGATGAGCGGGCACTACCATGCTCGGGTACTCAGTACTCGTAACTAGTGATAAGCAAGCACTACCATGCTCGGGTGCGCAGTACTCGTAACTAGTGATGAGCGAGCACTACCATGCTCGGGTGCTCAGTACTGGTAACTAGTGATGAGCGGGCACTACCATGCTCGGGTACTCAGTACTCGTAACTAGTGATAAGCAAGCACTACCATGCTCGGGTGCGCAGTACTCGTAACTAGTGATGAGCGAGCACTACCATGCTCGGTTGCTCAGTACTGGTAACTAGTGATGAGCGGGCACTACCATGCTCGGGTGCTCGGTACTCGTAACTAGTGATGAGCAGGCACTACCATGCTCAGGTGCTCAGTAATCGTAGCTAGTGATGAGCGGGCACTACCATGCTCGGGGGCTCGGTACTCGTAACTAGTGATGAGCGGCACTACCATGCTCTGGTGCTCAGTACTCGTAACTAGTGATGAGCGGGCACTACCATGCTCCGGTGCTCAGTACTCATAACTAGTGATGAGCGGGCACTACCATGCTCGGGTGCTCAGTACTGGTAACTAGTGATGAGCGAGCACTACCATGCTCCGGTGCTCAGTACTCGTAACTAGTGATGAGCGAGCACTACCATGCTCGGGTGCTCAGTACTCAAAACGAGCAGATTGGACGCTTGGATGGGTACCTAACATAATAGAAGTCAATGGGGAACTCTAGCATTTTTCTGGAAGATCATCTGGAAAAAATGGTTAAGTTTCCCATTGACTTCCATTATACTTGAGTTGAGCCTGTCTAAGTCTGACCTCCTCGTTTTGAGTACTGAGCACCCAAGCATGGTAGTGCCCGCTCATCACTAGTTACGAGTACTGAGCACCCAAGCATGGTAGTGCCCGCTCATCACTAGTTACGAGTACTGAGCACCCAAGCATGGTAGTGCCCGCTCATAACTAGTTACGAGTACTGAGCACCCAAGCATGGTAGTGGCCGCTCATCACTAGTTACGAGTACTGAGCACCCAAGCATGGTAGTGCCCGCTCATAACTAGTTACGAGTACTGAGCACCTGAGCATGGTAGTGCCCGCTCATAACTAGTTACGAGTACTGAGCACCTGAGCATGGTAGTGCCCGCTCATCACTAGTTACGAGTACAGAGCACCTGAGCATGGTAGTGCCCGCTCATCACTAGTTACCAGTACTGAGCCCCCGAGCATGGTAGTGCCCGCTCATCACTAGTTACCAGTACTGAGCACCCGAGCATGGTAGTGCCCGCTCATCACTAGTGGAGTGGACACGTGCCAAAAATATTGTCTATAGCAGTGTTGGGCTGTCCATTGGTCTTGTCTGTGATTTGGAAGAGGTGGTAAAGAGCTGGGGACGTGATAAAATAAATGGAGTATACAGAATTCTGTCCATGCCGTAGTTTTCCCATTGGAATGTCTTTTCCCGGCTGCTATGGATGGAAATGTTCCGGGTATTTTGGAGCACACCCCTGCAACTGGTTTAATCCATCTCAATAACGTTGTACACCGCTCTGTAGCTGCGCCATCCCGGAGCCGGCACCGCGTGATATAACGGAGATGCATTTGCCCTGTATGCAGCAATTAGAATGGTGACACATTCTCCCCTCCGCAGCGCTCTCGGCTCGTTTATCTGCGGCGATGTCTGCAGTCTCTAATGCGCAGTATATTACATTTTCCGCGAATTCCCGATCATTCGTCTGGATTAAATTTAAATATATGCACAGCTTGAGAAGTGAGGATTGAAGCATCCGTGTAAATCCGGGCGGTGATGGATGTCGTGTGCCAGTAACTTCAGGCAGGAGCTTTACCAATACGATGTAAATAAAGGCAATGCACGGGGTTGTCCTCTTTAAAGGGATGTGTGGGGTTAGGGCAGCTTTAAAGGAGCTGCTCCAGGCAGGGTCTGAGCGGGGGAGGGGGACTGAGGAAGGTGCATGACTGTGTAGTCCTCTTCTTGCTCCCCGCAGCTTTTTCCTAATCATATTATACAGGGTAAAGTCCATATATATTTTTTTTTTTTAATATTTTATTTTTCTCATTGAGGTTGCCATGAACAGCAAACCCTGCCCGATGTCCAAGCCCCTGGGTCATTAATCAGGCAGGGCTCTGCCAAATTCCTAAATTCATTATATCGTTCCATGGCGTCTTCTCTGGAGGGTCACATCTCTACCAGGCTGGTGATCTTGTGCAAAGGTGAGGGTCTCAGAAGATCCTTTTCTGCTTTCTTCAGTGGTCTCCGTTCTTCTGAGAGTCTTCAGTCTTCTAAACCTCGATCAAGTCAAGACTTCAGAGGCTTGACTTGATCGAGGTTTAGAACCAAAAGTGTGGAGCGCTGCAGAGGATTGGCGTCTGGGTGCAGCTGTGGAGCGCTGCCAGGGACCGGCGTCTGGGTGCAGCTGTGGAGCACTGCCGAGGATTGGCGTCTGGGTGTAGCTGTGGAGCGCTGCCGAGGATTGGCGTCTGGGTGCAGCTGTGGAGCGCTGCCGAGGACTGGCGTCTGGGTGCAGCTGTGGAGCGCTGCCTAGGACTGGCGTCTGGGTGCAGCTGTGGAGCGCTGCCTAGGACTGGCGTCTGGGTGCAGCTGTGGAGCGCTGCCTAGGACTGGCGTCTGGGTGCAGCTGTGGAGCGCTGCCTAGGACTGGCGTCTGGGTGCAGCTGTGGAGCGCTGCCTAGGACTGGCGTCTGGGTGCAGCTGTGGAGCGCTGCCTAGGACTGGCGTCTGGGTGCAGCTGTGGAGCGCTGCCTAGGACTGGCGTCTGGGTGCAGCTGTGGAGCGCTGCCTAGGACTGGCGTCTGGGTGCAGCTGTGGAGCGCTGCCTAGGACTGGCGTCTGGGTGCAGCTGTGGAGCGCTGCCTAGGACTGGCGTCTGGGTGCAGCTGTGGAGCGCTGCCTAGGACTGGCGTCTGGGTGCAGCTGTGGAGCGCTGCCTAGGACTGGCGTCTGGGTGCAGCTGTGGAGCGCTGCCTAGGACTGGCGTCTGGGTGCAGCTGTGGAGCGCTGCCTAGGACTGGCGTCTGGGTGCAGCTGTGGAGCGCTGCCTAGGACTGGCGTCTGGGTGCAGCTGTGGAGCGCTGCCTAGGACTGGCGTCTGGGTGCAGCTGTGGAGCGCTGCCTAGGACTGGCGTCTGGGTGCAGCTGTGGAGCGCTGCCTAGGACTGGCGTCTGGGTGCAGCTGTGGAGCGCTGCCTAGGACTGGCGTCTGGGTGCAGCTGTGGAGCGCTGCCTAGGACTGGCGTCTGGGTGCAGCTGTGGAGCGCTGCCTAGGACTGGCGTCTGGGTGCAGCTGTGGAGCGCTGCCTAGGACTGGCGTCTGGGTGCAGCTGTGGAGCGCTGCCTAGGACTGGCGTCTGGGTGCAGCTGTGGAGCGCTGCCTAGGACTGGCGTCTGGGTGCAGCTGTGGAGCGCTGCCTAGGACTGGCGTCTGGGTGCAGCTGTGGAGCGCTGCCTAGGACTGGCGTCTGGGTGCAGCTGTGGAGCGCTGCCTAGGACTGGCGTCTGGGTGCAGCTGTGGAGCGCTGCCTAGGACTGGCGTCTGGGTGCAGCTGTGGAGCGCTGCCTAGGACTGGCGTCTGGGTGCAGCTGTGGAGCGCTGCCTAGGACTGGCGTCTGGGTGCAGCTGTGGAGCGCTGCCTAGGACTGGCGTCTGGGTGCAGCTGTGGAGCGCTGCCTAGGACTGGCGTCTGGGTGCAGCTGTGGAGCGCTGCCTAGGACTGGCGTCTGGGTGCAGCTGTGGAGCGCTGCCTAGGACTGGCGTCTGGGTGCAGCTGTGGAGCGCTGCCTAGGACTGGCGTCTGGGTGCAGCTGTGGAGCGCTGCCTAGGACTGGCGTCTGGGTGCAGCTGTGGAGCGCTGCCTAGGACTGGCGTCTGGGTGCAGCTGTGGAGCGCTGCCGAGGATTGGCGTCTGGGCGCTGGTGTGGAGCGCTGCCGAGGATTGGCGTCTGCGCGCTGATGTGGAGTGCTGCCGAGGATTGGCGTCTAGGTGCATTGGTGGAGCGCTGCCGAGGATTGGCGTCTGGGCGAAGCTGTGGAGCGCTGCCGAGGATTGGCGTCTGGGTGCAGCTGTGGAGCGCTGCCGAGGATTGGCGTCTGGATGCAGCTGTGGAGCGCTGCCGAGGATTGGCGTCTGGATGCAGCTGTGGAGCGCTGCCGAGGATTGGTGTCTGCGCGCTGATGTGGAGTGCTGCCGAGGATTGGCGTCTAGGTGCATTGGTGGAGCGCTGCCGAGGATTGGCGTCTGGGCGAAGCTGTGGAGCGCTGCCGAGGATTGGCGTCTGGGCGAAGCTGTGGAGCGCTGCCGAGGATTGGCGTCTGGGCGCAGCTGTGGAGCGCTGCCGAGGATTGGCGTCTGGGCGCAGCTGTGGAGCGCTGCCGAGGATTGGCGTCTGGGCGCAGCTGTGGAGCGCTGCCGAGGATTGGCGTCTGGGCGCAGCTGTGGAGCGCTGCCGAGGATTGGCATCTAGGGTGCACGTGAGGAGTGCTGCTGAGGGCTGGCGTCTGGGTGCCCATATCGCCTCTCTCCTTGTGTCTCCCTTTCTATGGGGACAGGCTTCAAACTGTTAATGTGCAGACGCCACCCAGCCATGTGCTTCTGGCAGAAATACGGTGCACCTGCATAGAAGGAAATTTCCTTAACTGCGTATATGCAACGTAGGTGTAGCCCTGAATGCGCGAGATCTGCTTAGGATATCTGGGGATATCTGCTTTAGAGAGGGGCGGATAATTAAAATTAGGCGTGGATGTGCCTGTGTATTGGATACCTCAGTACCATACACAGGACAAGCTGGCATGCGGTGGTGCATGAGCGGAATAGTTTAACCTTTGGCGCACTCGTGCTATAGATTCGGCACCTTTAAGGGAGAGACATTGGATGAGCACGATTTCATTATAACAATATTTGGATAAAAGGGAATCTGTCAGCAGGTTTTTGCTATGTAATCTGACAGCAGCATGATGTAGGGACAGAGAGCCTGATCCTAGTTATGCATCACTTAGTTTACTGGATGCTGCAGCTGTGATAGAATCAGGTTTTTTTTTCTGCTGCCCATCTAGCAGAGCTCTGAATGCTGAGCAGTGTATAACCCCCACCCACACCATTGATTGACAAC
Organism: Anomaloglossus baeobatrachus; assembly: GCF_048569485.1. NCBI lineage: Eukaryota > Metazoa > Chordata > Amphibia > Anura > Aromobatidae > Anomaloglossus > Anomaloglossus baeobatrachus. The sequence continues at coordinate 32,751,114 of NC_134360.1, read as the reverse complement.
TTTCTGTGTTCACTGTATATTGACAGAAAGCTTTTAATCTGTGGTGGAGGCGTGATTGGACTAGGAGGCACCAGACACCTAGTCTTGAAGTGATTGATTAATCTTCGGCTGATGAAACACTGATCTCATTCAAGCTCAGGATGCTGAGGTTTATAACCCTGCCCACACCACTGATTGACAGCTTCCTGTGTTCTCTGTATATTGACAGAAAGCTTCTATAACATGCCTGGGGTGTGGTTGAGCAAGGAGGTACCAAACACCTAGTCCTGTAATGATGATCTCCTGTTGATGAAACCCTGATTTTATTGAAACACTGCTCAGCATCCAGAGCATGCCCTTGCTGACACCACTGACAGCTTCCTGTGTTCTCTGTATATTGACAGAAAGCTTCTATAACATGCCTGGGGTGTGGTTGAGCAAGGAGGTACCAAACACCTAGTCCTGTAATGATGATCTCCTGTTGATGAAACCCTGATTTTATTGAAACACTGCTCAGCATCCAGAGCATGCCCTTGCTGACACCACTGACAGCTTCCTGTGTTCTCTGTATATTGACAGAAAGCTTCTAAAATAATCCATGCCTGTGGTGTGGTTGAGCTAGGAGGTACCAAACACCTAGTCCTGTAATGATGATCTCCTGTTGATGAAACCTTGATTTTATTGCAGCTTTGGATGCTGAGCGGTGTATGCCCTTGCTGACACCACTGTCGGCTTCCTGTGTTCTCTGTATATTTACAGAAAGCTTCTAAACTGTGTTGGAGGTGTGCTTGAGCTAGGAGGCACCAGACACCTAGTCCTGTAATGATAATCTCCTGTTGATAAAACACTGATTTTGATTGAAACAGTATAAGTTATACATTGCTGGAATCAGTATCTCTGCCACTTCATCACGCTGCTCTCAAATTATATAGCAAAAACCTGCAGACAGATATGTTGGCATTATGGAGGTATAAGTAATTGGTCATGGTTTCTATCCTTATTTTGGTGAATTTTCCGTGGAGTCTGCATTTGGTTTTGCAGCAAGGCTGCAGTTTTTGTACTGTAGTGTGTGCATACAGTTGCAATCACTATGCACCCATGGTAGTTTGTATATAAATATGTGCACCCCTATATAGAAGTGTACCCCTATAATTTACCAATTTAGAGGACTTTCTAGGCAGCAGCATCATCCTGCTTCAGCGGCACGAAGGAGTTAAGCGACTGTCGGCGTTGCTTCTCCGCTCTCCATCTCTGGAGGACTGAGGCGCGCAGCATATGATTAGTCTGTAAAGTGCCTCTCCTTCCATGTAGCGTTTCCAGAGGCCCCGGACTCGGCGTTCTCATCTACAATAGCGGATAATTCCATTTGGCTCATGTCACGTATTACGAAGAGACAATCTCGCTTCTCTTAAACTATTACATTAGTGGCATGATCTGTTCAATTACCGGCCAAATCCATAAATCAGCCAAATTACAATATCATTCCATTTTTTTGTCTTTTTTTTTTTTTTTTTCTCTTCTTCTCTCCCGTCCTCCACCCCACCTGCATGGCGGCTTCAAACTCTCTAAGTGTAAGGGAAAAGATCATTTATGGAGGCGAGTTTCCCCACGGGGTCTGGTTACAATCATTCTGAGCGTGAAGTAGAATCATGAAATGAAACACGCTTTGATTTTATTAGAAAGATGCCGTTTCTAGAATTAGGCTGAAGAAATGGTTTAGCTTTTCCCCTCTGTGCGGGATCGGTGAAGGGTTTAGCGCTCCGCAGCCGTTAGTGGGCTCGTTATTACTATGATGTGGCTAACACTCTGTTATAAGGTTTTAAGTCGGCGTTTACATTTTATGAACCCCAGGAAATGAAAGGGCAGAGTCATTACTGCGCTTCTGGAATGTGTGTGAGTGTGTACGTTTACTGATACATTGTAGCAAGTCAGGAGGTTTAGTTACTGGAATGTATGCAATTGTAGCAAACCCTCTCCTGTGAGAAGTGACCAATCAGAGTCGAAAAATATATATATTAGATTATATTACACACACATTTTCCCTCTCCTCGCCTTTCCCTCTCCTCGCCTTTGCCTCTCCTCGCCTTTGCCTCTCCTCGCCTTTGCCTCTCCTCGCCTTTGCCTCTCCTCGCCTTTGCCTCTCCTCGCCTTTGCCTCTCCGCGCCTTTGCCTCTCCGCGCCTTTGCCTCTCCTCGCCTTTGCCTCTCCTCGCCTTTGCCTCTCCGCGCCTTTGCCTCTCCGCGCCTTTGCCTCTCTCTCGCGCGCTCGCGCTCGCTCTCGCTCGCCTTTGCCTCAATTGAGGTGAATCTGTTCGCAGGTTTTTGGTATGTAATCGGAGAGCACCCTGATTCCAGAGATCACTTTCTAGACTGTGTTGCTGTTTCAATGCAGTCCGTATTTTATCAGCAGGACATTATCACTACAAGATTAGTTCTCATGCTTCCTAGCCCAACCACACCAGCAGCACAATTTCGTGGCTTTCTGACAATATTGCTAATCAGTGGTGTGTGTAAGCTATTACAGGGCTCAGCATTCAGAGCTACAAATTCACTCACTCGCCTCTACCACGTACACTTTAGATGCTAGGCTGGTTCCACTTAAACTGGGGGTTTTAGCAAATCTTTACATTAATCGGGTATTGAAACTTGGTACTCTGGAAAGTTGCAGTAATTTTTGTTAGTAGCATCTCCTTCCAAATAGGTGGATAAATGTAAACATTATGGTCGCGGCATGTTGCTTAGTCAATGGCCGGAGAGAATTGTGGGGTCACAGTTTATGGATTGTGACCCTATATGCTCCTCAATATAGGAGAAGCTTATAGGTTATGTCCAATCCTGAGTCGGTACTCATAACGAGCAGTTGGATGCTTGGATGAGTATCCGAGTATAATTGAAGTCAATGGGTAACTTGATCATTTTTCCGGAGTTCCTCAATGACTTCCATTATACTTGGGTACTCAAGTAGCGCCCATCCGAGCGTTCAACTGCTCGTTAAGAGTACCCGAGCATGAGAATGCTTGCGCATCATTAGTGATGATCCTATTGATCGCTGGAAGTCCAACCAGTGGGACCAAAAATTGAGACTGAGGCTTTAGATGCCAAGAACCAGGCTTTGTAGAACCCCCTTATTGAGCCTCCACTCCATTTATTGTGTATGTAATTGCCAGAGATAGCTGGGGTCATGGGGGGTCCCCGATGTCAGACCTCAAGTGATCATAAAGTTCTTCCCAAGATCGTAAATTATCCCTATTCATACGGCCCAATAGCGTTGGCAAACCCCCTTTTTAATAATCCTCCAAGAGATATGGAAAGCCATGACGCTAGTGTGATAGGACCGCTGGGATCCTGATGTAGAAGTTTGCCACCCATGAGGCATCTCCTACCAATCCGGTATCTGTCAGGTCACGTAAATGGCCAACTAGGCTCATAAAATTGGATCTCTTACTCAGGCGATCATAGGGGCTATCAAAGTGCTACACGAGGCCAGATTGTGGTAATCACGGATTCCAGTAGAGTTGACGCTCGACTCCCAAAAACCCTACAATGTAACCGGTCTTGGTTTCCGAATAATGGTACGTGGTCAATCTCTGATAACGGGGTTTGGCGATCCTCGCGCCTCTCTGCAGTCGCCACCTTGTCTATCACTACACACGCGCAGTGGGTGGTAATGGCTTTGTGCGGTGACAGCTGTCATCGTGACGCGCAGTTTCATCGATTCGATTACACATAATGCCAGTCTCTTTTCCTCCTGTTTTGACTTTAACATCTCGTCGGCAGTGGTTCCTCCTCAGCAAAACCGACCCTTGAAGATGGGTTTTTGGGATACCATCTTCGGCTCAAACCTTTTTGGTGAGGCATCATCTGAGGCACTGACCCCAATGTCCTATCATCCATAAAAGCACACTAACACATTGGAAAACCTCCTTATGAAAAAGTGTCCATAAAGCCTAGATGAGTCGGTCAAGCGATCTTGCCCGACGTGGAGATGAGCAAATTGATTTTTAATGGGTTCAACTCGTTATGAATTTTCCAAACGTTTTAGGCTCTGGCAAATCTGAATATTTTTGATTTGCACAAATCCAGCAAGACATAAGCCAACCGGCCTCCATCTTTCCAGGTCATTTTGTTGGTCAAGGGGTTTCAGTAGACCCTAACCTGACTTTGTCACCTCCACTGCCCCAGCAGCTCTCTGTTCGTCTTTGGTGGCTCTCGTGGTCATCTGGAAGGTAACGCACATCAATGATGTGAAGTTGTTTTTGCTCTTGGCACTGGAAGATCCAAGCCTAAACCTGCACGTGGAGGGCCAAGGTGAGTATGAGTTTCACTGTCCACCCTCGTTCCTTTCCCAGTGTTTTATGCGTTTGGTGAGGCCTCGGAGTATACTAAACTTTTTTTCTGGGTACCAACAATTTCAACGGGATCAAATGTTTGCCATTTTCAACAAATTGCCCCAAACGAATGTTGAGACATTTGTGCACCTCTAATCGGAAATTATAATAATCAAAAAATACCGTTAAAGACCAGAAGAGGTTAATAAAAAGAGATTGGTGTCTTTTTTTTTTTTTTTTTTTAAACAATTTTTATTCAAAAAATTTTTTTTTTCAAAAATTACATAATTACATGCATCCCCTGAAGAAAACAATGCTTGAAACGCGCGTCGGGATATAGCGGTACACAAAATATTCTTGACCATTAAGGTATTTTAAATCTAGCAACACTTTTTTGCACTTCACAGGCACTTTATTCTAATATGCTAGTTTGCCTCATACCTTCTTTCCATACATATTATATATAGCTGCATTTAAAAAAAGTTAGTTATATGCTATATATAGTTATGGATTTTTACATCTTTTGGTCAACACACCGAGTATTTATATTATCTGTTTTACCGTTGCTGCATTACCTTGGGTTTTGATCCTGTCCTATATATATATTTTTCTGAACATGTATTGTATTGTATTGTATTGTATTGTATTATATGTAATTTTTAAAAAACATCTTTTTTGAATAAAAATTAATATTTTTTTTAAAAAAAAGACACCAATCCCTTTTTATTAACCTCTTCTGGTTTTTAAAGGTATTTTTTTGATTATTATGATTATTTAAAGGTGATCTAACACTGAATATTTTGATTATTCTAATCGGAAATTGTAGTGACATTGGTCGATGCAAAGGTGGCAACTGTAGACATCCGATATCAGCTGCTTCTTCAAAATATAATGGGTTCAGACTGCTCCAACCTGATTGACGTGTTCGAGGCCTTCATACCAAATCGGAATTTAAACTAGATGTGTAACAAGTTCCTCGTCCCTAACACATGGCATGCCAGCTGTTACCTGACACTGGGTTTCGCCTGTTGGCTTCTTCTTGGGGCAAGCCCATATATGGGAATTTTCCAAATGTTTTATTACTGATAATGTTTGGAGAGTTTTTATTTTATTTGGAAGCAAAGTGGCTATGCTGTGCTGGCCGGTTATATATAGATTTTTTTTTTTTTTAAGGGATACTTGTTACAGTGATGTAGTTGGCAATGGTGCAGTGTAAAAAGAGAGCACGAGGGCGGTGGGTGGGAAAAGGTTTCGCACATGTCAGATGTGCCCAAATGTTAGTTTCTAAATGGAGGAACACAATTATCTACTAAAAAAAGGCGAATTGGGGTTGGAGATGATGTTGCCCAATTGGGCTCAGAACGCGTCTACCCTATTGAAAATGACCTTTTAGAGATGATGCAATGTGTTTTTGTTACTTTGTATCCCTTTTCTCTTAATTGCCTCTGATATACAGATTACGCGCGTCAACCTTTTCCAGTTTATTTAGGTGTTGTATTGAAGTTTTTGGACGCCGGCGCAGATCTCGGTGTACTCTGCTATAATTGTAAGACGCTCGGCACCCGGGGGATGTAAACAAAGCGAATCGCACTGGAAAGTTTACATTTTTAACATTGCTCCAAGTTTCCTCCACGTTTGAGTAACGACTCCTCGTATTCACGTGACGTCATTCATTGTTTCCTGGTTCGGTTATTTGCCTTGTACGTCCCCGGAGTTACAGCCTAGAAATCTACTTGATGCAACGGGAAACTTGTGTAATCGGGAAGTTGAGGTGGCGGATTTGGTCAGATTTTATGATTCCGTCCAAGTGGTGCCGCTTTACTGCGAAATTGTGGGTTCTTATGGGTAGTCCAATCAGTAGCATTGATCACCTTCCTCTCGTTAGCTCGTCATTAATGCTTCCGGCTGGAATACTGCTAAGAGATTCTCATCCGATCCCTTTAATCTAAGGGCCACTGCCCCAGAGGAAATGTAGTAGGCTAAATTAATGGCCGTCCATGACGTCCAACCACGGCGGTGCAAGGCGCTTGTGTGAATAATCCCTTACGCCCAGTGGTGTAACAAGAGTCCAATGGGCCCTAGTGCAAAATTTGGACCTGGGCCCCCCATCCCCGTATGTTTGGTCAGATGTATGTATACAGTTAGCATTCTAAATCCTAGAAAGACATGAGTTGCTCTTCCCCCATCCTGGGCTCCTTCCTGGTAAATAGGTCCCCCCCCCATCCTGGGCTCCTTCCTGGTAAATAGGTCCCCCCCCCATCCTGGGCTCCTTCCTGGTAAATAGGTCCCCCCCCATCCTGGGCTCCTTCCTGGTAAATAGGTCCCCCCATCCTGGGCTCCTTCCTGGTAAATAGGTCCCCCCATCCTGGGCTCCTTCCTGGTAAATAGGTCCCCCAATCCTGGGCTCCTTCCTGGTAAATAGGTCCCCCCCCCCATCCTGGGCTCCTTCCTGGTAAATAGGTCCCCCCCCCCATCCTGGGCTCCTTCCTGGTAAATAGGTCCCCCCCCCCCATCCTGGGCTCCTTCCTGGTAAATAGGTCCCCCCCCCATCCTGGGCTCCTTCCTGGTAAATATGTCCCCCCATCCTGGGCTCCTTCCTGGTAAATAGGTCCCCCCCCATCCTGGGCTCCTTCCTGGTAAATATGTCCCCCCATCCTGGGCTCCTTCCTGGTAAATATGTTCCCCCCCCCCCCCCCATCCTGGGCTCCTTCCTGGTAAATAGGTCCCCCCCCCCCCATCCTGGGCTCCTTCCTGGTAAATAGGTCCCCCCCCCCCCCCATCCTGGGCTCCTTCCTGGTAAATAGGTCCCCCCCCCATCCTGGGCTCCTTCCTGGTAAATATGGCCCCCCCATCCTGGGCTCCTTCCTGGTATATACACCGTACTTGCCCTCCCCTGGTCCCATGTCGCGTGGTATCCTCCTCTGTCAGCAGTGGCTGACAGCCTTCATTGTTGTCCGTGCTATGCCAACGCATTAGGTCATTGTCATGCGCCACCACCACAGTCCCGGGTACGCAGATGATAGCTGACTGCTTCTGTTTGGCTGGCAGTGTGTATCGCAGTGCAGGGACATGACGGATCTCTGCACCGCGATGCATTTTAGCTTGATGTGTGCCCTTGGAGACACATCCCTCGGCCCTGATCACGTTGGCAATCCCTGCGACCGTGATCGTTCCGCCCCTGCTTACTCCTCTAAAAAGTAAATTGCGCACCTAATTTTTCAGCAGGTGGTAGATGCTATGGAAGATTTTTGGTCATGCCATGTATTACCTTTCCGGCATTGGACTTCTTTGTAAACCCGATCGATTTTGGAGCTTGGATGTCTGTTTTTTTTCCTCGATTGAGGTCTAGGTTTTGCAGGGTTGATCAGAGGGCACATGACTTTTCCTGAAATCGGAGGCACTAACCCGCAGACCGTTGCACTGTCTTGTTGACAGCTGTAAACATCGATGTCTGATAGAAGCCGTTCCTCCGGGCGGTCAGGGGAGCAACGTGAAAATTTCAAGCAAATGTGTATCTGCTCCCAGATGAGGAGTCAGAACAGCAATCCTCCCCTCCACGGCTCGCTCTGATCTCCAGCAGAACAGCAGAGTCGGAACAGGTCACCAGGGGCTTATCCTGACAGCCGTCTGTCACTTTCCATAGCGCGGCATCGTGGAAGCCGAAAAATCGTTGCTTTACCTGCTGCAGTAGAAGGATCTTCTGGGCAAACGGAGAAAAGTCTCCGAGCCGCTTTTATATATAACGCCGCGAGTTCATTCACATTTCCCCAAACTTCAGTTTGAGCCGCTCAAATCATAATGCGAGCTGCAGGCAAGCCGTAAACTATTAAGGGAGCCCCTCAGCCATCGCTCCTCCGATTCCTTCATGGTGGTTTATAGATGAAATGGACCCTCTTAATGCCGGCTTGCCGCTTAGTGAACTGCTCAGTGCAAGTTCTTTTGCTATGTGAAAAATTAAACCCGGTTTCCCATTTTGAACTGGAATATGTGGGACTGGAGGGGGCCCTGGCATTGGGTTTGGGACCCCATTTTGGAAATGTGACCTCAATTGCGATTGGGAGCTAAGTTATGGCTTGCAGGGTCCCATAAGTTGGTCTTCCGGTGTGGTCACCGATACATCAACTGGGGAGGCCAACGATCTTAGGCTCGTTCATTCCAGTTGTGGTGGTCTGGCCTGTATCACCATAATTTCCTCCCCCCCTCCCCGTGTACTAGATTGTTTCCTCCGCTCCCATCCTACACGACCAAAGGCACGCGTCGCTGTTATCACACAGATTACAGTGTAGCTGATATTGGGCAAAAAGTGGAAACCTGGCAAAATAAAATCTTGTCGTTCCTGGTCCTTCTATTGTATTGTCAACCAACCTCGTCACATGTATTCAGTGAAATTAAAAAAAGTTTATGCATCCTTTTTATATGAAGCATACCCATAATCTATAAGAGAAGACTCCATTGAGGACACAGTGGCCGGCGTCCCTTGCCTCGTTGGTGGCCCGGCGTCCCTTGCCTCGTTGGTGGCCCGGCGTCCCTTGCCTCGTTGGTGGCCCGGCGTCCCTTGCCTCGTTGGTGGCCGGCGTCCCTTGCCTCGTTGGTGGCCCGGCGTCCCTTGCCTCGTTGGTGGCCCGGCGTCCCTTGCCTCGTTGGTGGCCCGGCGTCCCTTGCCGCCTTGGTGGCCCGGCGTCCCTTGCCGCCTTGGTGGCCCGGCGTCCCTTGCCGCCTTGGTGGCCCGGCGTCCCTTGCCGCCTTGGTGGCCCGGCGTCCCTTGCCGCCTTGGTGGCCCGGCGTCCCTTGCCGCCTTATTGCAATTCAATTCTGTGCCAAATTAATGAGCCCCAACCTATAAGACTAGCCTTAATGGTGAACACATATTTTTACTTTATTATCTACCCTACATGGGTATTGTGAGTAGAAGAGGTAGCACCCATATTCCTATGCAGGTAGCCATCCAACTTGGATAGCCGTCATAAGCTACCTATTCATTCCCATATACCTGCATCCTTGTTGAGAGCAGAATAAGCCGCTGTCAGACACCTACTGCTAGCTTTTCTCCCTTGAGAGCAAAAGATTGGGCATATTGAAATTAAACATGCCTGATCCTTCATAGCTCCTGACATCTGCAGTCAGGGAGGTAGGCAGGACACCTCCTTTATACATTGCATGGACTGCCAGTCTTGTTAACATCGGAAAGGTCAACACTGATCAAATATGGCCAGCTTAAAGGGAATCTGTCACCAGGTTTTTGCTCCCCCATTTGAGAGCAGCATAATGTAGGGGCAGAGACCCTGATTCCAGCGATGTGTCACTTACTGAGCTCTTTGCTGTCATTTTGATCAATATTTTCTCTGCTGCAGATCTAGCAGTTATACAGATCTCATGAATATGCTGGACTACCTTCAGCACGCCAAGTAGTCCTGTAATGACAATCTCCTGCTGATTAAACAGTTATTTTATCAAAACTACACTAAGCATCAGTAAGTGACATATCGCTGGAATCAGGATCTCTGCCCCTACGTTGTTATGCTCTCAGATTAGGCGTCATTAACCTGGAGACAGATTCCCTTTAAGAGTATGCACACATCTTTTTCTTGCAGGCAAACCCACTGAGGTCTTCAAAAAAAGCCAGGATTTTAATTTTTTTTTTTTTGGGGGGGGGGAATTTGTGTTTTTTATTAAGTTTATTTTAATGTTTATTTTTAACTCCATTCAACAATAAAATAAAATAAAAACTGCCAAAGCTCAAAAAGGCACCCTTCAGCTGTCTTTTTGAATCTTCTCATTGACTTCTGTTATAAAGTATTGAGCGTCTTCAGGGCGGGAAAACTCCTTGAAGAATAGTAAGCTCTCGGTGTTTAATTGCTTGGCATTTTTGAACACCTGAAACAATTAAGACGCTCAAGACATGAAGAGCAAGTCCTTTTTACATAGAAATGCTTTTGTTCATTCTTTTGAGCGTTTCGCTAATGCTTTTTCAGGCGATATAGTGGAATCCTCTTGAAAAAGCTGTTGTGTGCCCTTAGGAGTCAAATATAGAAAACGCAGTGATCATAGAGTTGATTTGTTTTTTTGTTTTTCCAAATCCCTATTTTGTCCCTTATGGCTCCTTTTGGGCTGAGTGTCCCTTTAATTCCTCTGTAGTTTGGGGCTTATGAATGAACCATTTTTAGAATTTCTTATGAAGGATAAAGGATCTGTCTTACGTTTTAAGCAATGTTCTCAGATGTTCAGAACTGTCCGTCATCATCCAACAGAAGGGAGAGATTACACGGCAGGACGATCCACACAATGACCGCGCCTCCTCTCCTCTGAACTCAGCTGTTGTGATACTTTGGGAAATTTCAATAAAAATAGGCTTTGGGGCGAAACATCAACCACTAAGTTGTGGTCAGCATGTCAGACCGCCACTTATAGTTATGGTTATTGTTGGGAAAGAGCCAGCCGATTGGGAAAATGTCCATATGAAACCGGAGTAAGTGAGATTACTTTACGGCTTTCAGTACTTGGATGAAGCTGATGGAGGTGACAGGCTGGAATGTCCTGAGTAATAGACTTCGCTCGCCGTTTCACCACCATGTAACAGAGCCGCCTGACTTGATCAATGATATTAAAAGATAGAAATAATCCCTTTTTATATGTATTTCTCTTTCTCTCTCTCTCTTTCACCCAGAGAGTGTCATAGGCTGTTTTGAGGGGAAATTTTAACCCCGCGCTTTAATCACCAAAAACTCTGCCTCCATTAAAGCGAATGGAGCTGGGAGCCACAGTGCAGCCAGAACTTCAGAACAATGCGCAGCCACGCCCTTATATGGAATGTTGGCGTGTCACAATGCAGACAGGGTAAGAGACAGACAGACAGGGAAAGAGAGAGACAGACAGGGACAGACAGACATTCTAATTACATTTCTATCTATTTGTTTTGTGTTTTTTGTGTGCAGAATACATTTTTAATACAGTCTATCTTGTTAACGGCAGTTATTAACACGGGCGAAGCCGGGTAGTACAGCGTGTGTGTGTGTGTGTGTATGTATATGTATGTATGTATAATATATATATATATATATATATATATATATACGCGCACTGCACAACGAACCACAAACAACTGCCCTACACAGACACCTGCACACACACAACACCCAACACACAAACACCGCGGCACACACAAATATTCGCACATACCGCACAACACACACATTGCACAAAACATACCTCCCCCCAAAACACACCACACCCACACACACAACGCTACAGACACACAGCGCTCCACAAACAATGCAACACACATACAGCACCGCCCTCACCCCCCGTCACACCCAGACAACACCCAGATCATGTACAGCGCCCTACACAAACACTTGGTAACTACACACAACAACATATGTTGTTGTGTGTAGTTACCAAGTGTTTGTGTAGGGCGCTGTACATGATCTGGGTGTTGTCTGGGTGTGACGGGGGGTGAGGGCGGTGTTGTATGTGTGTTGCATTGTTTGTGGAGCGCTGTGTGTCTGTAGCGTTGTGGGTGTGGTGTGTTTTGGGGGGAGGTATGTTTTGTGCAATGTGTGTGTTGTGCGGTATGTGCGAATATTTGTGTGTGCCGCGGTGTTTGTGTATTGGATGTTGTGTCTGTGTAGGGCAGTTGTTTGTGGTTCCCAGTGTGTGTGGTGTGTTGTGCAGTGCGCGTGTGTGTATATATGTATGTATATATATATATATATATATATATAATGTATGTATGTGTGTGGTTTTTATATATATATTTTTGTAAACATTTGGGCCTTTTTGGAGCAGAATCTTCTGCAAAATCCACATCCCAAAAAAAGCGTGAACATATCTGTCGGCGTTCGTCCATATGAGACATACTGTAAAATACGGACTCATTCTGATGTGTGTTTACCGGGTCCATAATGTCAGTAGTGATATATGAAGCGGATTTTTTTGTTTTTGCTTTTTTTTTTTTTTTAATAGTAAAGACTAAATTGTGGTAAGTTAAATTGTGAAAATTTTCTATCTGGATTTGCTGGAGGAAAACATCTCATTCATGACCTCACTGCCCCACCACCGTGCGGAGCTGCCGCCCCACCACCGTGCGGAGCTGCCGCCCCACCACCGTGCGGAGCTGCCGCCCCACCACCGTGCGGAGCTGCCGCCCCACCACCGTGCGGAGCTGCCGCCCCACCTACACCCCACCTACTGTCTCCTCCCCATAATCCTATAGAATGTAAGCCCGCAAGGGCAGGGCCCTCTTCCCTCTGTACTAGTCTGTCTACTGTAACTTGTACAAGTATTTTGTATGTAACCCCCTTCTCATGTACAGCACCATGGAATCAATGGTGCTCTATAAATAAATAATAATAATAATAATAATAATAATAATAATTCATACAAAATCTGCAGATTTGTAGCATGTCCATTTTTGCTGGGGTTGTTACTGCAGATTTGCCACTTGGTAATGGAAAGGATGAAATCCTCTCCGAAAAGTTGTATCCCAAATGGAATCCATGTTGACCACACAAAAAAAAGGCTGGTTAGGGCCGCCACTAGGAATTTCAGGGCCCCATACTGGCAAAATTGTGGGGCCCCCTTGAAACTCCATCCAGGCTCCACCTCCACTCCTCAAATCTTCCGGTCTCACTGACACTCTTGGAAAAACGGGTGTATTTGCCTACTGGAAAAAGGGGGTGGGGAATAAAATACGCAAACCTTTTACTCTCCCTGCCTCCCACGTGGTGCGGCGTCCTCTGAGTCGCAAAGCATTTTAACTGGATGTGTGCCCTCTAACGCACATACAGCGGACTGGGGTCAGCCCAGCCACCCCCGGTGATCTTCCGCTTATGGGGTGCTTACCGGCTTTCCTCGCCACCTCTGCGCTCTGTGTTGCCTGCAGCAGTGTGATAAGGTCACATAGTGATGACCTCATCACTCTGCTGGACACTGGATGGTGCGCCGGCCCTGCTCTGGTCCACTGACCTCCAGCACACATGGCTAATTTGCATGTGATGCCTGTGAATTGTCGCCTGCAACTTAGTGATGTTTAGCCGAAGCAACACCACCGGGCCCTTCTGTTTCGGCTGAGACTTGTGTCCGGTGAAAAGGGGGTTTTGCGGCTTCATAAAGATAAGTAATTACTCCGGGCCCCATAAACCAGTCATGGTTGTAATACCCTGATCGTGGCCCTAAGCCATATAAATTCGATGATGTGCCACAGCCAGAACTAAACTTGCGGCCCCAAACACTGCATGCGCCAATATTAACCCCTGTGCCACTGTGCCGCCTCTTCTTCTTCACTCCTAAGTGACATTTAAGTGGCTTGTGGCTGCGGACCCTCCAGGCCCGGGGCTGTTATAAAAACGACAATGCCGAGCTCGACTCCAGCTTCCCCTTCCAGATGACACGCTGCGCCCGCTGTACAATTCCACACATGTTATGGGTCAGGCAAACAGCCAGGAGTTCTGTGTTTAGCCAGCAGGAAAAAATAAGCATTAGGATTCCCAGTAAGCCTCACATCCGTCTGTGTGCGCCTGCACGGTCAGAGCCGCCCGAGCCAGTGAACTGCGGGGAGATTGCCGCTATTAAGTGGGATGGGTAATGAAAGGCTTCCTTGGCTCCAATGTGCCAATTTTTCTTCTATTTTTTTTTTTTTCCTTTTTCGATTGAAAATCTCTTTAAATGCCGGGATGAAGGGCGCTTCTGTTCTCATTCCCCCTGCCTGTAACGCAATAGAGGGAAGGCTCGTCGGGTCATCTTTATTTGGGCTGCTATTTAATGCAGTCCTTGCAGAGGCTTAAAGGCGATGTCCACCTTCATCACTTTTTTTTTTTTCTTTATTAATTGTTCCTGAGTCGACCATCAGGGTTTTCAATAGGGGGGTACTCTGGCACCGGGACTACGGATACTTTACTCTCGATGGGGTTATCACAGGTGGTCGGTCCCGGCTTCGTGCCCTGGGCGCTCACACTGCGGCTGGGGAGTGGGGTACAGGGATGATTTTGGGGATATACGTGACGCCACCTGCGGTGTCTGATAAGCGGGATATACCAGCGTTGCCCGCGGCCGACCTCTGAGGCGATGGTGACGGCAGCTTAAGATCTCTCATCTCCCCACAGGTGGAGCTAGTTTACCTCAGGGCGGCGGGTCGCTGACCAGGAGGGAAGCGACCGAGCGGTGATGGCTGCCTTCTTCTCTGATGTCGCAGGGTCCTGTCGAACGGTGGAGAGACGACACACCGAGTCCACATCAGTTCAAACAAGTCCTTTTTTACTAACATCTGGTTTGTTTCCAAAAGTTCACAGCAGAAACAGTTCGGTTACCAGAAGGCCAATGGTCACAAGTTTCGGAGGAGATTTGATGAGTCTCTCTCTGAGGTAACCTTTCTTTGTCTGTCTCTCGGTCTCTGCTCTGAGGGCTCTATGACTCCCTCTTTTAACCCACTCGTTAGTCTCGTCACTGGTTTTCCCAGGGGTCTGATGCTGCATGATTTCTTTCTTTCCCGCAACAGCGTCGTGGACTCGGCTTGGGGTTAGTAGTCAGACTCTTGATGGGTACCGGGACTCCTCTTATTTAAGATCCCAGGTTAATGGTCAACCTCGGTTCCGTTATACCGGTGTCGACCTGAACTCTTCAGCCGGCTCTTGCCAGACCTAAAGCGTCCCCTTTCCGTCTGGGTTACCCCTTTTCCTGTGTCTTTCTTTTGGGATACCCTCGCTCAGGACGTCGGGCCTATGTTATTTCTAGCTCTTCTTTCAGTCATCAATTTACTCTTGTCTCTTCTTGTCACTCTTTACTGACTAACTGTCACTCAGTCGTCCTGTCAATCACGTCGCGTCTCATGCTCATCTAGGCTCCACCCCCTAATGGACCTACTATATAAACAGACCCAGGAATATGAAGGTAGGGGCTGCTGAGTCAATGTTACTCAATCTAATAGACTCTGCATTTCCTCTTTCACCTGTGACCAAAGGGCACTGCACCTTGATGTTAAGGTGCTGCATTCCCCTGTAGCACCTAACCACAGGGGCGCCACATTCCAATACATCGAAAATTGAAAATGTAGAGCAACTTTGCCATAGGTTTTGATTTTAAAACCATTTTTTTTTTTGCATTTTTTTACTTTTTGCAGTGTTTTTAACTTGAATTTTTCAGCCCATTTGTTTTAAGGAGTAAATTTTGAAAAAAAAGTTAAAAACAACCAAAAAAAAGCAAACAATGTGCACATGAGATTTTGGAAATCTCATTGATTTTTGCTGGTGCTGTAAACCGCTGCAAATTTTACGCACCCAATATGCTACATAAAAATGATACGTGTGATTTAAGACCTAAGGCTATGTGCCCACAGGAGCTCGCACCTGCGGATATATCCGCAGGTTTCCCGCAGCAGCTCCCCGGAATCCTTCCAGCGAAATATCTGTGGAAAACCAGCGGACATTCGTGCGACTCACCTGTGGAAGTCCCGGCCTCTATCTCCATAGTGGAGGGCCGGGATTTCCGCAGGTATGTCTGCATGAATAATTGACATGCAGTTATGTGCGGCTGCAGGACATCCACAGCATATTCCACAGCCGTACATACCGCAGCATGGACACAGCACTCCCCATGTCCCATAGGATAACATGGGGAGTGTCTGTACTTGGCTAAAACCTGCGGATTTATTTAGAAAATCCAGATATATCCGCAGGTTTTCCGCGGAAAAATCCGTGGGTACAGCGTCCCGTGGGCACATAGCCTAAAGGTGGAAGTAGAGCTGCTCAGAACTTTGCACATTTAGCTTATCATGGAGGTGCATGGGTTTGCATGGGAGCTGTATACCAAAAGCAATAGTAATTACTTTTTTTTTTTTTTGGACCCATTACAACGTTACTGTACTGCTGAATTAGATGCCTTGAGACATGGTTGCGAAAGTTCTTTTTGACACTGGCTTAAAGGGGTTGTCCACTACTTTTTACATTGATGGCCTATCCTATGTCTGTGGGGCAGGCGTTCAGCCTACTCGTCGCCGGGCCGTTTTGGGTCAGGTCAGGCGTTGTCACAGGGTGGGGTGGCCTTGCCCAGTTCGGTTGCCCTGAGACGTACAGTAAATAGTGGGGGAAGCGGGGTATTAGGGAACGTTTGTGGTGACGCCACCTGTGGTACGTGGCCAATATTAGCCGCCGCTGCAGAATTCCTCTCCTGGGTAGTTAAGGCAGCCGGAATGGTGTTGCTCCACACAGGTGGAGCGGGCCCCGGGTGGATGATGGTTGAGGGAAAATGGCCGTAGGCGCCTAAGCACTAGGTGGCGGTGCCAGTAAGGACGAGCCTACACAGTCTCTGTAGGTTCAGGGTGTAGTTTACTCACAACTTCAGCTGCCATCCCGGTCACACTGGTCACTGCTGTGATGGGCTCAGGTCAATCCCAGATCCAGTAAGGGGTCACCACCGGCGTTGTGAAAAGAGGAGAGAGAGCGTGTCCTATTTCTAGGGTGTACCCCTCAGCAGTTAGGTACCCTGGCTGAGCTCCCACTCCAAGCCCCGGGCCCAGTAAAGTCCAAGTTCTCCTGAGCTGTGGGTTGTGTGTGAATGTAGAACACCGGTGATTAACTCCACATCTGATCAGCCAGAGTCCAACACCCCGCAACCCCATCGATCAGCTGGTCCCGGGGCAGCCGGAGATGCTCCGTTCCGGAGCTGCTCAGTCTTCTGATAGTGGCCAGAGCCGGGTACTCCACATCCGCCTCCTATTGATTAGAATGGGAGGGGGATGTGCAGTACCCGGCACTGGCCGCTATCAGAAGAGGTGAGCATTTCTTGCTGCCGCCACCGTGGCCGGGGGTTCAGGGTGCTGGACCCCTGCCGATCAGACATTGATAACCTATCCTAAGGATAGGCCATCAGTGTAACAGTAGTGGACAACCCTTTTAAGTGAACCTGGAGCCCTAAGGCAGTTCTATGGAGGTGAATGTGTGTAATTTTACTCTTATCGTGCCCCCTTCTAAGGAGCAAAATTCAAAAATGGCACCTGACCCTTTAGTTTCTGGGCCTCTTTTTAGCCACCAGATTCACAAGCAGTTTCCTTATGTCCATAATTGCCAACTTTTCCGAGGTCCTTCCAGAAATTGATCAAACCTGGCGCCATAGTGTTTTGGGTCTCACCCCCTCCCCCCCCACTTTAGCCACCCTTTCTCCATGTCTTTTGAAGCACCATTTGGACACCCCTTAAATGTATACGCAGAAGTTTTGCTTAGCGCCCAGGTACGTTGGGAAATCTCTCCCATAGTCATTAATGGAGAATGACCATTGAGTGATTAGTTGGGGAATAATGGGGGTTCTTTCGGTAGGTCATCGATCATGCATATCAATACGAGCATGCGCAATCACTTAGCCATTCTCAGTGTGTGTAGGATTGGTCCCACATGTTCATTACTGCTCAATTCACATTCACAGTGGGGGGGGTCTCCTGCTCATGGGATAAGTCTGGGGGGCTCGGCAGTCAGACGCTCTGCGATCACTTGTCCCGTGCGCCTATAATCTTGTCAATGGGACAAATCCCTTCAAGGGGGTGTACAGTAAAATTACTTTTTTCCAAGGAGTGATGACTGTGTACCAATAAGGCAACTAATTTTTCCCAAGAGTAAGTGGAATATCAATGCTAAAACACAAGAACACTTCATTCACTGATTAGTTCTGGCCTTATAAGGGTTAATGAACATTGCATTATCATCGCTTATCCTGAAATTATAAAGCTTTGATTTTTATTCTCCGGTGAAATTTCTAAGAGCTTAAAAACTGAATCCTACGCTACTAATTAGTTTAATAGAGAAGGAAAAGCGCAAGATTGAGAAAAAAATGACGGTAACTATTTCTTCACTGAGCGCGAGGCCTAGATCCTCGATCCCGCTGCATGTCCTGTACCTAGGACTTGACAGACACTAATTTGTTACCACGTTCCCCCCCCCCACCCCTACCCTGAAGCCCCTAGTTGACAAAAGATCATGTCCTATCAGTTTCCTTCTACAAATTCTTCACGTCACCGTGGTAACAGACCACAAACAAACCCTGTGTAGTCTGACCTTCGTCAGATTTGCTTCCTACTTTCTCTAAATGTACATATGGGAGGAATATGCCTGTAAGAGGTTGGCGGTGTCTGTTACCATGGAGACGCATAGGTCTGTATAAGAGCTGTGGAGACTAAACGGTAGATTTTTCAAGGACAACCGATCGAGGAGATGCTGCCACAGTCATGTCTGATGTTCTCGTCAATAAAAAAGTAGATGTAGATTTAGGTCTTGGTGGGTTTTTTTTTTTGGGTCTTTGGTACTACTACAGGGCAAGTACTTAAAAGGACGGCCTATGTGATGGCATACCTTTTAGGTTGTCTGACCGCCAGTATACGGATTCTATTTTATAGCCGTTAAAGGGGTTATCGCACTACTGGCCAATCCCTTTAAGTATATAAATATCTCTTGGGGAAAATTGGATTAAGATGAAGAAGAGTCTAAAAATCGTATAAAAGCTCACGCCCAACGTCCAGAATAGTGAAAACAAATCTGCCACGACCGAACAAAAGGCTCTTAAATGGGCGGCACGGAGGCTCAGTGGTTAGCACAGCAGTCTTGTGGTGGCTCAGTGGTTAGCACTGCAGCGTTGCAGCGCTGGGGTCCTGGGTTCAAATCCCACCAAGGACACCATCTGCAAGGAGTTTGTATGTTCTCCCCGTGTGTGCGTGGGTTTCCTCCGGGTTCTCCGGTTTCCTCCCACACTCCAAAGACATACAGATAGGGAATTTAGATTGTCAACCCTGTCCCCATTGGGACTCACAATGTATGTAAAGCGCTGTGGAATTAATAGCGCTATATAAATGAATAAAATTAATTATTATTAATTAAAGAAAACTCGTTGAGTGTTGGTCGGTCCAGCGATCAGTCGACGAGTGTATAAACGCATATACTAGTTTTGTTGCGTAGCGCCTGCCATCGAATTGTGAGATTTCAGAGCGGCCACGTAATACATAACTGGGCTGAGCAGAAGACCCTCTCGATGACGTCCATGGGTCCGAATATAAGGAATCGTCGTCTTGAGCCATTAATGCAAGAAGGGAACCAGATGAACCAACATTTTGAAAGCGAAGAATGTGTATGGAAGCGATTGATTCGTGGCCGCCGTATAATACGGGTTACTCCGTGTACTTTACGGGATACAATGGCGAGTGAATTCGGCGTGCGCTCGGCCTTACGGACAGTGTTTTTTGTTTTTTTTTTTAATACGAGCAGTTCTCAATGATTAGCCAGCCGTCCTCAGCCCCGGAGCAGCGCTCATCTAATAAGCCGGAGAGCAGATCAAGTAACAGGAAATTCTCTCCCTCTCTGGGTAAGGGTCAGGCGAGGACAAAAGAAGAATACGAAGAAGTTTCACACCGACTCCCCGTGTGCAGTTAAAAAACAAGAAGCCTGCGCTCATTCAATGTGGACGGGCCGGCGTGCTTGCATGTATTGTTCGCTGCAGCAGGCTCGTAAAGTGGTGGCGGCCTCTTCCCCTCCCCCATAGCTTCTGTAGCACGTACGAAGCATTTGCAGCACATACCGCGTAAGACTGGTTGGGATTTCTGATGATTGGCGTTTTACGCAGTCCGATCCCATTGTTTTTTCTTAGCCTTATTATTATTAATAATAATAAATTTTAATATTTGCCATTTTACGCGATCCGTTCCCACTGTTTATTATTATCTATTATTAATAATAATAATAATAATAATAATAATAATAATAATAATAATAACAGTGGGATCAACCGCGTAAAATGGCAATAAAAATGAAAATATTAAAAATAAAGATTGTATGTATTATTATATAATATGAAGCGCCCACAGGGTCTTTGGGTTCACCACTCGTCACTGGGCCAGTGATGTTTCGGCTTGTCACTGCAGCCTTGCCCAGTCGGTGTCACTAAAGAGGATGGAGGGGTTGGAGGATGAAGGGAGTAGTTGTCTCGTGACGCTGTGACGCCCCGTTACCTTCAGGTCGTTTCAGGGTCTTCAGGGACGGCGCGTCCTGGGTCCTTCTGGTCACAGGTAGGTTGACTTCTATAGGATTCGTGACACCACTCTCGGTATTGCGGTTAGGGCGACCGCCACTGCAGATTAGGGGACGCATGGGGCTGATGTTGAATGCAGTTAGATGTAGTGGCCTCCCGAGAGTGAGGCTGGCCCCAGGGCCCAGTGTGGGAGTGTAGTACCACAGGTCGCAGAAGAACTCACATGCACAACAAGAATGTCTTTCAGGGGTTTTACTCACTTCAGGTGGCAGAGTGAGTTACCCGAGCGATGCTGTGATGTTGTAAGAGGAGAACCAGGCTCCTTCAGGTTGACTTATGAGGGTAGCTGCTGACTCGCCTTCCTAACCCTTGTGTTTTTGTGGTGACCCAGACTTGTAGTCCTACGGGGTCACCCAGGGAAGTTGCTGCTGCCTGTTCTCCTCTTTTTCGGCCCGTTTGCTTGTAGCCTGGACCAGGTCTCTCTGGCTACTTGCCTTTTGTGATCTATGGGCCCTCTCGTTGCTACGTGGCTGCGGACTCTGTGGTGTTGTGGTAGAGGGTATGAAGTACCCCCACCTGCAGGTTGAGCAGGCCAACTGAATGGGCCCCTGCTCTGGGGACCTGTAACCCCGTGCGGGCCTGGTCCTCGCCTGGCAGTCCCCGTACTCAGCCACCTCTTTGCACTCCGGCCTCAGGTGGTTTTTGGGCGGCACTACCAGTTAGCCCTTTCTCCCCCGCCAGCAACCACTGCACCTGCGGTGTCGGACTAGTGACAGCCTCCAGGTTTCCTCCTTGCGACTGCTCTCCCTGAGCTTCACTTCAGACTGGCTCACTACTCCCTCCCCACTGTGCCTGCCTACGCAACTTAGCAACCAGGCTCTCTACCACACCCCTTGAGTGGAGATGGAGGCTGCGCCCCCTCCTGGATTCCCCAGGGGTCCCATCAAAGGTCAATGTGGGAGACCTGGTTACTATGCGCCTGTGTAACCACACCCCGGTCAGCCTTCTGGATTACCTGTGTTGTACCGCCCCAGCATGGGTGCAGTACTTAGTGGTGCCTGACCAGGTCAGGAACGCCACCTGTGGTATGCGGCTATAAGGGAAGTCGCCGCTGCGGAAGGTCTCTCTCTTCTGGGGCGGATCTTGCAGCTCAACACAGGTAGAGCTAGGCCCCAGGGAGGATGATGGTGGTGGTGGTAGTAGTAGCTGATGGCGCCGGAGCGCGGGGAGACTGCGCCGGCAAGGATGGGGACAACACCAGGAATTGCGGTTCAAGTTCTTTACCCACTGTAATATCATCACCCTTGGAGTGCCAGTTGCCATCATGATGGGTCTCCGTCGATCCCGGATAATTCGGGGGCCAGAACCGGTGTTGTGGTCTGTGAGCCCTTCCCTCTTGCGCTGTACTAGATGAATTCCCGTTGCATATAGCCTTACAGAGACTCCCGTCCTGGGTTAAGTTCCCGTCCCATATAGCAGGCAGCGCGAGTCCTTCATGGGCTGGATCATGGTCACGTCTCCTAGCTCTATCTGCTGCTGTGCCCTGTGCACTAAGGTGGGCAAAGGGACGTGCAATTCCCTCACCCAGAGGATTTGTTGGGACATAAAGTTCCTCCTAACCTAGGGCTCCGCACCCAATCTACTCGGGTCCCGAGGGAGCCATAAAGCGCTTCCCTCAGCGACCGTATAACTCCTGCCTCTCACAGGTTCCACCGGTCTGTTCGACTGCCTGGTGCAGACCCAACTGAATCAGTGTTGCTCCTCCCTTCCTTACGCCGGATGCTGCCCCTCCTTGCCAGAACTCTTTGGCTAGTGGGTGGAAGGCCCCATATGTTCTGGTGACAGACCTTAACCTGGTCCCGGGGTAAAGGGAGCTTACTGTATGTATTGTGTATTGTGGTACCGGCACTGGCCTCCTCCTTACCCGGCATGAATACTGCACCTGAAGTGAGACTCTGTACCCTGTGGCGACTGAAGCCTCAGGGGTGCCACAAATACATAGTGAGATCAGACTGCGTAAAATGCCAATAATGAACATAAAAACATTAAAAATAAATAATAATAAAAAGGATGATAAAGTGGGATCAGACAGTGTAAAATGTCAATAATAAAATGAAAATATTAAAAATTTATTTTTTATATTTTAAAAATTAATATAAAAGTATCCCTCTATTTGCGCATGGAATGTAAATGAAAAGGGGCTGCTCCACTTTTAGGCAGTTACTACCTGATCCTAAGAGTCCTCTATATGGGATCTCCACTGATCACCTAGTTTTCCCTGCAGCGCCTCCATAGGGAAAAATGAAGTATTGCACAGCGTCCATTCAGCTCCATTGATTGCGATGTAGGGCACGTTTTCCAGAGCGAAAACCTTTGTGACCACTCTTTTTAAAGGATGAACAGCAGACCCCCTTTTCTAATTCCTGATTTCCTAATCCGGTGTAAAAACTCCTATACACCAGTATATAATACAAACCACCCTACAGGAAAGGTGCATGGGGCACCTATGCTCCCTGATGACTTTTTAAGATGGAAGGGCGGCCATGTTTTTACAAACTCTATTAGAGAGTGACATTCTAGTGTGAGGAGACTTAAAGACCTTGCAATGCTCCTCTGGGAAATTTAAATATGCAAATTAACCTCTTCGGAGAGGGAGAGAACTTGAACTCTAGTGCTACCTAGCAATCCTAACAGTCAATATCGACTCTTTAACGAGCCTTGCTACGGGACTTTGGATATAAGCCAAACCAGAATCTCAGATTGTAGACACCATGTTTTGGGGTATTGCCCCTCGTCAGTGTAAAGTATGAGACTCTCTCACCTAGCCAAATCAGATCTAAGACTGGGATCTAAAGGGTAAGATTTCTCTGAGTGACTTGCCAGTATGAGGAGACTTAAATGCCTTGTATGTTCCTTTGCAAATCAGATCTACCACTTTGCACTGATGAGGGGCAATACCCTGAAACCTGGAGTCTACAAATTAAGGCTATGTGCCCACGGAAATTAAACCTGCGGATTTATCTGCGGAAAATCCGCAGGTTTCAGCATGTACAGACACTCCCCACGTTATCCTATGGGACACGGGGAGTGCTGTGTCCATGCTGTGGATACGTGCGGCTGCGGAACATGCTGTGGATTTCCTGCAGCCGCACGTAATTGCATGTCTATTATTTCTGCGGAATTAACTGCGGAAATCCCCGGCTCTCCACTATGGAGATAGAGGGCTGGGCTTCCATAGGTAAGTCGCATGAAATCCCGCAGGTTTACCGCAGCTATTTCACTGTACTACCGCGGCCAAAAATAGCTGCGGATTCCGGCGAGCAGCTGCGGGAAACCTGCGGATATATCCGCAGGTACAAACTCCCGTGGGCACATAGCCTTAGATTCTGGCTTGCAGACAGTGTTTCAGGGCATTGCCCCTCATCAGGACAAAGTAGATCTGATTTGCAGAGGAACAAGCATGGCATTTAAGTCTCCTCATTTTTTACCCTCTGTATATAAATCTAATTTTACTATGAAGTGGATATGGTCCTATACCATTCTATTTGTTTTCTTGGTGACCACGCCCACTTGTCTAACAATTATAGATTTCTATACATGGAAGAAAAGACCATATCTTAGGAACAGAGGGGCGCAGGAACAAAAAAAAAAAACCACAGCCGGATTCAGCAGAACTGGGGCATTTACCATAGGGCAGGGGTCACCAACCTTTGGCTCGGGAGCCACATGTGGTTCTCAGGCCTGTGATATGTGGCTTGCGGCTGTCTTCCACCTTGGTGCATAAACACCTATGAAACAGCTATGAAGAGGAGGTCTCAAGATCTTGACTTTTGTGAGTAGCCCCTCGCAGAAGAGCAGATCCCAATGGGGGTAAGGTAGGGACCCCTGGATCGTGGTTTACCAACTGAATGTGATTTCTATGGAAAAGCCTTTGCTGTTTGCAAACCAGTAATGGGGGCTTTGGGTGTCACTACTGGAGGGGTTGTAGGAGCTGGATGTGGCTTTCAAGGTCCGAAAGGTTGGTGACCTTTGCCATAGGGGGAAAAAAATACATATTTTTGGTAAGTGATGGGGTCTCCTTTATGACCGTATGGCCCTATTCTAATTATCTCAAATACACATGTCTGGTGTGTAATTTCGGGTACTGAATGGAGGCATGTAATATTTTATATACTGGAACATGGCCTGTGGGTTTTTGCTTTCTTTTAAAATTTATTTACTATTAATATTGTAATATTCCTATTAAATTGCGCTTACAAGGCAAACTTTATTATCACATGTAGCATTGAAAGAACATTTTTATTAGCCTGCCTGACCATTAATGAGGGTTCACTAATTAATTAATACATATCTATATTTAATTTTATTCATTTATTTTTTAAATGGGCTCCAATTCCCTCCCCAAAAATAATAAAGTTATTAGCTGTATGGCAGGTGCTTGCTGTAGTTTGGCTTAGGTGCAAGGTTTTCCGAGCCAGTCCTGAATTTAAGGGGAGCAAAAGACATTTCCAGGTCCGTTCAGTTTAATAGGGCTGAGTTGTAATACCAGATGCAGCCTATGGTCAGTGGTGGCGCTGTTTCTAAAAGAAAGCCATTATAATGCCCATTCCTGGACATCGCCCTTTAATAGTAACTTCTCTTGTATAAGGCCTACACATAAAATATCCTATTGTACATACCCTTGAACTGTTGGGGTGATTATGGCTACAAATCGTATTACAATTATGAAGTGCATGTCCACTTTTCCTGCTCTTAAAGGGTTTCCCATTGGTTGCATGTTGACCTGTAGTACCACTCACTGCCACATTTCTACAGAGGTCGCTGTGCAGCTGAAGGTCCCATTGCTCCCATGAGAGCCACCAGTGCTACAATATTCTGATCTGTGGAGGTCTCAAAGGTGGGGGCCCCTCCGGCGCAGCCCATAGGTTGGGGGCCCCTCCGGCGCAGCCCGTAGGTTGGGGGCCCCTCCGGCGCAGCCCGTAGGTTGGGGGCCCCTCCGGCGCAGCCCGTAGGTTGGGGGCCCCTCCGGCGCAGCCCGTAGGTTGGGGGCCCCTCCGGCGCAGCCCGTAGGTTGGGGGCCCCTCCGGCGCAGCCCGTAGGTTGGGGGCCCCTCCGGCGCAGCCCGTAGGTTGGGGGCCCCTCCGGCGCAGCCCGTAGGTTGGGGGCCCCTCCGGCGCAGCCCGTAGGTTGGGGGCCCAGGCCAAAGGTTGGGGGCCCCTCCGGCGCAGCCCAGCTAGAGGGCCATCAAAGTAATCTCCTGAAAAAAAACACAATCTGTCCAAATCCCATAGGCCCAAACTATCTATATTAGAAAAACATGGCAAAAAAGTTGGAAGTAAACTGGGAAAAATGTTTTTACTGGCTCGTTGATGCTCAATTCAATCGTTCATGAAATGGATAAACCTGCAGAAAAACTAGACCGATCTCTTGTGCCCCCTGAAGGATCATCATTCTGTTCTTTGGGCGAAACCAAAAGTCCTAATGAATGGATGGGAACACTAATTGTCGATCATGATTGACTCGCGTGAAACCTGCCTTCTATTGAATGTATAAAAAATAAAATAAATCTTTATTTTTATATAGCGCTAACATATATTCCGCAGCGCTTTACATACATCAGGAACACTGTCCCCATTGGGGCTCACAATCTGATGGGGACTTTATGATGTTACCAGAATTGTCCATATTTTCAACCTCTAGTGATGTGACCATATCTGTGTGATCTATATTTTTTTTTTTCTCTTATGTAGATCATGTAATCATTATGATCTGATCAAAAGTCTCCCTAAGGGGTAAATCGGCCTTCTGTAGATATTTTCCCAGACGTTCTTTGCTTTTTCTCTGGTATATGAAGGTTTTAAGGTCTTCTCAAGACTTTATTTTCCATCTGCAAAAATCCAGGTTTCCCCCAGGCATCCATTATTTTTCTATTGGCGGCCTTCTAGTTAAAGCAATGGTAATCTAATTACATGGAGACTGGAGAAATGTCTGTACTTGGTATTCCAGACTTGTCTTGCCTGGAGATGAGCAGATTCCCAATGAGTCCAATCAATGGACAGTCTTCTGTAAGGAAAAAAAAGCTTATTAATTTTAAGAGTTCTGACAAACCTTCTGTAAGATGGCTGTTTTGTTATTTTCCATGGTATGGAAAACCTTAGATATGTAGACCGCTGCCATATATGATTTTGGTGAAAGCCCTCTTCGAGAGTCCATCCAGTATGATGCTCTTCTTCTCGTCTTTGGCAGTTCCTCACTTTTTGTGATATTTACAACTGCCCAATCTGGCCCAAGGGGAAGGTGATATTTGGCCCCTGAGGCACATTTCGTGATACCTTCAGGCCATAAGTTATTTTGTAGGCTATGGCAGATGATACACCAAACTTGCAAAGTTGGGTGCAATCCATGGCCTACATCAGGGGTCGGTAATCTTTTAGGCTGAGAGCCATGAACGCCACATATTTTGAAAAGTAATTCCGTTTGAGTCATACGCACCAAGAAGGAGCGGCGGTGGTGGAGCGGCTCAGAAGGACCCAGGAGGCAGGGTCGGCGATGCTGCGGGCACTGAGGAGGTGGTGTCACGGCTTAAGAGGGTCAGTGTGCGGTGGGTCGGCGATACTGCTGTTGGCTCGTGGGGTGTCACAGCGGCGGGCGCTATTGATCTGCCGGCTGGCTGCTTTGACTCTCCCGCAGTTGACGAGATCGACTTTAAGAAAATGGCTGCAACATGTGTGCAGATCAATGCGATGGACTTCAAGAAAATTGCGGAGTCCTGTCTGCCTCCGCGGCCATTTTCTTGGTCTATCTTGTCAACTGCGGGAGATACAAAGCAGCCCACAGATAAATGGCGCCTGCCGCCGCAAGCCCGCAGTATCACCGACCCTGCACCACCACTGCCACCCCGGTAAGCCATATGCGGTTTTAGACGCACCCCCACTTTTTCCCCAGTGTGTGTCTTACAAACCGGAAAATACGTTTTTGTTTTTTGTTTTATTAAAGATTTATCTGCGGGCCTGATGCAGCCATCAAAAGAGCCACATCTGGCTCACGAGCCATAGGTTTCCGACCCCCGGTCTATAAAACAAGCCTTTACAGGGACATGGATTGTGTTGAGGTCTGATTGCCCCCAATTTTTTGGGTCAGATAAGGACACAATTGTAGGTACAAATGGACGTTATGAGAAGCCAATGTTCATAGTGCCACGATAATGGCCTCCAAAAAAAATCAAGGGAGTTGTTTGGAAAGCGCACCATATGGTCAACTCTCCCGTAGACACTCAAAAAAATGATAAAGCACTTGGAGGTACATTTCATCCCCAAACCACCTGTTTTTCCCCATGTAGGAGAAATGAGAGAAAGGTGGCGTTCAGGGGGGCTCAAGACATGAAAAGTTGGAGGTAGCTATGGTGAAAAAAATATCATTGGCAAGGGTTGTCCCAAGGTAAGCAACACCTCACCACAATAGATGGATCCAGTTAATGGGCAATTAAGTTCTTAAGTAAATTTTTTGTTTTCTTGGCCTGACATTAGTTTTGCAGAGCCGTGTGTTAGACTTAGGAGGCATCGCCACTGTCCACATGTGAACCATTTCACAGGAGAACGTCTTCCATGTGTAGTCAGTCACTCACTCCACAAAGACAATTCATGAGGACCACATAATCCCCAGAAATAACGCGCCGGGTTTGGTTACTTGAACATGTGGTTGGTTATTGAAAGCAGATTGCGTGAGGTTGAGTAGAAATACTCTACAAATTGCAGGGTAAGAAACTTCTCCGACGGACTTGAATTTATTAAAAAAGCCAAGGATTTTTTTTTTCAACTGTTCTTCTGGGGACGACGCGAAATGTGGGCGCCGTAACAATGCGGTTGGTGTGTTTGTACTAAAACATCTAGCGCATATTTTGCATAGTTCACTAACGATCTAGGTATTGGGGGAATATGGATCTTGTTAAACCTTCCCGTAGAGAGCATTTGACTTTGGTTTCGTTCCATTACGTCTTGGTTCAAGAATGACCCGGAAAGCTTCTAGATTTTCTGCAGATCGCGGCATAGGACTTAGGGTATGTGCGCACGTTGCTTTTTACCTGCTTTTTACCTGCTTTTTTGCTGCTTTTTCTTCTGCGCTGTTTAATGCCAAAATGGATGTGTTCTTCTATTCAAGCAAAGTCTATGGGAATTTGGGTTTCTTGTTCACACTATGTTGTTCAAAATGCTGCCTTTTTGTGGCAGAACTTTGGTCAAAAACTCAGCTTTTCAAAGAAGCAACATGTCAATTGTTTTTGCCATTTGGGTTTTGCACTGCAAAGCTGAGTTTTTGACCAAAGTTCTGCCACAAAAAGGCAGCATTTTGAACAACATAGTGTGAACAAGAAACCCAAATTCCCATAGACTTTGCTTGAATAGAAGAACACATCCATTTTGGCATTAAACAGCGCAGAAGAAAAAGCAGCAAAAAAGCAGGTAAAAAGCAACGTGCGCACATACCCTTACGCGGATTGTTGTAATTGGTCAAATCTTAACAAAAATGAAGCATCATTTAGTATTTTTGGCAGTTAAATACATTTTTTTTAGGTGGAAACCCAACCAAAGATCACCTCCGTGTGCCTACAAATCCAGGACCATGGGAGTCTCTGTAGGTTATAATTTTATTTGCTAGTAGAGATGAGCGAACCCGAGGTTCGGTGATCTTATGGACAGTCTTTAGGCCGGTTTCACACTGCGTTCTTCTCGGTGTTCAGTGGTCTTGTTTGGGATTCCATCCGAACCCCCTGCAAACCGGGTTTCAGATGTATGTGCCGACTGGGCCACTGACTATAATGGTGCAGACAGGGTTACCGTGTGCTCTGTCGTGCACCATTTTCGGGAGTATATGCCTATTGGAGCAGGACACTCAGCCCAATGCGAGTAACCTGTAGTGTTTTGATCTGCGTGATTGGATGTAGTGTGCACAAAAAATAAAAACCCTGCCAATTAGTGACTTCTATTGGGGTTCAGGTCAAGTCCGGGTCCCAAACCAAACTTTATCTAAAATCTGGCTGCACCCGCCGAACTTCCACGAGTCTGCTCCTCTCCACTTGCAACTCCTTTTACTTATAGCTTGGGACTGACCCCATACCTAAAGTGTGCTAACTTGGTGAACCTGCTGTAGGTAGCTACCCTATAGGTCTGACCCTCTAATGATCTTTGCACCATGACCAAGGATATCATCCCTCGTTAGGACAAAGTGGGGCAGTGGTTGGCAGGAGGTGATGCCAGCTCTTTAGAGGCTACCGGCTCTTGTTAAAGGGATTGTACACTACTTTAATCTTGGGATAGCTCATCAATGTCTGATCATCCGGGATGCGACACTCCGCACCCTCGCCAATCAGCTGCTCTCATACCAGACTGCGCAGTCTTCTGATGGTGGCTGTGGCTGTCTACTGCACATTCGCCTCCTATTGATCTGAATGAAAGGTGGATGTGCAGTACCCAGCTGCGGTCGCTATCAAGAGATGGGGCAGCTCCGAAACGAAGCATTGCCTACTGCCACCGAGACGGAGTACAGCTGCTCCGCGGGGGTGCGGAGTGTTGGACCCTGGCCGATCAGACATTGATGACCTAGGCTAAGAATAGGCCATCAATGTTAGTTGTGCACAACCTCTTTAAGGAGATGCAGCTGGATTATGAAGGCAATGCTTCATGGCATGCCAATTGATTCTCAACCAGAAGGAAGAAAATTGTGTGTGTGTGTGTGGGGGGGGGGGGGGGGGGGGGTCTGTTTTTGGTGAAACTATCTACTTTTCATGTCAATGTCTGATCTGCATGTTTTGGCCATGGAGAATTGCCTGCAAGTCGTCCTAGTTCAGCTGGACAGAGTAACGGACGCCCATGACCCCTGTCTGGGTCTCCGGCTTCATACTGGGATGGCTTTTATATTGGTAGGTACTGATAAATGTATGATGAATTTTGGTGTCTGGCACTTTTGTATGGTTGCCAGCATAACTTTTACGTGCACAGTTATAGCAGTAACTACGCTGTGGGCACTGCTCTGCAATTGGAACCATTTAATGGCGCTGCTGTGCGGCCGGCACCGTTTTATGAGGCATTCTGTGTGGCGGTACGGGCACTTGTGTGCTGTTGATGTTACTGTACTGGCACTGCGCCTGAGGTTTGGGACTGTGGATTGATGCATTTGTAGACGTGTGTTACCTCTGTCTGCACCTGACCCTGTACGGTTTGATGGGAGCTCTCGCTCTGGTTTTTATTTTCACGAATTCATGAAAGACGTGTTGTGTTGGCTCTATTTGCACACCGCTGTCAGGGTTTTTTTTTGTTTTTTTTCTTTACTGACGTGCTGGTGACAAAGTTCAGAAACCATAAACTTTGCTACTCTCAGTCCAAAACCTTGTGCATGATCTTTACCAGTGACACCTGCGGCCGGTTGAGAGCAGAGAGGGGTTTGTGGTCTCTTCAGGTCAAGGCTGTGCTTGGTTAAAAACTCACTTGTCCTTATTCTGGGTTCAGTTTATTGTAATTTTGCAAATTACACAAAGGACACAAAGTTAACCCAAGGCAAGACGTTTGTGATCCGATGGTATATGCCGGCATAAAAACCATTGTTGTCTGTAGCTCATCGCCTTGCGTGTACGAGTTTCATAGAATGGTAAAGTTGGAAGGGACCTCAAGGGCCATCGGGTCCACCCCCCCCCCCACCGTGAGTGCAGGCTTTCCTAACTCGTCCCAGCTATATGTTTATCCAGTTTCCGCTTGAAGATTTCCATCGATGGAGAGCTCACCACCTCCCGTAGTAGCCTGTTCCACTCCCTGATATCCTTGTCCCCAGTAGACGAGTGCCGATCGATGGTACTTCATCTCTCCTCTTGCACCAGGGTGGTTCTAACCATGTCTGTGCCAGATCTCCAGGTTCCTCACCATGGCCTTGATCGCCATCCAAAAGAATGGAGTGCTGCAGTCCATTGTTGGCCGTGGATGAGCTGCAGCGCCCATATGGCACAACCATGTCACATGGATTCTAGCAAACCCCATGTAAACATTGCTGGAAGTGATTACCAGGTTTTTCTTTTGTCTATGGTGCACTTTTGTCCACATATTGGACAACCCCCTTTAATTCAGTTACCCAATTTTGAGCTGGGAGGAATCTGTGACCGGTGATGCTAACCCAATGGCGGTGGTCATAGTTTGCAGTGTTTCCTCTATAGTGCCCTGAAACTGTTCTACTGTACCTCAATCTTGCCAACTTTTCAAAATGGTTAGAAGGGGCCATTGGGCTTGCACAGTAGCCCAACCAAAATAATACCCCTCCTACCTTTTGGCACAGGGCTTCTACCGGTATTTGAAGACCTGGTTGCGAGTCACCAAACTCACTTCTCCATGTGCACAGCGATCTGTATAGAAAGCCGAAGGCTACTTGACATCACTTATAAGGTGGCCCACACGTCTGTTCCTGCCGGTAGCATTTATATTTTACGTGCAGTCTGACTCTCTTCCAACTAATCCTCTTAACCCAGATGCATAAAGAATCTGACCTCATGCAGGAATCTGGCAGTCGCTCCGAGCCATGGGGGTTGCCAGGGTACGGTACGGAGACTGAAAATCATGGCTGCTTCAGACATTACCTGGATCACCAAAAGCAGGCCATGCCTTTCAGTAGATTCTTTAAATGTTGCTGCAAGCCATGCTTTACCATGTTAAATGGGTATTCTCATATTTATATGTTCACAATTGGCATATTAACAGGATATTCCGTAAATGTTTGTTCCACCACTGGGTCCACCATTCATTTTGAGAACATGTGTTCTGGACTCCCTGTCCTGGGTTGTTGCGTTCGATGCCCAGCTCTGCTGTTTTTGGAACTCTCCTAAGAGTCAGTGGAGTGCGCATCCCATGTACGGTCAGCTCTGTGCTGAAAGTAGTCAAAGCACCGGACCGGGCAGGAGACCCTTGCTCTTGAGATAACGACAGGTTCCAGCGGTGGGACCAACATATATCCTTTTTTCGGAACGCTCCTAAGAGATGGAGCTGAGCATGCGCGGTCAAGTCTGCGCTGAAGGTGACCAAAGCACCAGACCTGGGCAGTTGACCTTTGCTCTTGAGATAACTACAGGTTCCAGAGGTGGGACCAGGATATATCCTTTTCTACAGAACGTTCGTAAAAGACGAAGCTGAGCATGTGCAGTTGAGTCTTGAAAGTGGTCTCTGCACCTGACTTGATGGGTAACTTGCAATATGTGCAGGACCAAGTGTCCCGAGCCACATTTATAAGATATTAATGGCAAATCCTAAAGATGGAATATGAGTGGTGATGATATATGCCCATACTGTACCTCCATGTACCTCAAAATATTGCACAAAAAAAATCAAGTATTTTCAGTTCCATATGAATCCTACCAGTTGCTGTTTTCGACCTTAGAATCATGGATTCCATCTTATTTTTTAGAGTCCTGCTGTAGTTTGACAGTCAGTAATATGAACCCATAGGAGCACCATGTGGCACCATACAACATTATCCTTTAGGCTTTGTGTGCATAAACAAGTTTTTTTTTTTTATTTTTGTTTAGTACACGTTAAAAAATGACACGTGATCAAGGTCAACATGGGGATGGTAGAGTATAAAAAATTTTCAGGTTGTCCGGGGCGAAAACATTGATGCCCTATCCTTAGAATATGTCATCCATGTCTGATGGTGAGGGTTCGACACCTAACACCACTGTTCAACTGTTCCTGGCGACGACCGGAACTGCTACGTTGCGGAGCATCACAGCACAGCTCCGTTGATTGTAAAGTGGCCAGTGCCAGGTACTGTATATATGCCCCCAATTCAAATCGATAGGGGGCAGATGTGCCGTACCTGCCCGTGGCCACTATTCTTTTGCCAAAGCTGGAACAGCTGGTTGGTTGGGGTGTCGGATCTTGCACCTCCTCCGATCAGACATTGATGACCTTTCGTAAGGCTAGACCATCAATGTTAAAGTCCTGGACAACCCCTTTAACGTTTTCTTCTGCAATGCTGGATATTTCCAGCGGTTTCCCCCTCTGTTGGATGAATGGTGACCTAGGAGTACGTTTTTGACCTTCTGCAAACTCCATGTGCATGAACCCTTAAAGCGAGAGAAGTTGTGTTTTCCGACGACAATCTAACACTGCGTCTCCCATCTCGGAGAATGCACTTTGCTCCAGGAAGAATGTCACAGATGTAGTTTCTTTTCCAGAGATGTGCTTTGTTCCAGTCCTTATCTGTATCTACAGGACAGCACTAATTAAAAATGTAGGGTCAAGAGCATAGGCCATTGTAACAAGATTCTTCTGCAGCGAGTTGCTAAGCGCTCGGTGACAATTACCCTTGACTCCATGCTTCCTTTCTTTTTACGGTGAATCGTCTGGGCTTCGCTCAGAAGCGCTCTTCATAATGTAGACTATATTGAGGCAGTCTGAGGCTTACAAAGGGCAGCGAAGAGAAGTTCGAGAGCCAGTAAAGCGACTATACGGGATCTGAAGAGCTTTTCGCTTACTGTAGGAGGCCATCAATCTGGCTTCCATAGCGTAGGTGTTGGATTATCAAAGCCGACCAAAATGAGCTCCTTATCCTCAATCGAATGGTGAGCAGGATCCTACGGTTATCTTAGAAAACCAAAGGACGTTGTTGATCACACCTAGCTTTTCCAAACTAGTAGGAAGTCTCTTACTTCCAGGCATTGGGCATGTTCGCTTTAGTTTTTTTTTCTTCCCACTGCAACATTGGATCTGGTCGTCATACCATGCTCTACAGATAGGCCATGTATGTACGAGGTGAAACTTGGGCTTTACACCAAGTGGTGCAACCAGAAGCGTGAGAGCGCAGTTACACCTCCTATAAAAGAAAAGGTCTGAAGGGTGTGTGTGGTCCAAATTGGAGGAATCATTTCGACATGCCTCTGAGTGGTAGACTGTCTCTTTTGGTGGGATTCAACTAGTTATTTCTGATTGTCATCATCAGATGTTAAGTAAGTCTTTGACGTTTTCTCCTGTTCTGTGATGACGACGTTACAAGGATCGAGCAATTTGAATTTTGGCATGGCCAATCCTTCTGTAATTTAAAGTTTTTGGCAATCCTTGTTTCCTTCTACCCTCATCCTATTAGTGAACGAGACTGACACCTTCTTGTGTTTGGTTTCGTTGATTGGTTTGAAAGGCATCGTTATCGGACATTTGGCCCTTACTGATGAGGAACATCACATATCGAAACTTCAATGAGAACTTTGCCTAAAGGGGTCTTGTCCATTTTTAAATGGGTTTTCCATTTTTTAAGAAAACTTTAGATTTATGTAACGTAACAAAGCAGGTTGTCACCTCCCCTGGATCCAGTGCCGGCTCTCCAAAACGGCTCTGGTCTTTGTGGTTTGACTGCAATGGTGACCGATCAACAGCTTACATCACCACTGCAGACAATTGCAGAATGTGAAGGCTTGTGCCATGTTAGGTGATTTTGTGAACCCTGTGATATCGCTACAGTCAAACACTTGCGTCCGTAATAACAGGAGAGAACAGCTGCTGGACCCGGGGAGGGTGGAAACCTCCTGTTTGCATATATAAAAGTGTGACCTTATTTTCCTAGAGTGGAAAATATACCCTGTTTAATGGAGACAGGATAAATATATGATCGCTGGGGGTCTAGCTGCTGGGTTCTCCACCACCACCATTGTGATTGATTGGAGTGATAGTCCACCACTCCATACACTTCTAAGGGACTTGTGGAACATTGATATATCGGTCTCGTGGAAGATAATAAAGTGGTAGCCACACACAAGCTTCACCACTGCATTCACTAAGGGGGACATTGCAGTGTTAAATTCTCGGCAGCCGACCCCCAAACTCATAAATCCCTCTCCTATTGCTCTGGAGGACCTGTCGTCAATTATAAAGACGACCAATCAATGTGCACTGGGTATTGCTGGATTGCCCTTGCTTAGGCGCAGCAGGAAAACTTGAGTGCTCTTTTAGGTTTCCTCACAGATTGCAGCGGGTCACTGGGGCTCCCAGGTGGGTGTCATAACCTTACTGGTCAGGAAGCCATCTAATAGGGATTGGCCAAAGAGGTATCACGACCACAACGATTACATAGAAGCCTTAGATTGCTCGGATGTCTCGCCCTGTTACTCGGCAGTTTCTTCTGGCTGCCGATTATACCATGATTTACTGACAAAAACAAGAAAACCACAAAACCAGATACGAGACTATACATTTCATTAACAAGATGACTACTTTCTGGTAAATGTGGAAGGCCTCTGTCTATATTTCACATGTGAGATTTTCCCCCGAAGGCTCATAATGTATACGGCACTTACACAACGACTCTGTATTTTTCTTGAAAAACACGTTATCATCTAACTTCGAAAGGCTGATCTAAAGATGGTGGACCAATTCACGCTACTCCATTCAGACTCCATTTGCTCACACCACTTGGGCTCTTTGTTGCTCGCTTGCGCCGCTTGGGCTCTTTGTTGCTCGCTTGCGCCGCTTGGGCTCTTTGTTGCTCGCTTGCGCCGCTTGGGCTCTTTGTTGCTCGCTTGCGCCGCTTGGGCTCTTTGTTGCTCGCTTGCGCCGCTTGGGCTCTTTGTTGCTCGCTTGCGCCGCTTTGGCTCTTTGTTGCTCGCTTTGGCTCTTTGTTGCTCGCTTTGGCTCTTTGTTGCTCGCTTTGGCTCTTTGTTGCTCGCTTTGGCTCTTTGTTGCTCGCTTTGGCTCTTTGTTGCTCGCTTTGGCTCTTTGTTGCTCGCTTGGGCTCTTTGTTGCTCGCTTGGGCTTTTTGTTGATCGCTCGCTCCTCTTGGGCTTTTTGTTGCTGGCTCGCTCCTCTTGGGCTTTTTGTTGCTGGCTCGCGCCGCTTGGGTTTTTTTTTGTTTTTTTTCTTGTTAGCTCTTTGTTTTTTGACCCCTGCCCAGCTTTAGCTTCTGTCCCCAACCCTTCTTCCTACTTCCAACCACTACTTTTACACTTTTCACTAGCACAACCCCTTCCATCTTGTGTATCCACATTCCGCTAATGCCACCCTCGTCCACCTGATCCTTACGATTTTTTTCTTTTTTTCAATCGAGGTGTGTGTGTGTGTGTGTGTGTGTGTTGGAATTTGTAATTTTTATAAAGAGTGGTAAAAAACCCTGCTTTATTGGTTGTTCTCTTTAGATTTTATTTTTTTTAACAATCATTTTGGATTGCAACTTTTTGCATAAATGTCCAGAAAAATACCCATCAGATCTTCCACTAATAAGTTGGTTGTTATCCTTGTTACATTTCACATCTTTGTTTTACTAGTTTTTATTCTTTAAACAAATTCTGTGAGCCGGAGACTGAACTTTCTATAAAGTGTTTTGTTTTTTTTTCGTTTTTTTTTTTATTTTGTCATTCCCTGAAAGTGGCAAAACCGGCCCCTAAAGCCATCAGCATGCCTTTCCATCCCTTTTTATTAGACTATTCAAACCATTAGGCATCCAGTCAAGCTTGCAATTGAATTTCCTTACCTCTGGCTCCCCACGATCTGTCTAGTCAAAGGTCAGCGAACCCTTCCACTTTAACCTTTTAGGCATTTTAGGATTACAGAACATTCATCCCTGAGGAATCACAGGTTCTTGGATCAAAAGGGGGAATTTAATTTAACTTTTACTATTTTGGCAAGGGTACGCTATCATTTTTCTAATTAGTGCACAAGATACCGTAGATGGTCTGAATTGTGAAGCAGTTTGCACCAGAATCGTGAAAATGGTGCAACTAGTAAATGTGCAAATGTTTGGAGACTTTTGGAATGTTTACACCATCTGACAACTTTTTGAAAAGCACGGAGGGACGTATTTAAGCACCACAAACAAATCAACCACAACTTACAGCTGACAGGAGTGTGGCTCAGTGGTTAGCACAGTTGCTTTGCAGTGCTAGGTTCTTGGGTTTGTCTCACCAAGGACATCTGCAAGGAGTTTGTATGTTCTCCCCGTGTTTGCGTGGTTTCCTCCGATTTCCTCCCAGACTCCAAAGACATACCGATAGGTGATTCAGATTGTGAGCCCCAATGGGGGCAGCGATGATCACATCTTTAAAGTGCTATGGAATATGATGGCGCTATATAACCGAGTAACATAAATATTTCCTACGCTGGCGCACACAAATGCAAAGATGGGACAGGTTAAGGCTATATTCACACACTGCATCTTTTACTGCGTTTTTGGTTCATTTTTGAGGTCACAAAGATGTGACCTAAATGCATGCATTTCCTTTTCCCAGCAAATTCTGACATTTCTATTTTGCTGTCCACACAGTGCCTCTTTTTTTGGCTGCATCTTGAAGATGCAGCATTTAAATTCTGTTTGCGTTTTTGCCAGCGTTTTTGAGCCCTTCGAGTCAATAGATTTGACTTATTGGGCAAAATGCTTGTGTTTTTTGATGCGTTTTTGCCGTGCATTTTTTTTGGAGCCAAAACCGCTGCATCTTTGTCGTTAAGATGCAGTGTGTAAACCTAGCCTAAGAAGCACAAGCTTCCTAATTTTGGCACATCTAACTCCAGTGGACAAGAACTGCGGAGCACAGCGTTGGTCTTAATTGAATTGGCGCCATCATAGTATTTCTCCTCGCTTTACAATAAAAACACATTAACATTCGGCCAAGCGTTCATATATTGGATGAATGGGTGGGGGAGTCGGGAGACCCCTAACACTAGATAACTGTCCGCTCATTCAGTTGATCATTGACCAATCTCTCATCCAACTCCCTTAAGCATAAGACCACTTGGCTCAGCCGAGTGCTTCTGAGAAAGTGGTCGCCAGATGATTCCTGGTGACTGCTGATCTCCTGGAGAACAGAAATATTGGCCTGTCGGAAATCTTATATGCCAGATCCAACATCCACCTATGAGCATCAAGTGGCCAAACCCATTAGATGGTCGCCCAGTCCTATTGATTGAAATCTGCTAGCTGTGGTGACTTTTCAGAGTTTGGGGGGGCCTTTGGTCGTCATATATTTGGTCTTGTGTCTGGTCGTTCTGATCTCTAAAGCATGTATATTTTTGGCACCAAATGTTAAATCCCAAAAATATTTACAACTCTCCAAGGTCTCAATAGTTGCACATAAATTGGCCATGGTTGGGCAAAGACCTTGCCTGCTGGTCAGTTGTAGACGAGCAGATATCTCAACAACACATGTCCACCATTAGACAATTGTGGTTGCTTTTTTTTCCAAAACTGCACCATATTTATCTACAGGTTGTGTGTGGTATTGCCTGTGGAAGATGCGGCTGTTGTTGCTGCGGTGGCTGTTGTTGCTGCGGTGGCTGTTGTTGCTGCGGTGGCTGTTGTTGCTGCGGTGGCTGTTGTTGCTGCGGTGGCTGTTGTTGCTGCGGTGGCTGTTGTTGCTGCGGTGGCTGTTGTTGCTGCGGTGGCTGTTGTTGCTGCGGTGGCTGTTGTTGCTGCGGTGGCTGTTGTTGCTGCGGTGGCTGTTGTTTTGTGTTTTTTTTTTTTTGTTTGTTTTTTTAAGACCTTGTAAAAAAAAAACAAAAACAATACAAGTAATGGTTTAAAAAAAAAAAAGCCACTCGTGTTTCGTAGTCTGGTGCCCATTGAGGGTATGGGAAATATCTATATCAGCACATATCTCGAATTCTTTTTCATCTTTGCATTTCTAAAGTTATTCTTTTTGGCCATATTAGAAGTACATGTGGAGATTATTTAGGCTCATTCTTGACTGTCCTCAAATCTCCTGAAACATAGATTTTTTTTTTTCTTTAGTTTAATGATTCTGATTTTGAAGCCCAGGTTAACAAAAAAAGCGTTCCAATCTTTACCACCCATTAATGCCTATGAGAAAAAAAAATGACCAAAACAGAGTGGGAAATGCTAATTTTATTATTTTTTGGAGGAAGGGGAAGAGGACGTTGAGTTATTGGATCCTCTAAGATCCATCATCGCGTCTACCAGTCTCCACTCTCACAATTTCTTTCAATAAGTATGAAACTGTCATTCCCGAGACAAAATAATCATTCCGACTCCTTGGAGAAAAGCGGCAGCAGCTATTGTTGTGTAGAGCAATGCCGTGCTGCGATGAAGGCACTGCTCGAAACCAACGTGCTTGGAATCTGAGATTAGCTATGGACGCCTTTGCCTCTTTTCAGACTTGAAAGTATCTTCTTACACTTCTGGAAAGTAGCACAATGCGACTGATACTTTCCTCGCGACTCGTCTGGCTCCGAATTCTAGTGACCATCCGCATGAATCCTCAGTGTCTCTTTATGACTGGATCATCCTGGTCTGGAAAATTCGACACTTTGAGAACGACAAAAATATTTGTGTCTACGTATAATTGTAACTATATGGGCGAAGGGGTGTACTGCAGACTGGGAACCAGTTAGCCAAGAGACTCCAGGAGTAGTATATTTTTTGGTTTTGTCCAACATGGAAGGCAACCGAATGCACATTCTAGGAAGATTGGCTAATATAGGTATACAGGTAGAGTTCGTCTACAGAAGAGTCTTATTTATTCCATGGTGCTTTACATATGAAAACGGGTGGCATACATAGACAAGTACAATAATCCTAAACCATACAAGGCACAGACAGGGAGGAGAAAGGACCCCTGCCCGCGAGGGCTCACAGCCTACGAGGGATGGGTGAGGATACAGGAGGAGCGAGGACCCTGCCCGTGAGGGCTCACAGCCTACGAGGGATGGGTGAGGATACAGGAGGAGAGAGGACCCTACCCGCGAGGGTTCACAGCCTACGAGGGATGGGTGAGGATACAGGAGGAGAGGGGACCCTGCCCGCGAGGGCTCACAGCCTACGAAGGATGGGTGAGGCTACAGGAGGAGCGAGGACCCTGCCCGTGAGGGCTCACAGCCTACGAGGGATGGGTGAGGCTACAGGAGGAGCGAGGACCCTGCCCGTGAGGGCTCACAGCCTACGAGGGATGGGTGAGGATACAGGAGGAGAGAGGACCCTGCCCGCGAGTGCACAGTGTACGAGGGATGGGTATGGATACAGGCGAGAGGACCCTGACTACAAGGGCTAACGGTATACAAGGGAAGACTTGGGGATACAGTAGGTGTGGGTGGAGATGGTCCTGCGGTGGTACAGTGGACTGAGGGTTACTACAGATTGTAGGCTTGTTGGAAGAGGTGGATCTTCAGGTTCCTTTTGAAGGTTTCCATGGTAGGCGAAAGTCTGAAATGTTTGGGGCAGAGAGTTCCATGAGTATGGGGGAGCCATGGGAGAAATCTTGTATGCGATTGTGGTAAGAGAAGAGGAGATGAGAGGAGAGTAAAGGAGATCTTGTGGGGATCAGAGGTTGCATGCAGGTAGGTACCAGGAGACTAGGTCAGAGATGTATGGAGGAGACAGGTTGTGGATGGCTTTGTAGGTCATGGTTAGGGTTTTGAACTGAAGTTGTTGGGCAATGGGAAGCCAGTGAAGAGATTAGCAGAAGAGGGGTCGGGGAGTAGCGGGGAGAGAGGTGGATTAGTTGGCCACCATAGTTTAGAATAGATTGTAGTGGTGCGAGACTGTTAGAAGGGAGGCCACCGTTTAGAGTATATACGTTGGCTGAAGATGCCAATACACATTAGGTGGGTATGGGACAAACCAGCCAACAATGTCTAGCTTGATAAAGAAGGGTTGGGAATGTTTGCTTTTTACATGCACTTTACTTTTGTTTTTAAGGGAGACCAATAACAGTCCCCTACCCTTCCCCCAGAGTTGTCTGGCAGAAGCTTATCCCACCAAAGAGAATACATGTAAAGCCAAGCGTTTAGTATGGGTGGGCAGGGATTTGGGAGGAATAATGGATACTTTGTAGAACTTTTTAAGAAACGAACAGTCTACTGCATTTATAGGAATTCTGCTAAAGGTCCCTATACAAATTTGGCTAAAGTTGCCTGAATCGGTGCACAGGGGGGCCCTCTGACTGCCCCCGATAGGTGTTGGGGGGATAGAAGGATCCAGCCGTTTGGATTTCCAATGACCATCCTTTTGTTCCCCCCCCCCCTCCACCCCCCAGGTAAGCCATTATCAGAGACCGTAATGTGTATGGGGGGCCACAAGCTGTTATATCATCAAAATATTGACTATTTTTATTGACTAAATTATAAAGGTCACGTTGGACAATATATTGATTAAGCAGACCATTTTATCACCTGGACAGACATCGAAGTGGTTCCTGGATAATCTGTATTATCCCCACTAATAATCCTTGTGGAAAACTTTTTGGAGGAATTTACACTCTGGAGACTGAAGAAAGACTTTAGGCAATGCTATTATACAAGTGGTTGCTCATGGGCCATGGCCCTTTATGGTCCATATTTTACCCATTATGAAATTTTCAAGCATTGCTTAATTTTTTTTCTTAATGTAGTAATGTTCAACATAAACACCAATTATGGAGACTGGTTAGAGAGGGGAGGATCCTGCTGCAGGAAACCATGAATATGGAGACTGGTTAGAGGGGGGATGAGGTTCCTGCTGCAGGAAACAAATATGGAGACTGGTGGGGGGGGGGGTCTGTCTGCAAGAGACAAATATGGAGGCTGGTTTGGGGGGGTAGGCTCCTGCTGCAAGAGACAAATATGGAGACTGGTTGGGGGAAGACTCCGGCTGCAAGAGACAAATATGGAGACTGGTTAGAGGGGTAGGCTCCTGCAGCAGGAAACCATGAATATGGAGACTGGTTAGAGGGGGACGAGGTTCCTGCTGCAAGAGACAAATATGGAGACTGGTTAGAGGGGGGGGCAGGCTTCT
Organism: Anomaloglossus baeobatrachus; assembly: GCF_048569485.1. Taxonomy (NCBI): domain Eukaryota; kingdom Metazoa; phylum Chordata; class Amphibia; order Anura; family Aromobatidae; genus Anomaloglossus; species Anomaloglossus baeobatrachus. The sequence continues at coordinate 32,709,080 of NC_134360.1, read as the reverse complement.
GCTGCAGGAAACCATGAATATGGAGACTGGTCAGAGGGGGAGAGGCTCCTGCTGCAGGAAATTGTCTTATAACCAGACACACAGTGAAGACCAAAAGGAAACATGGCTGAGCTCATGAAACACACATTATATTTCTTTAGTTATTCCTCAGCTTTAAGGGAGAAATTACTGACCACTTTTTTTTTTTTTTTTTTGTGGGGTCTTTTAAAATGATAGAAAAAGAAAAATAATCCAATCTTTCTATCAACTGTACTGCTTTTATTCACTGGTTGTCCATTGTGTTGCAAATCAACACCAATAAGTGCTCTATGTATTTATTTTTAGGGGGGAGGTGCAGGTGGGGGAATCATAACAACAATGCCTTATCTTAAATATCCACTTAATCACTGGATCATATAACTTTGTGGACCTATTGTAATGAAAAAATAAGTTCTGTGCCTTTTTTTCAGATTTAATATTTTCCTTTTTTGTTTTTTGTTTTTTTTTCATAGGAAGCCTAGAATAAACTCTCAGTTAGTGGCGCAGCAAGTTGCCCAGCAGTATGCCACCCCGCCACCTCCTAAGAAGGAGAAAAAGGAGAGAATTGAAAAACCTGAAAAGGAGAGAACTGACAAAGAAAAACTAGAAAAGGAGAAACCCGAGAAAGACAAGCTGGACAGAGAGAAACTGGACAGGGATAAGCTGGATCGGGAAAAAATGGAAAAGCTGGACAGAGAAAAAATAGAAAAGCTGGACAGAGAAAAAATGGAAAAGCTAGACCGGGAGCGACTAGATCGCGAAAAGATAGACAGGGAAAAAATAGACCGGGAAAAACTGGATCGCGAAAGGCTAGACCGCGAGAAATTGGACAAGGAAAAGATGATTGACAGGGAAAAAACCGAGAAGGATAAGACTGATAAAGAGAAACCTGAAAAAGATCAGAAAGTTGAAAGAGAGAGGCACGAAAAAGAAAAGCCGGAGCGGGAGATTACTACAAGTGTTGTCAAGAAGACGACTTACAAAAAGACACGGTAGGTTCAGGACGTTGAGCGGCACCAGGGCTTGATACAACCACTAATGTTTGCCAAGTGTGGCTGATGAATATGATGGCCACAATTTTCTTCAGAATGTCTTGAGGTCCAGTTCTGGTGGAAAAGTCAATTTAGGGCACCATGCGTTCCACCAAATCTGGAGGTTCTACACTATGAAATTGGGTTCCATGTGGTGGCTTCCTTTACCAAGTTCTCACTATTGTATCTCATCACACCCTTGTAGGAGAAAGGGGCTAGGTCCCGTTTTGGCCAGTTAATCTTCTCTGTTGGATAGTTTGGTTAGATATTTGCTGGTTCACACCACACACAGGAATGTGTACTAAAATGGGTCACCAACTCTGTGTCTTCCATAGCAGGTTCAGGAGGAACATCAATGATTTGTATGACCTTGCTCCAAACAGATGTTGGTCAGACGTGAGTCTTTTCAAAACTAATAAGAACATAGTGTTTATATTTTTTTTTATAAAGGGGTTGTCCACTTAAACAAAAAATCTTTAGTTGTTATATAAAGAGTTACAAATAGCAATAACCTTATTGAAATCCCCCTGTTCAGAAATGGTAAGTAGCAGATGGGGTCAGATCAAGGAAACAAAAAATCCTAAAACATAACATTTATTAGATATACAGATAAAAGGGTGGACTGCCACCATAAAAGAATAAAATGTTTGTCAAGGGCTGCAGAATGTAAACTAACAGCCCCCAAACAGTATATATATAAGGCACACACTGATAGAGGTATGAATGTAAGTCACACTCAAACCTGTATAAGTAATAACAGCTGGGATGGTTGCTTCATCAAGATCAAACAATAATTGGCAACCATACAAATAGAAAAAACGGCCTTACCGTATTTTCAAAAGGGCATATGATGGTATGGCTCAAAGTCAGGTGACCCCATGTAGGTCTTGCATAAATACCTTTACTTCACTCAAACCATACCAAGGTACCTCCCGACGCGTTTCAAAGGATTATCATCAGGGGAGTCTTTTCAGGGTACAAGTCATCGTATCAGTAATCATACCAGACTGATATATAATCAAAATTGCCCCATAGGACGGACCCAAATAAAGTCCGGCAGGGAAGAACGCCCAGCCGCAAAAATATTCATACTGTCCCGATCCGGCAGCCAGACCAGGACAGTGTACACTTTTGCGGCTTGCATTATCAGCCTATCCATTCTGAGGACCTCTTGTGTTTACGACATATGGTTTTTTTAAGTGGACAATCCCTTGCTAGACAGTGGTTTTAGGCTATGTGCACACAGTGCGTTTTTCACGGCGTTTTTGTGCGTTTTTCGGGTGCTTTTTTTTTTTTTTTTAATGCCTCAAAACTGCATGACTTTGCTTCCCCAGCAAAGTCTGAGTTTTCATTTTTGCTGTTCGCACACAACTGTTTTTTTAAGCTGCGTTTTTGAGCTTAAAAAAAATGGACATGTCAATTCTTTCCTGCGTATTTCTGCGTTTTCCCCCCCATGCAATGCATTGTAAAAATGCAGAGATCAAAAACGCAGCCAAAAACGCACAAATTCGCGGTAAAAACGCATGCGGTCTTTGCTGTTTTTTGCCGCGGGTGCGCTTTTGTGCGTTTTTTAGCGGCCAAAAACGCAGCGTCAAAAAACCGCAGCATGTGCACATAGCCTTAAGCGGTTATTCAACCAAACCTGAGCCTCGAATCTTGTGTTTTTAAAGTATCAAAAAAAATTTTTTTTCAACAGAGTTGCTTGGAAACTTTTTGACTCTATTGCTGTTTTCAAGTCTGGTTTACCAAAATAGGTTCTAATCAATAGTGGCCGCATTTTCCACACCAGAAATGTTACTCCAGTCTCTGTCTGACGAAACTCATACCAATGAGAAGATGCACCAAAGTCATTAAGTGGCGTGCCCCTCCTTAATGAATTTCGTGCATCCTACTCAAAAACACCCGTTCGTTAAGACTGTCATGCAATTCTCCAATCTTAAAGAATTGGGTCTTTGGTGACTAATGCCACAAAAAACCCCAAAAATTTTGGTTTCAGACATGTCTGTTGTTGCCCGATTAGTTTTCTCAATTTGTACATAGGGAGTATTCGGAATTTTTTAGTGATGGGGTAAATTATTTTGAGTGGAATTGACAAGTTTTTGAGTGATCACAAAATTGAAACTGGATTTATTAGGATTCTTTAGGACTTTGGACATTTCCTTCATTAATTCTGTTTTGTACTTCTTAGTCTAAAGAAGTTTTTTTTTTTTTTTTTTTTTATAGCAGTTGACCCATTTTTTTTATTTCTTCTTCTTCTAAAACTGAGAAGAAGTTCCCTTCATAAACTTGGTAGAGATAACAGACTCCCTTCTGCTGCCACCAATAGGGAGAGATTCGGAGTTACTGCCTACTGAAAGATACCTTTAAGACAGAAATTCCACAAAATATCAACTTTTCCTCCCAAGCAAATTGTTTCCCAAATTGTCATTTTTTTTTTTTTATCACTGGGGGTCTAACCTAACCTTCGGGAGTCACAGCAATCCCAAACATAGGTCTGCAAAGCTCTTATTTATTTGGAGCAGAGGTACACATTCTCGACCTTCATCCATGCATTGTGTTATTGATTGCTGGAAATACAAAACATATACTGCTGCACTCTAAAATGCTAACAATGAATAAGGGAACTCTGGCATTGCATTACTGCTATAGGAATATTTTGAAAAAAACTTTAGCTTATGTATTGGCCAATGCATGTGAGCCCAATAACCAGCAACAAGGTGATCTCAATATAGTGAGACCCTAACTCAAATGCCTCTTATCTTTGTTTAAAACTTACATGTCTGGGCCCCTAGGATCCAGCTATTTAAGGAGGATAGACAGCCTGGTTATAGGGTAGAGTGCTCAGTCGCACAGAAATGCACTACAAATGTATCAAAAAGACTGACCAGCGTATTCAACAGGTGTGAACAGGTGCTACTTTAGCTTATGTTAGCCAGGTAGAGGCATTCGAGTTATGGTCATTATTCATTGTTAGCATTTTAGAGTGCAGCTGTATGTATTTTGTATTTTTATTGTATTTTCAGCTAGCACCTGTTCACACCTGTTGTATGTGCGGGTCAGGTTTTTTTTATATATATATTTGGATTGCTGGAAATAGTGGGGCACTATACTATTTTGAAGGCAGAGCATTTGCACCGCCACTCCTTTTTTAGGGACTGTTGGGAGTTCCCGACAATTGGATCCCCAGCGATCAGTAATTGGATAGGGAATTCTGTATGTTACTGACAAATCCATGGGAGGTGCCATAACTGTGATGGATGCGGGTCCCCCTACTGTGACCTGCATTTATCAGAGCAGGTCCATATAACTTGCAGCTCTCAGCAAAGAGGATGGACAACTCCAATAATCTCCTCCTTTACTTTGGTACTCCCTATAACTGCTATGTATCCTGTGTGTGGCTGCAGCAGGAGACTCCACTCCGCCCAAAGGACAAAATATAGTCAGATCCCGCCCCCTTGACTAATCCCATTTTGCAATCATCAGTTGAACATTCACCAAACGTTGCTGTATGATTTTTCGTCCTGATTTTTTTTCCGGATCATGCAGAAGATGCTGTAGGCTAATGTTGGAGGCAAAATGATCTCCTTTCTACTTCTGTCAATCATTTATACATTTAATGTTCTCTTGGCACATTTGAGCTCAACAATTAGACATTCACCAAGAATTCTATCTCTGAAAATATAGTCACCAAAACCTTAGAATAATCAACGAAGCTGGCGGGGTCGAGAACTAGAATCCAAAATTATTTCCCATAGTCATTATAAAACGTGAGACCGGCCTTGTATGACATTTCAGTCATAGCCCTGTAGGTAGAACCGCTTCTTTTTGAAGGATTTAGCTTTTATACCACTTTTTACTTCATTTTAGGATTTTCAAGGGATTTCTGTGCAAACCTCAATTGTTCTAAGAGCTACAGCTGTACACTGTGCAAAACCATTACTAGATCTGGATTCCAGTAAGGTTTGCTGAAAATACTGAGAACACTAAAATCCAAGTTCAGCATTAAACTTAGTGGCATACTTTGCATAAACCCAATTAAACGTTTCTCCTCACAGCTTCTTCTGGTGCACAAGCTTGACAAAGTTGTCATAAACCCTGTAATAACAAAAATAAAAAAAACATCCCTGAAACAGAACTCCTCTATCTACAGAACGGTCTCCAATCTTCTCTTTGTTTCTAAAATCCTGGAATGCTTGCTCTTCTTTTTATCTTATCCGCTCTCTCCGATACCACTCTTCTTGACCCTTTACTATCTAGTTTCCAGTCCTTAGGGGTGCTTCACACATAGCGAGATCGCTACCGAAATCGCTGCTACGTCACGGTTTTTGTGACGCAGCAGTGACCTCATTAGCGATCTCGCTGTGTGTGACACTGAGCAGCGATCTGGCCCCTGCTGCGAGATCGCTGCTCGTTACACACAGCCCTGGTTCGTTTTTTTTATTGTTGCTCTCCCACAAGGTGGTTACCCGATATTTACCTTCGTTACCAGCCTCCGCCGCTCACGCTGCCAGTGCCGGCTCCCTGCCCTCTGCACATGTAGCTGCAGTACACATCGGGTTAATTAACCCGATGTGTACTGTAGCTAGGAGAGCAGGGAGCCAGCGCTAAGCAGTGTGCGCGGCTCCTGCTCTCTGCACATGTAGCTGCAGTACACATCGTGTAATTAACCCTATGTGTACTGTAGCTAGGAGTGCAGGGAGCCAGCGCTAAGCAGTGGGCGCGGCTCCTGCTCTCTGCACATGTAGCTGCAGTACACATCGGGTTAATTAACCCGATGTGTACTGTAGCTAGGAGAGCAGGAAGCCAGCGCTAAGCAGTGCGCGCGGCTCCCTGCTTTCTGCACATGTAGCGACGTTATGATCGCTGCTGCTTCTGCTGTGTTTGACAGCTAAGCAGCGATCATAACAGCAACTTACAAGGTCGCTGCTACGTCACAGAAAATGGTGATGTAACAGCGACATCGTTGTTGCTTTCGCTATGTGTGTACCCAGTTTTATACGCTACAGAAACTGCCCTAAAGGCCCAGTCACGCACAACGACTTACCAGTGATCCCGAAAACGATGCGACCTAATAGGGATCACTGGTAAGTCGCTGGGAGGTCGCAGGTGAGATGTCACACAGTCAGATCTTACCAACGACTCAGTAACGATACAGGTCGCAGTAGCGACCTGTATAACAATCTCAGCAGTCATTGTGACCCTGTCACACAGCGTCAAACACAGCGATGTGTCCTGCCCAGCAGGACGTCGCCTTTGAAGAAAATGGCCTGGACCATTCTGCAACAACTAATGATCTCACAGCAGGGGCCTGATCGCTGGTAGGTGTCACACATAACTAGATCACTAAGGGGATCGCTACTGTGTCACAGAAACAGTGACTCGGCAGCGATCTCTCTAGCGATCTCGTTATGTGTGACGGTACCTTAAGTCTGTAATGATCTACCAACAGCTAAATCTAATGGTCCCAGCTGATTCTACTGGATCTCTCTGCTGCATTCGGCATTCTGGATCACCAGCACCTCCTCACTATGGCTCCTCTCGATCGGGCTCAAGGACACCGTTCTCTCCGGTTTCTCCTCTTACCTCTCCGATTGCTCCTTCACTGTATCTTTTGCCGGCTCCTGTTCCTGTCCTTTTTCCTTTTGTCAGGGTTCAGTTTTAAGCCTCCTCCTCTCCTCCTGTCCTCCCTATACACATCTCCTGTTGGCCACCCATCGGTAGATTCAGTTTCCAGTACCATCTCTATGCTGATGACAACCAATTCCTCTCCTGATATCACCACCACCTTTAATACAAAATACCAGGGATTGTCTGTCCGCTGACTCCAACATCATCTCCTTCATCTATCAGAACGGAATCTCCCCAAACTTGAACTTCTTGTGTTTCCACCCTATAATAGCCTACCTATACCCTATACAGCAACTTCTATCGGAGGTTCAACCATAACTCCCTAGCAGCACACTTGTCGGCTTGGGATTATATTTGACACGCAACTTTCCTTTTTATTCCTGCATCTAAGAAAACCTCTCCAGAATTCGACCCTTTCTCACCGTTGAAACTGCAAAACTCTTAGTGTCGCTCCTATTCACGCTCATCTGGATTACGGCAACTCTCTACTGATCAGTCTTCCTCTTATTAAACGTTCTCTTCTCCAATCTGTCCTGAATGTAACAGCAAGGATCGTATTTCTGTCCAGCCACTACACCGATGCCTCCACCTTGTTCCAGTAATTTCACTGGTTACCCATCCGATAGAGACAATATAAACTTATCTCTCTCACGAAGTTCTCTCTCTTCCCTTCCTGTGCTCTCCGTTCTGCAATTGATCTAAGATCCTCTGTTATCCCAACCCGCCCCCCCCACTTTAGTTTCCAATACTTCTCTCATGCTGCGCCAGTTTTCTGGAATGCACTACCCTGGACCAAACGGTTTTAACTCCAAGCTCCCGCATTTTTAAGTGAAGTGAGGTGATAAGTATTAAGTATTTTATTATAAAGGGTTACGGCAGAAGAAAGTGTTATGTGCAGTTTGGACTTTAATCTTTAGTTTATTGAATAAACCTTTTCTGGAATCTGGCTTTTTAATGGTTTTGCACTATGTACTGCTTCTTAAAATACCGGAGGTTTTCACAGAAATCCTGTGATAGTTGCATAAGCCGAGGAAAGCAGCGACTGGAAAATTTTACTAGATCTGTTGGAGTATTTTACGTAGAGATAGAAAAGTGAAATCTTGATTATCGTCGGACACTTATGTGACATTCTAGAGAGCGGAGGTGTCTTTAGTTTTTTGGGGAGAATTGTAAGACCGTAAGATCAAAAGGAAGTTATCCCCTATCCAACCGGGAGAGGGAGGTATAACCACTGAGACCCCCACGGTGTTGGACCTCCAGTCCATTAATCCTTAAAGGGGTTGTCCACTGCTAGGACAACCCTTTCTCATTTCCCATATTAGTCCCCATAAAAAAATAACCACGCCTGTACTCACTTCCTATGGCGGCGTACTTCCAATGATGTCGGAACTCGTGTTTTCGGAGCCTATGTGGCATTATTTGGTAGCGGGGATCGTGGGTTATAACAATGTCAGGTGAGCCCCGGGAACATGAGTTCTGACATCTTTGGAACCGCGCTAGCATTGGAAGCGAGTATAGGTTTTATTAAGTGGACAAACATATGGCATGAGAAGGGGTTGTCCAGGTAGTGGACAACCCCTTTAATGGGAGTGTCGAATTGTGTGGTTGGCTAACTTTCGCGGTCCCATAGAAAGCGAATGGGGCAAGGAGTGCATGTTTAACTGCTCCATTTATACGGGGCTTTTTAGAGTTCCGGATCGGTCGGTGGGGGGGGGTCCCAGCGATTGGGAAGCTGACCTCTAACCTATGCATAGGCAATAAACTTAGTACAAGATCCCTTTAGCGGCAAGTTATCAATTAATTCTATGCATGAGATTTTGAGCTGTGTTTGAGACAGTCGGAGCTCTAACCTCTAGAGAAATGTGGGGGGAAAAAAATGCCGACATCCGGTTTGTGATGTAATGTCATTCTTGCTTTATAGTTAGAGAAGTATTCCCATCTCCACGATACTACCCCAATATGTAGTAGGTGTAGAAAGTAATAGTAAATACCTACAATTAGAAATGTAGTATAGTTCTCCTGATTAGGTATGTTGCTTACCTCATGTGCAGGGCATTGCAGCTTAGTTATCCATGATTACGACCACTCATATAGTAACAGTTGCTAGAGGTTGTAACCATGGATACCTAGGCCATTGCAATGCCCTGCCCATGAGGTAAGCGATATAGCTAATCATGAGAACTATATATTGCATTTCTAATGGAAAGTATTTGTTAATTTTATTTATTATTCCTCCTACTACATATTGGGAGAAGATCTTGGGCCTCTATCACACTTGGTTCCTCTCAGCAGTCAGTGCTTCCGTCGGGGCTTCTGTCCAAAACGCCGCAAAACAGGTTTCGGACATATGTGCCTACAGGACCACTAACTATAATGGGGCAGATATAGTAACCATGTGATCGGTCGTGTACCTTTTTCGGAGTATATGCTTACTGTAGGCTGACACACAGATGCAGTCTACATTGTTTGGGTGTCCACCTCCAATATACCCCTGAAAATATTGCATGACAGAGCACACGGTGACTGTCTGCACCATTATAGTCAGTGGCCCATGTCGGCGCACACGTCCGAAACCTGTTTTGCAGGGGGGGGTTCTAAAAGAAGCCCTGACAAGACCACTGAACGGGGAAAGGAGTGCAGTATGAAAGCTGCCTTAGACATTGCAATACCCCTTTTTTTAAGGTTTCTCTCCCAAAAAAAAGTGTTTGAATCCCTTTGAAATAGTTTCAGGGTAATCTGGCTGTGGATCGGACAGGCCCGGAGAACTGAGGGGCAGGGAATAACCGGGTGGAAACAGTCTTCTCCACATTAGAAAGCCTCCCACAGAGCGGCCTCTTCTGTCACGTCCTCGAGGCCGGGCCTAGGCCAGAAAGCGTGTGTGCGCATTACACAGTTCAGTAACTCTAAGAAATTGCCACTCTATAATTTTCTCCTTAGTCCCAAGATGTTGATCGTCTGAATCCTGGGCCCGGTTTATTTAGAAGCCTTTATTATCAAATCTAGGGCTGGGAACAGAAAAAAAAAAAGGGGCCCCCGCTTCCATCACTGACAACAAACCTTCAGTTCTCTATAAGTGTAAATTGTGTCATTGTAAACATGGCGGGCCGAGCAGCTGTAGGAACCAAGACGGGGAGTGAAAACCCTTATTGTTCGGGAATAAAAGTGCCTCATTGTTTGCTCTCGCATGTGAGAAACGCTCACATTTGGGGCTGAAGAGCCCATAATTACTTTATATTTGGAGGCTGTGTATTTGTTGCCACGGTTTCAATAGCTAATTTACATTCCAAAACACGGGCGTGAGGGGAATTCTGGGAGACATCGGCCACTAGATGCGCGTATGTTGACGCGAAGGATTCCTTTGTGTGCGGAGAAAACACTTGGCTCGGATTTCGTGGGTTTTTTTTTTTAAAATCCCATTTCACAGGCCCGAGAGGCAGCGCTGGAAAAAATATTTAGCAACGGCCTAATTGGGATTATTAGTAGTTAGGAGTACAGGGAATGATATAAACCAACCCCCCCAAAAAAAACCCTTCTTCGTGGGTCTGTCAAAGGTAACAAAGGCCTCACCCTTCCTGAACAGTTTGTAAGGAGAGGGAATATATTTCATACCGGGGTGCTTTGTGTGTAAATCTCTTGTATTTTTGATAGATATACCGTATTTTCCGGCATTTGACGGCTTTTTAACCCCTGAAAATCTTCTCAAAAGTCGGGGGTTGTCTTACAGGGTGTATAATTAGCCCTCCCTGTCTCCAAGACTATCAGAGCGGTAGCGCATCCCTCTGGCCAACCCTTGTATCCGATTACCTCCTCTGCTTCTCGGGCACATAGACCCGTCCAGAATCTCGTCCAGTCCTCGGGGCTGGTGTCTGCAGTCATGGCTTTACTGCACTTGAATGCTTTACGGTGGCTGCGCAAAGCATTCAACTGCAGTAAAGTGCAGACAGCAGCGGCGGCCCTGTGCATTGGACGTGATCATTGAGGGGTCTATGTGCCTGTGGTCTGCAAGAAGTACCCCTTGATGATTACGTCCATTGCACGGAGCTGCAGCTGCTGTCAGCAGTTTACAGCAGTTGAATGCTTTGCTGCACCGCCGCCGTAAAGCATTCAACTGCAGTAAAGCCATGATGGCAGCCTGCACCGGTGGCTCTGTGCACCGGACAAGATCAGAGAGAGGTATGTGCCTGCAGACTGCAAGAAGCAGCTAAGGACACCATGGGAACGGAGGATAGGTGAGCACAATTTTTTGTGTGTAAACATCGGCATAATAGGGGACAAGAAGGGGACCAGTAAGAGGGCAATACTAAACAATGGGCGCATTATTGCAGGGGACATTGCTAAACAATGGGCTCATTTCTTTTTCTTCCTCCCTGTCCTAGGACGAGCTCCTCCGGCTCCAGTCCTCAGGACCTCTCTTCTTACATCCTTCCTTGTTCTCTCACTTCTTCTGTCTGTCGTTTCACTTTCCTTTTCCACACTGTTCTAAGTGTTCACCCACTAACTAACCCCACCTTCAGACTGGTTCCGGAACTGTGCTCTCCCTAAGGAGCAATCTCGCCCTAACCATGACCTTTTTTCCAATTGCAATCAAAGGGATCTCCAAATCATTTTGTCGCCTTCTTCCTCGTATTGAGGTTTATAAAATACAAAGTTTAGGAAATATAATGGGAGAGACAAATAGGTCCTGCTTAGTCCCCGGGAAAGGAAGGATTAGACCAAGTGAGGAGGAGATGACACGGGGCGGACATATCATTTGAACAGTCTGTGCAACCCAACAGGAGGTCAGGGGGCCCATTCCTACCCCTAGAGTAGATGGAATTGTGCATTTTGATGAGGTCTTGGGCTCTAAAGGACCCATATATTGTGCTTGCACAGGGGCTCTTTTCTGTCTGTGTCCGCCAGTGAGATGACAAAAGGATACTGGTCTCGCGGTAAGATTTTTGTAGATCTGCTTGATTTAAGTACTTGCCAAAAGAACGATTTTTTTTTTTTTTTGCACTTATTACTTTACGCTTTTATATTTAATGTTTCTTTTAAGTGCTGCTATTCCCTTGGTGGAAGTAGCAAATGGATTGTCAGACAACATCTGCTTTTTTAATGTTGTAACATTCAGGTAGGCTATAAAGATATATGTTTGGCGGAGCTCTGACCTCTGGGGCCCTCACCAATGCAAAGTAGAAGTGGCCCCTGAACCCTTTTCTTCAGAGAGCAAGAGGAATATGCCCTATAAAGATGAGCAGGCGATTGCGCCTTTCTGGCACTCCTATCCATCTGTATGAATCTGAGACCCTTACTTTGGAGCCTGAGGTTGGACATTTCCCTAACTTTAATTCTAAAGGGTGCTTTACACGCTGTGACATCGCTAGCAATTGCTAGTGATGTCGAGCGCGATAGCACTCGCCCCCGTCGTACGTGCAACATTTGGTGATCGCTACCGTAGCGAACATTATCGCTACGGCAGCGTCACACGCACATACCTGTGCAGCGATGTCGCAGTGAGTGCCGAACAATCCCTCCTTCAAGGGGGAGGTGCGTTCGGCGTCACCGCGACGTCACTAAGCGGCCGTCCAATAGAAGCGGAGGGGCGGAGATGAGCAGGACGTAACATCCCACCCACCACCTTCCTTCCGCATTGCCGGTGGACGCAGGTAAGGAGATGTTCCTCGCTCCTGCAGTGTCACACATAGCGATGTGCGCTGCCGCAGGAACGAGGAACATCGTACCTGCTCCAGGAACGATATTAAGGAAATGAGCGACGTGTCAACGAGCAACGAATTTTCACATTTTTGTGCTCGCTGATCGTCGCTCATTGGTGTCACACGCTGCAATGTCGGTAACTGCGCCGGATGTGCGTCACTACCAACGTGATCCTGAAGATAAGTAGTTACCGATGTCGCAGCGTGTAAAGCACCCTTTAAAGGGGTTGTCCACTACTTTTACATTGATGGCCTGTCGTTAGGATAGGTCATCAATGTCTGATCTGCCGGGGTCTGACGCCCCGCAGCCCCGCCGATCAGCTGTCTCTGGTCCAGACTGTGGCAGCAGGAAATGCTCAGTTCCGGAGCTGCTCTGTCTTCTGATAGTGGCCACGGCCGGGTACTGCACTTTCACCTCCCATTCATATCAATAGGATGCAGATGTGCAGTACCTGGTCACGATCAGAAGACTGAGCAGCTCTGGAACTGAGCATTTCCTGCTGCCGGGACCGGGAATGGCTGATTTGCAGTGTGTCGGACCCCAGCCAATCAGACATTGATGGCCTATCCTAAGGATAGGCCATCAATGTAAAAGTAGTGGACAACCACTTTAAATATTAAAAGGTTTGCAAGTGTCTATTTTGGGGGGATTTGGTGTAACTTTTCCTGCTTACTTCTGACAATGCGAATGTTTCAGCAAAGTTGCACCATCTAAGACGAGGGGACCTTCCACAATTCTCACTTTTCCGGTGGCGCTGATGGAACCCGCCAACTAACATAGCATCGACTCTCCCTACCTTTATGCTATAGCCAAACTGATTTTCGTAGGCTGTATAGACCAGTTCTAAATACACAATGATGCTGGTTTTGTCCCCACAGACCAAAGCCGGATATCCACCGAAACCCTGAAAATGAAATGAACAGTATTCAGACCGCAAATGCAACAAAGATCAGTAACTTTAACCACACTTCAAGGTAAGTTTGAGGAACTGTAAAGTTGACATTTTTATTGGAATGACCCATTGGGACATCAAACATTGTTAGACTGTAGATGTCATCAAGTATTTCTACATGAGGTGGGACAAATGTAGAGCTGCCCTAACTTTTTCTTATGCTTACCAAACCATGTTGACATCCAGGCCATATCTATGCCATGCAGATGTTCCCATCCCACAGTGGCCGTATAACAATGCCATCCCCAATGCCAACCATGGTATTCCCTTTGCTTCCTGTAGTTCCCTCAATATTCGCAATAGTGCCTAGAGTCAGCACAAAACGTAGCCCTAAAGGTTCTAGCAGTGACTTATTGAGTCTTCCCATGGCCTAGTTGGACATGCATGTTCGTAGAGGAGTTGGAAGAATAGTGTTGCCCAACTTCAAACTAGATCTATAAAAGGTTCTTCTCATTTGCTTGCTGTTGGGCGGTGCTCACCTGAAGACTGACCATTTAGACCATTGCTTCCCAAACTCCAGTCCTCAGTGTCCCCCCAGACATAGTGCTTTCAGGATTTCCTTAGTATTGCACAAGTGAATGAAATGGTAATTTCTGATGTCTTCAGAATGATTCCGTCTCTTGTGCAATGCTAAGAAAATCCTGAAAACGTGATCCTTTGGTTCCCCTGAGGACTGGATTTTGGGAAACTCTCTGGTTTAGACCAATGGCATAATCGCATCACTCCTCCGAACTCTGCTTTGCCACGACCAGAGTCCGCTTTTGTCTCTTCCGCAGTGGCACTGACGCCAGCCGAATCCAGAGACTGGCAAGAGCTTAGAAGTGCTGCACTCCTTGCTTAGGGGACCGGCCTAAGTCTAGGCAATGAGTAGTAACAATGAGTATTTTTAGAAAGAGGTAAACTGCAAACTTGCTTGTTCTTCCAAGCGCTTTACTTTACCTGCTTAGAAGGGTTATTCTCATCTTAAAGAAAATTTTGTTCCATTTTGGCCTTACCAGGATGAGACGATTTGTGATAAGTGCGAAGAACCATATGTGGTGACCTCTTTAGATCTGATGGGTCCATTATGTTAATTTATCCTCTTATGTAGTGGTAGCATTGCTTTCTATAAATATATTGTATGATGTGGCAACAGTGCCATCTAGCAAAAATTGGCTCTTAATTTCTCTTCTTGTCCTTGATTTTGTACTAATTCATTTTAAACTTCACCCACAAATTCTCAGCGATGTTTGGAGAAGGGCCTGTTGTGAAAGAGGTTTCCTCCGTTTTTTTTTCCCATTTGCTTGACTAGCTATGATAAAACTACAACTCCTAGCATGGCTCGAATTCCTTCGGCTCTTACAGCCTCATGGGAGTTATAGTTGCAACAGTTGGAAAGTTATATGATGAGCTGTGTCCTACATTTACCATCCTCTTAAAGGGTCATGTGAAGTACTGCAGGTCCCAGTGGTGTAACTAGAGTTCGATGGGACCTGGTGCAAAATTTGGACCTGGGTCCCCCCCCGCATGTTGGTCAGATGTATGTATACATTTAGCCTTCTAAATCTTATAAAGACATACGAGTTGCATCCCCCCTTCATTATGTAGTAAAGTCTCCCATCCTGTTGTAATGTATCTCCACCTGGGCTCCTTCCTTATATATATGCCCCCCATCCTGGTATGTTCTCCCATCCTGGTTATATACTGCGCCCCACCCGCCAGGACCCCTCTGGTATATACTGTCCCTCTCCTAGTATTCATGTTCCTATCCTTTCCCCCTCCTAGTATACGCCGTCCCCCTCATGGTATATACTATACCCCTCTTGGAGTAGCGTCCTCCTCCTGGTATATAGATGTTCCTTTCCTGGGCCCCTACTGATATATATTGTCCCCCTTCTGGTATATGTTCCTCTCCTAGTGTATACTGTCCCCTTCCTGGTATATACTGTACTCACCCTTCCCGGCTCCCACCTCCTATAGCCGGCCTTCAGTGGCTGAAAGCTTTCATCGGCGTCCGTGCTATGGCAACTCATGATGTCCTTGCCATGCACCAGCTCAGTCACAGGAACGTCGCTGAAAGCTGCCAGCTTCTATTTGGCCAGCAGCATGTATTGCAGCTCAGGGACCCGACTGGTCTCTGCACTGTGATGCATTTCAGTTGGATGTGCGCCCTCTGAGGCACATCCAGCTGAAGTAGGGGATGGGGGCCGGTCGCAGTCACGATCCCTTGAACCGCGATCGTTCCGCCCCTGGTAGGTCCTGTAAGGACACACTGCCCCGGTGTTCTCTACTCCCGCTCTTTGTAGGTGTTCATTGAAAGCCGAGGCCAACTGATTCTTCATTTTCCTTCTTTCTAGCCCTTTAGGTAGCAATATATCTGTACATTCGCTGAGGTTCTTTTTTTTTTCGGTATTTCAGGCCCAGACTGAAGAACGTGGACAGAAGTACTGCACAGCAGCTCGCAGTAACTGTGGGGAACGTGACCGTAATTATCACAGACTTTAAAGAAAAGACTCGTTCTTCCTCCACCTCGTCCTCCACAGTCACCTCCAGCGCAGGCTCGGAACAGCAGAACCAGAGCGGCTCTGGCTCAGAATTCACAGACAAGGGTTCCTCCCGTTCTTCAACCCCTAAGGGCGACATGTCCGTTGTGAATGACGAGTCTTTCTGAAAAAAGGACACACACAAAAAAATATTGCACATACATTGGGCAGAAGAGACTCCGAATCGCGGTCAGGAATTCCCAGACACCCGCCTGCCTCTTCTCTTTCTATTCCTGGATTGTTTGGGTTTTTTTTTTTTTTTTGTTTCCTTTGACTAAATTTGGTTGTTCTTTTTTTCCCTGGACCCCAACGAGTGCTCCTTCCAGGACCAATTCTGCTCCACTTGGGAATCTGGCTATCCTAAAACATCGTACCATAAAGATTAACCTTTAACAATTGCGTATTCCATTATTTTATAGCATTTCCCTAGCAATCATTTGTCATCGGATGTGCGCCTAAATCTACTTTTTATACAGATCTACTGTTTTTGTTTGTTTTTTTTTCCAAATTTATTTATTGCATTGACAACTCCTTTATTTGCTTTGTTTCACCCACTCCCCATTCTTTTCCTATAATACAGCATATTATCAATTTTTATACATCAATATATATATAAAAATATATATAAATATATATAAATAAATGGTTATTTAAAACCAATACATAGAAAAGAAACACTGGTGCTTGATACACTGTGAAGTGAAGAGCTAATCACCGGCCCGAAGACTTCGACATATTGGTGCCAGAAGTTTAGGATTGAAAAAAAGGAAAAAAATGCGTGAACCTTCTGCTTTGTTCCAGCCTATATACCAACTTGTTTCCCATGTCGTCCTCTTGTTAGAAATTTTGTTGTGGTGAACTGAAAAGTTTTTTCGATAGAAGGGGTGTTTGTAGCATTCACAAATATGTATGCAGAAAGTTTATAAAGTAACACAAGATGATGACCATTCTAGCCAAAGGTCCTTGGCTGCGGTTCGCATTGATTTCCATGGTCATGACCAGTTTTGTAGACAATTTGGCGTCCACTTTTTCACCTTTTTATGGAACCGTGCAATGTGTTTCGGCATCTCTTGCTCAAAACGATGGCGTTCTTAAGAGATTTAAGGGGATGGAAATATGAGATCCAGCTAGAAAAAGGCAACGGAACATCTCAAGAGGGTAGAAGTTGGGTGGTGAAATGTTGGCATTGCCTGGTCTTCTAGGTCAAGTCAACAAATTAGTTGTCCCATCTTGAGAAATCATGATGTCATTTGGGCTTTGGACAACAAAATGTTGACGTGCAACCCATCCGAAGCTTATCGGAGTCAGAACAATCTTTCTTATCCACATCAGACATTTTAGTTGTAATGTTAGGTGTTGGACAATTATTTTTTTTAAGATTGGTAAGACTCATCCTCATCTGTCACCTTTGACCTAAATCTGTTGAGAGAAAACTCAACCTAGATTCATGAAACTTAGAATTGCAATTGTAATGCCATTTCTCAGTAGACCTATGTGAATGTCCAAATTTTCCTCTCTGGAATGGCCAAATTTGCCACGTTGGAATCCCAAATGCCTAATTATCCTACTACACGAAACCTTTAATTCTATGTAGGTAACAGGTCCGGAAGATGTACCGAAACTTCATATGTATTTGTGACTTTTACAAATTACCTTGATAAGTCGTGGTGATTTCAACGACCCAATAGTGTCACCCTCCAGTTTTTTCCACTCTATTGGTAGACTTGTGACTTTTGCGAGTCACCTTGAATAAATCCTGGTTATTAGTTAGGAAGTGTAACTTTTGCTTCGTATGAATTACTTTCATCTTCAGTAGACTGTAGTCTGAATTATTTGTCTATGCAATGACTTTGGTACGACTGAGGCTTCCGGCCACTTGTTTGGTTTTGATGCGAGTCATGTTGGAAATTCTTGAAGAATTTCGAAAAATAAAGGAGGTTGAGGAAAAGGCTTCTTGTAACATTCAGAAAGTATATTTTGAATACATCATCCTGGTAGGTTTAATAAAGATCTTGATATGTTTCGATGGGTCTTTGTTTTTTTTGTCGAGGATTTGAGCCATGAGCTTGAGGACGAAAATGAACTTGTCCCAACAGAGATCATTGAGCCACCCTTAATTCTTCCGAAGATTGGAAACCATCATGATTAAACATCTTTTTCCAACTTGGTGTGTAAAGAGTTCTTCTGACCAAAAAGTGCTTTCTGGAATCCAGCGTACACTATTCTACCTAGTCATAACATCAGTGACCTTGTGGATACAGTCATTAGTTTCCGAATGCAATCTCAAATCCTCAGTCACCACCTTTCCCATGCCAAACTTAAATTGTATGCCTAAGATTCATCCATTTCCCGTAGCCCAAAACCTAAAACTAAAGCCTATCCAACTTCTGGCCCTGCTAAAGTCATAGTTGTCTTATTACTCTGAAGACCACAGTGACCTTGTGCACAGATTATCCAAGAGTTTGCGTCTACATATCATGGATGC
Source organism: Anomaloglossus baeobatrachus (assembly GCF_048569485.1). Taxonomy (NCBI): domain Eukaryota; kingdom Metazoa; phylum Chordata; class Amphibia; order Anura; family Aromobatidae; genus Anomaloglossus; species Anomaloglossus baeobatrachus. Next base: position 32,690,750 of record NC_134360.1, on the reverse strand, counting down.
CTTTCTTGTAGCTAATTTAGTATTTGAGGTGTTTCGAAAAGGGAATTTGGTCACGGTGGCTTCCTGGCCATTCTTGATACCACCAGTGCCCAGTAATAGTTTCCAGAGTATCCAAAAAGCATTCTGTCCTACCAAAGTTAGTACCCAATACTCAATGGCTTGATGCTCAAGCCAAGCCATCAAATGGCTTGATAAATGGTCATAAGTTGAAGTTTTTATCCACTGTAGTGGCATCTTAAATGGGAAAGACTAACTTATATGTTTGTAAAGCCTCGAACGTCTGTCCAATAATATAAAATTGTGTGTACTAAGGAGAGGTTCCTGAAACCATACCAAAGCAGATGAGGAGCAATGACTTTTAGTGCCATGATCTGCCACGGTTCTGAAACTTTATGCAATGACTAGAATTGGAGAACGAGGGGCTAAGGTTGGAGATGAATAATTTTTAAAATTACGGAAACTTTTAGATCTAAAGATAGAGGCTAAAACGGGGTCAAGTGCACATAGTCTAATCTGGGAGACAAAGGAGATACCAGAATAAACTGGCTCACCTGATTGGGGTTGTGTGCCCACAACCAAGAATAGGACTTGTACAATGGCTGTTGAGACCCCATGAAGAGAAAAACAGTAAACCAGGGAGAAAGACGTTAACAGGCCACCCTGTCAGTGGAGACTGTGAAACAGATGTGACTAACAAGTAGTTTTATTGAATATGCGTTTCAAAGAATAAGCTTCTTCAGGACATATTGTAGTTTCCTGAAGACGTTTATTCGAAACGCATAGACTGAAAACAACTTGTGGGTTACATCTGCTTCAGTCTCCACTGGTAGCGTGGACTGTTAACCCCTTTCTTCCTGGTTGACTGTAGATTTGAAGAATTATGATCACGCGATACAAGATGTTTCTGTTCTTCGACATCCTAAAATGGCTTGTACTGATAGTGAGTGGATAGGTTGCCCAAATTCACCTGTCCATGGAAATTTCTAATTTTGTCTTTTAGTGAACCTCAAAATCTACTTTTGTTAATGTTACAATTTGCCTTTTCTCATAACCTCTCGTATTTTATTAGCATCTTTTGCTTTTGTCTTTATCACGAAACTTGCAGTAACTCAAGCTATTAGTTTATGAACGTTCTAAAAAGTCTGAATTCTTGGTGTTGCGTATTAAACTTTTACATGGTTTTCTGCCACAAATTTGACCCTTAATTTCGGAGGTCATGTGTATAGATGAGACCACACACACCCTGGTTTAGGGCAGTCTCCCTTTTAATGGCCAACATCTGTGTGTGCCGTTAACTCAACTCTATCTTCATCAACTTAATTTTTGCAAATATAATTGTCCGTCTGATTTCTGGTTATTGGTCGAATTTGATGTGGCATTTTGAGTGTTCCTCTTACTATTTAAGAAAATCTTTGTCTACCCTGAGATGGGTTTAATTTATTGGCTTGTGCACCCTACTGTCGAACGTGTTTCATTCTCGCAATGGCTCATAATTAAGTCAACCTTAAACTTTCCGTCCCATCAGTTTAGGTAAAAAGTAAAGGATACAAGTTGGTTAGAGGTGTAAGGATAGCCAAAAACGAGTCAATACATGAAGTGGTTACTAAAAAGTACATTTATTTTAACTCTCCAATAAGTCTGCTTTACCCCCGACTTCTTCTGTAGAGAAACAATCTGGGCACTTCAAGATACTCAACTGGTTCCACCCAAGTATTTTCACCATCCAAGATAAAATGGTCCGATTATGGTAATCAATGGGATAATGGGATGTGGAGAAGAACAAAAAGAAAAAATATCTTCCCCCTTTTCCATTCTCTGTCCATGATTATCAGACCACACTCTAATTAGAGTGCCGTCCAAGTTTTATATGGACCTATAGACTTGAATGGCTGAGTTCCATCTGGTTTACGGAGGCAGTTGTGCATGCTGAGATTTTTTTCGTCAGGCACGCAGTGCTTCATTGAAGAACACTGGTCCTAGTTTGATCCCATGTTTTCTTGGATCAGCACTCAGACCAAAAATATAGTCATCTGCGTGGGCCATAAGGGTGATAGAAATGGACTAGAGGCTGCCAAAATGACTAATGAACCTCTGGTGGCTACCAAAATGTCTGTTGACCTAGGCATATTGGTCTCTTTTGACGTTCAAATATTGGCACCAATAAATTGTCTTGGGGTTGAATGATTTAGGGGCCATTATAACCACCTACATATTGTACATACGAGACACTGATGAGATTGAGCTGAGCATAGCCTTTAGGTCCATGTTCTTTTTGCTAGTTTGAAGATTATCATTTTCACCTCGGGCTATACAAGTAGCTCAGGCTGTTCTACCAATTTTGTTGATGTGCACAAGTCAATGAATTGGTTATCTCTTGGGGCAACACCACTTCAAGGGGTTGTCCACTACTCGGACAACCTCTTCTCATTCCCGTTGGTCACACCAGAAAAATAAATAAGCCTATACTCTCCTCCGGTTCCAGCGATGTCTCCAGTCTCGTTCCTCGGGCTCCGCAACCAATCTGCGCCGGCTTCCTTCTCCCCGCCTTCGGACATTTGAGAAGGATGTTAGCGCTACCCTGACTTCCTGCTCAAATGTGCAAAGGCGGGGAGACAGACTCCACTGGTCGTGGGGCTTGCGTGTCATAATGTCACATGGGCCCCGGGAACGTGACTTCAGATATCACTGCAATCGCGGCTGCATCTGAGGGGAGCATAGACTTTTTACGGGGACGAACAAGGGGAATGAGAAGGGATTGTCAAAGTAGTGGATAACCCCTTTTTAAAGGGTTATCCCCATGTTTAGACATTTATGGAACCTGTGTGCCACGGAGATGTGCCACCTTGTTCGACTATTTTTAATTTAACCAACCCTTGGTATATTTAATAATTTGTACAACTGGATTAATTGTTTTTAGATTCAAAATTATTTTTGGTAAATGATGGAATTCTAGAATTTTGAAATTGTATTTCTTAAAATCATTTTAATCTTCTTTTTTTTTTTTTTTCCCATTTTGCCCCAAATTTTTTATTTATTTTTTCCTGCACCACCCTTCGCGGCATGTTTGACGGCTGGTAACTACCACATCGTCGTAGACTAATATGACAACAGGAGGGTTTGCACAGGGCTATATCACAGGGCACAGTGTTTAATTTTTTGTTTTTTTCCTTTCAAGCTTCACAGATAATTCCAATCTAACTTTGTGCAAGTTGAGATATCACATTATGAAAAATGGTGAAATGTTTAACAATCTTCTCCACCTCCCCTCCCACCCCCCCAAACATCAGAACACTTGGTTAGGTCCAAATATTCTTTAAAGTTTACCCGTTGCCTAACATGCTGTACAGATACACTTAAAAGTAAAGTGTCACCTTGGAGCCACTAATATAATATAATACAGGTATTGCTTTCAGAAATTTACTCCTTTAAAGGAACACTCCAGGTAGAATTTATCCGCTGTTATTTCTAATGCAGGTTCCTTGTGGGTGGTGACATTTCAGTAACGCTCCGCCCCTGAGGATCCTTTTTAAAGGGCTCCAAGATGTCTTTTTTTTTTTCTTTTTTTTCCTTTTAATTAACTGTCCGTTCACTTAGAATTTTGGTAATGAATACATTTCTAGTAAATAAACATTCTTCAGCATCATGCTCGCCTCTGTTGCTTCGGCAATGGGTGCACTTTAAATAATTGACCCCACCGTGTGTGAAACTATCACCTGCCTTACTAATTTTTTTTTTTTTTATTATTCCTTTTAAGCTTATTGTATCTTAAATTATTGAAAATTGAAATAATTGCTGACTGTATAATATGAACTTTTTTTTTTTCCCTTTTGCGTGTATGTAACCAAACATGGTTTCAGAGCCAACTTTTCGATAGGCATTGAAACTTAGAGGTTTTCAATGCACAATCAGTTTTGTTGTAATGTATACCTTGTAACCTTTATTTACTGTGTAAAGCTGGTTACATTCTGTCTTTTTTTTTTAATTTTTTTTTTTTATTTTTCTTAGTTTGTTTTTTTTTATTTTTTTTTTCCTGGAAAGTCCTATAGAATGCTTGTTTGTCAAACATGATATTTGTAAAACCTTTTGGCTTGTATTCTGCTTTTGACAGTTACTACTGTACAGTCTTTGAAGCATTTAGGATTTTTTTTTCAGCTTTATTTTATTTTTTTTATCTTTATTTTACGGTATTTTATTTTATTAAGTGTCAATTGGTGGTTTTTTGTGAAATGGTCAAAAATTCACAGGTCTTTAAATGTTTTCGGAAAAATTTTATTAAACACTTTTTTTTTTTTTTTCTTTTGTCTAGCAAAATAAAGAAAAATAAAAAAAAATGTTAATATATTACTGTTGCTAGCATGTGCACGGCTGTCCTAGAAGCCTCTTTATATTTTTTCATTTTTTTTTCATTTTTGTTTTTTTTTTGTTTCCCGCTTAAATTAGAAATGTCTATTTATGAATCTCTTGCTTGTAGTTTTTTTTTTCCACAAATAAAATAGTAAAAATGACTTTAAAATATCTGTTTTGAGTTGCATTTCTTACTATTGAAAATTACAAAAATAATGTAAAATGTCAAAATTTTCCCAAGGGTCCACATAAATGAGACTGACTGGTGTGGAAGCTGAACCAATAAGCTAAAATTAATTTTTCATGACATATTTAAATAAAAATTAACTATCTCTAATCTTGAGCAGACTTAAGTATGCTGACATAGCTCTCAATAAAGACAGGATGAGCCACTACATAGCCCCCTATATGAAGTATGAGACCCATACATAGTCCCCTACATAGTCCCTCTATATACAATGTGAGCCCCCACATAGCCCCTCTATATACAGAATATAGAGTAGGACCCCCCTATTGAGATTTGCCGTGACGTTGGCAGGGGTGGCTCAAAGAATTGATCAATTATTTGCTAAAAATCTCATTTATATTACAGTACAGTTGGAATAAATCTGTGAATTTGCACTTTCTATATGATGCATGCCATTTTCAGATCATGCTGGCTCCTCTCTCTCTCAATATAGACAGGATGAGCCACTACATAGCCCCCTATATGAAGTATGAGACCCATACATAGTCCCCTACATAGTCCCTCTATATACAATGTGAGTCCCCACATAGCCCCTCTATATTCAGTGAGTCCCCACATAGCCCCCTCTATATTCAGTGTGAGCTCCCAAATAGCCCCTCTATATTCAGTGTGAGCCTCTACATAGCCCCTCTATACTCAGTGTGAGCCTCTACATAGCCCCTCTATACTCAGTGTGAGCCCCCACATGGGCCCTCTGTACAGTGTGAGCCCCCACATGGGCCCTCTGTACAGTGTGAGCCCCCACATGGGCCCTCTGTACAGTGTGAGCCCCCACATGGGCCCTCTGTACAGTGTGAGCCCCCACATGGGCCCTCTGTACAGTGTGAGCCCCCACATGGGCCCTCTGTACAGTGTGAGCCCCCACATGGGCCCTCTGTACAGTGTGAGCCCCCACATGGGCCCTCTGTACAGTGTGAGCCCCCACATGGGCCCTCTGTACAGTGTGAGCCCCCACATGGGCCCTCTGTACAGTGTGAGCCCCCACATGGGCCCTCTGTACAGTGTGAGCCCCCACATGGGCCCTCTGTACAGTGTGAGCCCCCACATGGGCCCTCTGTACAGTGTGAGCCCCCACATGGGCCCTCTGTACAGTGTGAGCCCCCACATGGGCCCTCTGTACAGTGTGAGCCCCCACATGGGCCCTCTGTACAGTGTGAGCCCCCACATGGGCCCTCTGTACAGTGTGAGCCCCCACATGGGCCCTCTGTACAGTGTGAGCCCCCACATGGGCCCTCTGTACAGTGTGAGCCCCCACATGGGCCCTCTGTACAGTGTGAGCCCCCACATGGGCCCTCTGTACAGTGTGAGCCCCCACATGGGCCCTCTGTACAGTGTGAGCCCCCACATAGCCTCTCTATATAGTGGGGGGGTCCGCCTGCCAATGCTCAGACCATATGCCGCACACTACAGAGGTTACAGTGGTGGGGCTTCTGCCTGCCATCGCTCAGACCGCACACTGCAGAGGTTACAGGGGTGAAGGGTCTGCCTGTCAATGCTCAGACCACACATCGCACACTGAATCACTGCTCTGTATGGCTGTTGTCCCAGAAGGAAGGTAACAGGATAATTACCAGTGTATCTCCTGATGAACTGAGGATACAATTCGAAACGTGTAGAAATAAAGACAAACTATATTTTATCACTCAGTACTTTGGACCTTTTTCCTTTTACAGCAGTGCAGGTGTATTACACATTTTACTTTGGTTCCTGATTATCCTGTAGTCAAGTGGTGGGTATATTTCCCCCCCCCAAAAAAAAAAAGTTAGTGTCTCAGTAACTTGTCATGTGGCTTGAGCATCAATTACATCTGACAAAGATGCCTCCTGCTGGTCGCAAGTGGAGTTATTGTGTGCAGAGGCATGGCATTCCACTCTTCTTGCAGGGTGGCCCTCAGGTCATTAAGGTTCTGGGGTGTAGAGTTACAGCTTCTACATGACACAGGTGATGCCATAGGTTTTCTATGGGAGTCAGGTCTGGAGAAAGTGAAGCTGCTCCATTTGAGGTTCCCCAGTCTCCAGCAGCCGTTCCCTAATGATGCGATCTCGATGATCTGGAGCATTGTACTCCATGAAGATGACACTAGGCCAATGTTGTTCATGCAGAGGCACAATGATTGGAGTAATGATGTTATTCCAGTAGTGGGGGCTGTCACTCTACCGGTCACACAGTATAGGGCCGTTCTGTACTGACCAGACACACCGGTCCACACTGTAACACCACCGCCATCAAAGTCTCTCCTGGTGACAGCAGTGGCTGATGCACAGCGCTCTCCTTGATGTCTCCAACATTGTCAGCAGCCATCATTTCTGCTCAGCGTGAATCGACTTTCATCAGTGAACTGCACAGAGGCCACTGGTCCCTCGTCCAGTGTAGATGACTCCTGTGCCTGGTGGTGTGGTCAGGTACCTTGCAGGTGGTCGAACATGCAGACCATGCTGATGTAAAGTGTTTCAATTGGTCTGAGATGACACTTGGTGCCTCTCACCTCCCTTAAATGTGCCTATAGTTGTCGCATTCATCATGCAGTTCACAATGAAGCAGTCGTCAGTGTGGGATGTGACCAAAGGATGTCCACTTCTCTGCCTTTGTGACTCATCCAGTCTCTCTGTATCTCTGTACAACCTGCTGGTGACACTCTAAGCTCAATGGCCACTTCCATCTCAGAACATCCTGTTTGAAGTCTCACAATGGCGTGATACTGTTGATCAATTGTTAGGCGTCGTCTTGGTCGCCTCATCTCAAAATGTGAACAGCATAATGAGGACTACTGTTTTAGGACCAAGTCTAACCGAGCCCCGAAGAGTATTGGGTGATTCATGGGTCAAACACCTTATGTGAATTTTGCCATTAAGCTCTTTGTTAGAGAACAGCAAGTTGTGCAAAAAGTCCTGAAACATTGAACAGTTGGACATGTGCCTCCAAAAGATTAGAGAAGGTCACATTAAGGTCAGAGGGCATTTTAGGATCATCCTGAAATTTCACCAAATATCACTAACTTTTTGTGAGTGGTGTATGTATATACAGTGTATAGTGTACACTATGGTGTACGATACTGTATAGTGTCCACCCATATCCTGTCCACCGCCATTAACTTGAGAACGGCTGCAGCTATAGGCATAGAAGTGGTGTCTAGGTATAGTAAAGTAGCCATGCGCTACGCAATGAAACCACCTATAGCGCCACCTGGTGGAACACAACGGAGCTAGCATTTTTATCTCGAAAATGGAACGAGAGAGAGAAAAAAAGTGAATTAAAAAATTGTAGGGCATCATCAATTCCATACGAATCGACACCTTGCATACAGAAATGCTATGATATGAAACCCATGCCCCCCCCCCCCCAAAAAAAAAACCATTGAATGCTGGTCACGCATATGGCGCTCATTTAACTTTGATGCACAAAGTGGCCCCCGTCAGCTGCAATGCACATCTGGACTCTGCACAGCATACTGCATCTTGCTGCACGTTGTGCAATATGGTAGGTGACACGTTTGCACAAGCATCTGTGATACGTCGTCGTAGGTCCTGCAATGTTGGTGGAGGGGGTCGCATACACCTGCTGTTTGATGTGACCTCACAGAAAGAAGTCCAATGGGGTCAGGTCAGGTGAGCGGAGGCCACTCCACACAGCCACATACCCAATGACTTGTAGGAAGGTCTCCATGAGGTATCGCTTCACGTCCGCAGCCTTGTGAGTTTTACACATTCTAATCATAACTTTTCTGTATACAAGGTGTTGATTCCTATTGAATTGATGATGCCCTACAACTTTGTAATTCACTTTTTTTCTTTATCTTGTTCCGTTTTTGAGAGAAAAATTCTAACTCCGTTGTTTTCCACCAGGTGGCACTATAGGTGGTTTCATTGCGTAGCGCAGGGGTACTTTACTATACCTAGACACCACTTCTATGCCTACTATAGCTGCCGCCGTTCTCAAGTTAATGGCGGTGGACAGGATATGGGTGGGCACACTGTATAAGAAGTAACACATACCTCGCTCTCGTTTCCCCGATGCTCTGCTCCGGTGTCCGGTGCATGGACTCTCCAGGTAGCAGGCGCGATATAATGACGTCATTGGGTCTACTGTCTCAGGCGCACACTGTGGTGGAAGAAGGAGCCGGCGGATTCATCCTCCACCAATGTATCCACCGCTATCTGCATCCAGAGAATATCGGATCGTGGGCCACTGTTTTTATCTTTTCAGTTGTCCCGTCCAGAAGGCCACGTGTCCCCCAGGCCACACTTTGTCAAGATCTGCTTTAATGTATTGCATTGCACAATGGTGAAAAATAACCCTACAATACTATATCTGCCAGCGGATCGGAGCTACTTGTGTCTCCATCGTCTCTGGTTTCATCTCTTATCTAATGTGCCAAGCCGGGAAACGCGATTGGTCTTATACACCCCAAAATTAGAACAATTGCGTTAAGGCTTACCGGGCATTTAATTCAATAACGTGCAAAACCTCCCGGCATCGGCCAGGAATCCTTTTAATCAATACACTTAGCTGCAGTGCAATATGAGCTTTTCACAGCAGGTAGCCCGTTCCGGGGACTGCGGGATAATATTTTCCGCATATGGTGTACTACGGTAGAAGCAGACCGCTTGCAGTAACAGTGGCAGGATTTTTTTCTCTTACTGATTGTAAGAATTGTAGAACTTTCCCATATACAAAGTAGTTGCCCCTTTAAATCCCGGAATCTTTGGTAATAGTTGTCGCGGCAGCTCAAGGCACACAGCAAATAAATGAAATTCTACGGATGAGGAAATTGCATTTCGTTCCCTTTCTCTGGCTCCTTAATTTCCTATATGGATGGAGAGGTAATTGATGCTGGTGACATGGAGATTTGCAGCGTAAGACAAAGCGCTGAGGAGGCGGAACGTTCTGTCTCCTTCCAGCAGGCTGGGTCTGATGCAGACGTGTGCGAGCTGACGATCGGGATATTACTGTATTCCTGCAGCTGATGACCTGTGCAGTTTTGGGGATGTAGGTAGAGGATTGGTCACTTACAATAATATTGACTTGTTGGTTGCACTTGGTTGGTTTGGCTATATGGCTACAAGGGGAAGTACTTGCTAGTTACACTTCCGAGTTGAGGCAAAGACAATTCAGATTTGTAGCACACAACTTGGTGGTTAGACTCTGAGTTGATGCACAAGGTTTGGTGGTTATGCTTCAGACTTGAGGCACATAGTTTGGTGGTTATGCTTCAGACTTGAGGCACATAGTTTGGTGGTTATGCTTCAGACTTGAGGCACATAGTTTGGTGGTTATGCTTCAGACTTGAGGCACATAGTTTGGTGGTTATGCTTCAGACTTGAGGCACATAGTTTGGTGGTTATGCTTCAGACTTGAGGCACATAGTTTGGTGGTTACACTTCAGACTTGAGGCACATAGTTTGGTGGTTACACTTCAGACTTGAGGCACATAGTTTGGTGGTTACACTTCAGACTTGAGGCACATAGTTTGGTGTTTACGCTTCAGACTTGAGGCACATAGTTTGGTGGTTACACTTCAGACTTGAGGCACATAGTTTGGTGGTTACACTTCAGACTTGAGGCACATAGTTTGGTGGTTACACTTCAGACTTGAGGCACATAGTTTGGTGGTTATGCTTCAGACTTGAGGCACATAGTTTGGTGGTTACACTTCAGACTTGAGGCACATAGTTTGGTGGTTACACGTCAGACTTGAGGCACATAGTTTGGTGGTTATGCTTCAGACTTGAGGCACATAGTTTGGTGGTTACACTTCAGACTTGAGGCACATAGTTTGGTGGTTATGCTTCAGACTTGAGGCACATAGTTTGGTGGTTACACTTCAGACTTAAGGTATAGAGTTTGGTGGTTATACTTCAGACTTGAGGCACATAGTTTGGTGGTTACACTTCAGACTTAAGGTATAGAGTTTGGTGGTTATACTTCAGACTTGAGGGACATAGTTTGGTGGTTACACTTCAGACTTGAGGCACATAGTTTGGTGGTTACACTTCAGACTTAAGGTATAGAGTTTGGTGGTTATACTTCAGACTTGAGGGACATAGTTTGGTGGTTACACTTCAGACTTGAGGCACATAGTTTGGTGGTTACACTTCAGACTTAAGGTATAGAGTTTGGTGGTTATGCTTCAGACTTGAGGCACATAGTTGGTGGTTACACTTCAGACTTGAGGCACATAGTTTGGTGGTTACACTTCAGACTTAAGGTATAGAGTTTGGTGGTTATACTTCAGACTTGAGGGACATAGTTTGGTGGTTACACTTCAGACTTGAGGCACATAGTTTGGTGGTTACACTTCAGACTTAAGGTATAGAGTTTGGTGGTTATGCTTCAGACTTGAGGCACATAGTTTGGTGGTTACACTTCAGACTTAAGGTATAGAGTTTGGTGGTTATACTTCAGACTTGAGGGACATAGTTTGGTGGTTACACTTCAGACTTGATGCACATAGTTTGGTTATTACACTTCAGTCTTAAGGCATGGACCTTGATATGTACACTTTAAATTTGAAGCATAGATCTTGGTTATATTTCAGTCTTCACACACACAACTTGTAAGTTACAGTTCAGACTTGAGGCACAGAATTTGGTGATTACACTTCAGAATTAACGTACGGAGCTTGATAGTTACACTTCAGACTTAGGCCGGTTTGACACATCCGGCTTTTTGCCGTTTTGCCGGATCCGGTGCTCTCCCGTACAGTTAATACAGTACAATGACAGCGCAACAAGCGCCGGTCCCATGCTGTCATGGGACCGGCGCATGTGACCCGGAAGTTACAGCGTTGTCATTGTACTGTATTATCTGTACGGGAGAGCGCCGGATCCGGCAAAACGGCAAAAAGCCGGATGTGTGAAACCGGCCTTAAGGCACAGAGTTTGGTGGTTACACTTCAGGCACAGAGTTTGGTGGTTGCTTGGAGCTTGATAGTTACACTTAAGACTTCATACACAAAGTTTGTTGGTTATTATACTTGAGGCATGGAGCTTGATAGTTACACTTCAGATTTGATACACAGAGTTTAGTGGTTATTACATTTAAAGTGAAGTAGAAAAAGAAGTTTCCAGCGCCAGGGATGAAGTATAAAAATCCTTTTTTATTGAAAATAAGGCAATAAAAATCCAGCAAATACCATGATAGGTGTCAGAAAAGTTGCAGAACAACGCGTTTCGACGCTTCAGGTCTTAGTCATGTTCTGACTTAAAGTATAACCAGCTCCCTTTTATCGGATCCCTCCTCCACTAATTATAATCACACGTGTGGGTTCACTCAAAGCAACTCCTCACATAGTAGTTACAAGGGATCCGAGAAAGTGGAGGTATACAATGGTAAATTCATATATGTGAGACATATAATTTGACATGAAATAATATAATATAATACAAAAATACAAAAAATATATACATATAAAATGACATACACATTAAAAGAACTTTATGGACCGGTTTCCCTTAATGGTTAATATAGGTATTATATATGGTAATCCAACAAGACACTCAATATATATCAACATATATATATGATTATGTATACTAAATGGAGTAAAGGATTTTTATTAAAACAAAAACTGTTCAAAGATCAAGTCTATATCCAATAACATATAAGTTTCTCATATATATATGCACCATATAATGGCATTTCAATAGTGCACTAAGTTGAATGAAATATACATGTTGCACACCAATTCAATATTCCACCATTATTTAAAGAAATAAGTTCCAATAATATTTGTAGTTGCAAACATGTAATAAGGAGAAAACGCATAATATGAACTAGGGTGCAAGCTGTATTAGTCTCATTGGACACAGTGCCAATATAATAAGAAAGAAGAAGAGGAATACAGGATCCGGTTATATTTAATAGTGTAATATCAGATCCTGACGATTATTTAAACCTTCTGGATATCTGGTGTTAAGGGTGAAGATCCAGAAGGATTCCCTATTTAATAGTTTCCTTCTGTGATCTCCACCCCTGATCGGTCTGTGTATCTGTTCTACACCCATGAATTGGAAGCCACTAACATCACCCTGATGCACTGAGGCAAAATGTTTGGAAACCGCAGATATAGCAATTGCGTTCTGTTTAGAGACATCAGAAAGATGTCTTCTGATTCTGACTTTCAAAGGGCCCGTCGTACAGCCTGTATATTGAATATTGCAAATCTTGCATGTTATTAAATATACAACAAAGGTCGTATTGCAATTAGAGTATTTATGTGAAAATTTTTTGGATTTGAAGTAGACTGAAAGGTTTTTCCTTTTTGTGCATGGCTGCACGCTTTACATTTATTTGCACCACATTTGTAAAAACCCTTCAGAGTAATCCAAGAGGATCTCTCTCTATGATCAACCTCGCTCAAAAAGAGACTCGGAGAGAGAATGGTACCAAGAGTAGGGGCTCGTTTAGCGACACATTTGATATTATTTTTAGTTACTTGTTTCAAGATTGGGTCCTCACCGAGTATAGGTAGATATTTATTCACTATTTTTGTGATTAAATCATATTGTTTGCTATAATTAGTCGAAAAAACAATATTATTACTTCGTTTCAATTTGTTTCCATTTTTTCTTTTACTTGGATTTTTATGTAGCAGGTCTGATCTATCTATTTGTGCCACTATAGATTTAGCTCGGTTGAGGACCCAATTGGGGTACCCTCTATCTGCGAGTCTGTCACAATTCAAAACCTCTTCCTTAAAATAGTCACTGGTTTGGGAACAATTTCGTTTCATTCTAATTAACTCTCCCACAGGGATATTATGTTTAGTCCGTAAATGGTGACATGAATCTGCTGTGAGAATAGAATTAGTAGCAGTAGGTTTACGATATGGTTTAATGATAACCCTGTTTGTGTTTTCAGTACATAGTGTAATGTCCAAGAAATTCATAGTTGCCCCATGGTAGGACGATGTGAATTTTAAAATTAAAATCATTATCATTAATGTAGAGGAGAAAATCTTGTATGTTATCAGCTGGACCCGACCAAATCATAAGCAAGTCGTCCAGATACCTGCCATACCATTGCAGGTATCCGGAGAACCTATTCTGGTCAGCATATAAAAAATCTTCCTCCCACCTCGCCATCACAATATTTGCAAGCAAGGGGGAGAAACGGGCCCCCATGCTGACTCCTCTACACTGTAGATAGAATTTTTTATCGAATGAAAAATAGTTATGATTCAAAAGAAAATCAATTGAGGAAACTATGAAATCCTTGAGACAGGTGTCATAATCACTGAATCTATCCAGATGTTGAGATAGGCAGCGTAATGCGACATTATGAGGAATGGATGGATATAAGGATATCACATCACATGATAGCCATAAAAATTGATTTTTCCACTCATATCCATCCAATGCTCTAACAACCTCTTTTGTGTCTCTGATATAACCTGGTAAATCCGGTATCAAAGGTTGGAGAAACTGATCTATCCAACCTCCCAGATTTTCTCCCAAAGACCCAATACCTGAGACAATCGGCTCTTTCCCTCAGCACCCAGCTTTCCCATGCTCTGCTATACATCTTTCTCTCAGCACCCAGCTTTCCCATGCTCTGCTATACATCTTCTCTCAGCACCCGGCTTTCCCATGCTCTGCTGTATATCTCTCAGCACCCGGCTTTCCCATGCTCTGCTGTATATCTCTCAGCACCCAGCTTCCCCATGCTCTGATATGGGAAAGCTGGGTGCTGAGGGAAAGATGTATAGCAGAGCATGGGAAAGCTGTGTGCTGATAGAGGCATTTCAGATCATGGGAAATCTGGGTGCTGAGGGTAAGAGCCAAGTGCCAGCGTCATTATCCTGTACCCCAAGTGTCAGTGGCATTATCCCCGTACCCTAAGTGTCGGTGTACGTGCAGGGGGGCCCCGGTCCAAATTTTGCACCAGGGCCCATCAAACGCTAGTTACGCCACTGCGTCAGGCCCAGATCTTGGTTACATTTCAGTCTTCACACACACAACTGGGAAGATGCACTTTAGACTTACGGCACGTAGCTTAATAACTACACTTCAGACTTGGTTGTTACATTTCAGTCTTCACACATAGAGGTCACACTTCAGACTTGAGGCACAGAGATAAGTGGTTGCTCTTCAGACTTGAGGCACAGAGCTTAGTGGTTGCTCTTCAGACTTGAGGCAGAGAGCTTAGTGGTTGCTCTTCAGACTTGAGGCACAGAGCTTAGTGGTTGCTCTTCAGACTTGAGTAACAGAGCTTAGTGGTTGCTCTTCAGACTTGAGGCACAGAGCTTAGTGGTTGCTCTTCAGACTTGAGGCAGAGAGCTTAGTGGTTGCTCTTCAGACTTGAGGCACAGAGCTTAGTGGTTGCTCTTCAGACTTGAGGCACAGAGCTTAGTGGTTGCTCTTCAGACTTGAGGCACAGAGCTTAGTGGTTGCTCTTCAGACTTGAGGCACAGAGCTTAGTGGTTGCTCTTCAGACTTGAGGCACAGAGCTTAGTGGTTGCTCTTCAGACTTGAGGCACAGAGCTTAGTGGTTGCTCTTCAGACGTGAGGCAGAGAGCTTAGTGGTTGCTCTTCAGACTTGAGGCACAGAGCTTAGTGGTTGCTCTTCAGACTTGAGGCACAGACCTCAGTGGTTGCTCTTCAGACTTGAGGCACAGAGCTCAGTGCTTGCTCTTCAGACTTGAGGCACAGAGCTCAGTGCTTGCTCTTCAGACTTGAGGCACAGAGCTTAGTGCTTGCTCTTCAGACTTGAGGCACAGAGCTTAGTGCTTGCTCTTCAGACTTGAGGCACAGACCTCAGTGGTTGCTCTTCAGACTTGAGGCACAGAGCTCAGTGCTTGCTCTTCAGACTTGAGGCACAGAGCTCAGTGCTTGCTCTTCAGACTTGAGGCACAGAGCTTAGTGCTTGCTCTTCAGACTTGAGGCACAGAGCTTAGTGCTTGCTCTTCAGACTTGAGGCACAGAGCTTAGTGCTTGCTCTTCAGACTTGAGGCACAGACCTCAGTGGTTGCTCTTCAGACTTGAGGCACAGAGCTTAGTGCTTGCTCTTCAGACTTGAGGCACAGAGCTTAGTGCTTGCTCTTCAGACTTGAGGCACAGAGCTTAGTGGTTGCTCTTCAGACTTGAGGCACAGAGCTTAGTGGTTGCTCTTCAGACTTGAGGCACAGAGCTTAGTGGTTGCTCTTCAGACTTGAGGCTCAGAGCTAGTTGTTACATGTCAGTCTTCACAAGTAATTTTAGAGGTTGCACTCCAGAATTGACGGACAGAGCTAAGCAGATATTAACAGCACATGAGCAGTCTTTTGATATGTTCATACAGTATTTGCAGCTATACAGGTAGGGGTGGGTCATCTGATGGCCTCTGTTTGGCCGGCAGCTTGTATTGCTGTGCAGGGACCCGCCAGGTCCTTGAACATCAATACACTTTAGCTGAATGTGCATCTGAAGATGCCTATTTCAGGAACCATCGCTGTTTGCCCACTCCACCTTTCTGTCCCCCTCCTTTCTCTCTACTCAGGATCACGCTCTCCACTGCCTTGGTTTCCACTCTTGTCAAGGACACCCACGACATGCGGCTCTGTTCACTAATCAGACCTTAGGTCTGTCTCTATCACACGTTGGGCCCTATCGGAAGTCCTGGCAGGACACTGTCTTTGTCCCTTTTACTTTAACCCCTCTCACCCTGGACTAGTCCCAAAATTAACCCTATTTCTTCCTAATGTTGCCCACTCTACCCTTCCATCCCCCTCCTTTTTGTCTACACAGGATCACTGCCTTAGTCTCCACTCATGTCAGGGACACCCACGATATGCGGCTTTGCTCACTAGTCAGACCTTAGGTCTGCCTTTATCATATGCTGAGCCCGATCTGATTTCCTGGCAGGAAACTGTCTCTGTCCCTTTTACTTTAACCCCTCTCACCCTGGACTAGTCCCAAAATTAATCCTAAGTCTCCCTTTTGTCGGGCAAAACAACGCGTCGCAATACACGTTACACATAACAGTACTTCTGTTTTCAAGGGGGAACGTGGTGGGCAGTATGTCCATCCTCTTACAGCGCCATACCACTGGAGCTTATAGTAGGGAGCAATGTGTTTCCGCTCCACTCTTAAAGCTTTAGGCAGCTCCTGGGGGTCCCACCCTGAGAGTCGCCTGAGGTCTGAATGACTGCAGCAGCTGGAGATATTTTTTTTTTTCAAGGGATATCTGTTTCTGAATGTCAGAATTTATGGTTTTCATTAATAGAAATATCTGGTGAATGCGCTACAGATGCGCGTTGACCTTGCCGCTCTTCCACCGCAGGCACCGGGAATAATTGCCCTGTGATAAGCAGACGCAGCTGACCTCTTATTTTCCTATTAGAAATAAACCCCCGTAGAAGCGCGTCCTGTGCCGCGATGTGCGCCCTTATTATACACAGCTCATTTGTATTCCTCCGACACCTGCCTCCATGAAGTGATGTTGGCCGCCGTCCACAGGAACGCTGCACCCGCAGCAGAACGGACGGAGCCTCCTGGACTTAATTCGTCTTCCTAAATTTACTGTTTACCCTGCATAATCGCAAAAGGGTTAACCCTTCAATGCCTGAAGGCCATATTGACTGAATATTAAAATTGGGTTTCCTCACAGTTCCCCTGCCCTCCCCCATACCAGCGGTTCTCTAATTTCCGCGCCTTATTACTATGTACATACATAAGATCCCGTCCTGAACAGCAGAAGATGCGAGGTCAATACGTTTAATTAATTACACGCAGCAGCTTAGAAGAATTGACTCCTGGAGTCAATAAATTACTGATACTTCGGCCGCAATCCTGCAATGTTCTTCAAGGAGAAAGCGCCGGTTACATGAGTAATTTGAGGATGGCGCTGGCAGATTTATTTTTTTTTTTTCTACGATGTGGTCATTGAATATTTTGTCTTCCAGGGTGAATTTTTTCAGCTCATCCGTAAGAGGGTGGCCAGAGAAGGATACTTCTGTTCATTGCTCCACGACATTTTGGTCCCAACATCACCATCTTCCAAGAGGACCAGGACTGTCAGGAACTGATCAGCAAGGAAGACTTAGAGGGGACGCCGAGTCAAGTGAAAACTGTGGTGCAGATACAAAATATAAAAGGCTGAGTCAGCAACGAGGAGATGGAGTTGACGCCAAGATTACCAAGTATGCAGACGTGTGTACAGCAGGTTAGGCCCGTGTTGCCTGCGGTGGAATCATCTGGAAGTATTCTGAGACCAGAGAAACCCAAAGACTGCATATTGTCGCCAGAGTAACCCGAAGATCAAATACTATTGCCAGAGGTCTATAGTTGAGTTGCTTATATAAGCTCTTAGAACGCTTAATATATAACAAGATCAGTCTAAAGATTTTCGACTCAATACCTATAGAGCAAGCCGGCTTCAGACCTGCTCGAAACTGTAGTGACCAAGTCTTAGCTTTGACAACTCTCATTGAAGCTGAATTCCAGAAGAACAAGAAAGTGTCAGTGGCGTTTATCGATCTCTCTGCTGCATATGATACTGTGTGGAGGGAAGGACTTTTATATAAATTTCTGAAGGTGATTCCATGTAAGAAAATGATGTACCTCTTGAACAATATGATTGCAAATCGAACTTTTCATCTTATTATGGGCGATTCAACCAGTTGTAAGAAATCTTTAAACAACGGACTGGCCCAGGGATCAGTGCTGGCACCTCTCCTGTTTGCCCTGTACCTATCTGATATTCCTAAAACAGTGTCACGTAAATTTGGATATGCCGATGACTGGGCACTTGCTATGGTAAGCAAAACAATGGAGGAAGCAGAGGATGTTCTTACAAAAGATCTTAGTGTAATGGGAAAGTACTTCCGACAATGGAGATTAAAACCTAACCCATCAAAAACGGAAGTTTGTTGCTTTCATTTACACAATGCAAGTGCCAAGACTGAACTTAAAGTACAATTTGAAGGCCAATCTGTTAAACACAATTTCAATCCTAAGTACTTAGGTGTAACCCTTGATAGAAGTCTAACTTTTATTTCAAATCTGTTTTATTATTAAGTTTATAAATCAAGCATACATCTTGAACATTTATAAAGATTATAATACATAAACAGTGATCTCTCAGTTTCGGAATGACAAAAATAACATCACATTGTAGATTTCATTGGAACTCTATAAGCTATCCTTATGCTAACACTCCATGACTAACCATACACTAGAAATCAGAGTTCCAGCTAAACATGTCTTCCTGATAATTGACAAGATCACTCTCAGCATAAAACAATCCCCTTTTAAGTTATTGAATAAAAATTTAAGAAAAAGTAGAAAACTAGAAAAAAAAAAAAAAGAACAGATATAAGCTTAGAAAAGAAGGAATCAAATAGAGTGAAGAAAGTAGGGTAAAGAGGGGGTGGGGGAAAAAAGTGTGTGGGGAGAGGGGAAGACAAGGTATGTCACCATTTCTCATCCCAAATAACCTGCCAGACTCACCGTGAACTCAGGAGACTCCATGAACGTAATCCACGGTCCCCACACTGTGATAAATTTTTCCGTGAGCCCATTAAGTTCAGCTGTGAGTTCCTCCATTCTCTGGAGGTTTGCCATCTCCTCTACCCAGTCAGCTAACGTGGGGCATCTAGTCTGTTTCCAGTATCTGGGAATAATTATACGGGCTGCCGCTAAACAAAATCGCAGCAGGTCCCTCTTTTGTGACTTGAGTGAACCTGGGAGGATAGAGAGGAGGCCACCTGGGGAGATCTCTCCACCTCACCCCCACTCATCTTTTTATACAGAGAAAACACTGAGTCCCAGAATGGTTGCAATTTAGCACAGCTCCACCATATATGTAACATAGACCCTTTTTCTGTACCACATCTCCAGCACATGTCGGACACTGAGGGAAAGATAGCATGCAATTTGGTCGGGTATTGGTACCACCTTGTGAGAATTTTATAGTTTTTCTCTTGGGCGGCACAAGCCAGAGAAAGTTTGTGGGTCCACAGAAACGCCCTGCTCCATCTGTCCTCCGAAATGTCCTCTCCCAGTTCCTCTCCCCATCTATAGACAAATTTGGGTTTGTCCGACATGTCTCTCTGGTTCAGCATTTTATAAATAAGAGAGATGACATGCCCAGGTGACGAACCCTGCAAGAACAATTTCTCAAATGGAGTAGGGGGGGTCCTCAACTTCCTCTCCCTGTCCTGGTTGGATAGAAACGATTTCAGCTGCATATATTCTATCCAGGAAACCTCTCTCCCTGTGGCCCGTAGAGATGCATAAGGGGGCAGGGTATTTCCCTGGAGCACATGAAAAAAACGAGTTTCCTCCACCCGAGTATATCCCAGAAATTTATTGGAATGAAGCCCCGGAGGGAACTCCTGGTTGCCAAAGAGGGGGGTAAGTGGACCCCTCCCCTGTGAGAGAGAACCCCTCTTAACCTCAACGTCCCACGTCCCCATCACTGTCCAAATAAACTCCATTCCCTTCTCTATCTGTGACCTACTCTCCTTTCCCATCCATGAGAGGAAGTGCAAAGGGACTCCCAATCCGTCCTGTTCGATCGCGACCCATTGTTTCGAGTTCCTATGGAAGTGCCAATCCATTATCCTCGTTAGAATAGTTGCCCTGTAGTATAACTGGAAATTTGGGAGCCCTGCCCCTCCATTATTTTTGTGTCTGGTAAGAGTTTTTATGCTTGTCCGAGGTCTCCTATTCCCCCAAACGAACCTTGACAAAGCCGTCCGAATTTTGGAAAAGTAACTCCCCGGCAGCTGAATAGGTACCGTTTGGAACAAGAAAAGAAACCTAGGAAGAACATCCATTTTAATAGCGTTGATACGCCCAAACCACGATAGTCTTTTTTTGTCGTACTTCTTTAAATCCCTAATTGTCCTCTCTAACAGGGGTAGAAAATTATGATGCATAATTTTTGTTGGATCCCGAGGTACAACTACCCCCAGATATTTTATAGCTGACGGTTGCCACTTAAAGGGAAAATTTTGGGTTGTACGGGCTAGATCTTCCGCCGACAGGGTCACATTCATAGCCTCTGATTTAGAGAAGTTCACTTTAAAATTACTTAAGTTACCAAACTCCTCGAACTCTTTGAGCAAAGACGGGAAGGATATGTGTGGCTGGGAAATAAACATGAGAAGGTCGTCAGCAAATAAAGCTAACTTGCGATTCCCTCCCCCGGCCTCTATCCCATGGATACTAGCATTATTTCTTATGGCGACCGCTAGATGCTCCATGACAATGACGTAGAGCAGAGGTGACAATGGACATCCTTGCCTTGTTCCATTGTGGACCTGAAACGATGACGACAGAAACCCATTCGTCCTAACTTTTGCTGAGGGTCTCGAATAAAGGGACGCAATCCTATCTAAAAATTTTTTGCCCAAACCCACCTGCTTTAGAGCGGCCATCATGAAATTCCAACTGACCCGGTCAAAGGCCTTCTCCGCATCCACTGAGAGTAAACACATGGGAAGAGAATGAGCCCTCGACCGGGTCATCAGGAGGAACAGTTTGTTGGTATTGTCACGCGCCTCCCGACCTTGTACGAACCCCACTTGATCTGTGTGTATTATCCCGGGCAAGGAAGGAGCAAGTTTGTTGGCTAAGGCTTTGGAAAAAAGTTTTAGGTCTAGATTGATCAGTGAAATGGGTCTGTAATTTGTAACTAACATGTGATCCTTCCCCGGTTTGGGGATAACACATATATGGGCTTCGAGAGATTGCGCCACCCATTGGGAATTTTCTGAGATGGAATTAAATACTTTAGTCAAGAACGGGGATAGCTGAGTTTGGAATATTTTATAAAATTTAGGGGTGAACCCATCTGGACCCGGACTTTTGCCTGAGGGAGATTCTTTAATGATAGATGCCACTTCTGCTTCTGTAAAGTCCGTATCTAAATTTTCAACCTCAGCACTGGGTATAACCGGTAGGGACGTTCTGGATACGTAGTCGTTTATTTTATTTTCTAATGCGTCATGTGGCATGTCTCCAAATTTGCCCTTTATGTTATATAGGTCTCTATAATACTTTTGGAACTGTTCCGCGATGAGAGTTGGGTTCTGAGTCGAAGAGCCGTCTGCTTGTTTAATCATGGGAATGTGGCTGGGGTCTCCCCTAGGGTGTAGAATCCTAGCTAGTGGTCTACCACATTTATCTGCATACTCATAGAGGAATCTTTTTATTCTAGTCCTATGTCGCTCATACTGTCGGTCGAGAATCGATTTAAGCTCCTCTCTATTTTTGACTAGCTCCGCCAGTGTCAAAGGTGATAATGTCTTCTTATGGGCCCTTTCCAGATCTGAAATATTCTGAAGTAGGGACAAAATGGTTTGGGCTCTCTCTCTCTTAAGCCTAGCCCCATGTTTGATCAAAACCCCTCTCAACACACATTTAAGTGCCTCCCACTGCACGGGAAGGGCTGTGGGGTCTTCTGAGTGTATTTCTAAAAATTCATCAATCGTGTTCTGTAGATCCTTCATGCACCCCTGATCCCCAAGCAGACTATCGTTCAGCCGCCAAGACCACGGCCTCCCTGCCCCATCTGGGATAGTAAGGCTCAGGAATATAGGAGCGTGGTCAGACCAGGATATACTGCCTATAGAGGCCTGTATCTGCCAAGTCAGAGCCTTTTGGCTCACAAGAAACAGGTCTATGCGGCTGTACGAGGAGTGAGCCGGGGAGAAGTATGTGTAGTCACGCTCCACTGGGTGTAACGTTCTCCACACATCTACCAATCGAAGCTCTTGTATTGAGCGTTTAACTTTTGTTAGCTTTCTGAGAGAGAGAAAATTGTGTCCCGAAGTTGTATCTACCTTAGGGTCCAAAGTGAAGTTTAAATCGCCACCCACGATCACGGTCCCTTCTGCGAATTCATCCAATGATGACAGGAGAGAGGAGCAGGACGTCGCCGGATCTCTGTTTGGTAAATACCAATTGACAATGGTAAAGATAGATGAATTAACATTAATTTTCAGAAAAATGAATCTTCCCTCAGTGTCCACTCTCGTGTCCAGAACCGTGTGCACCAGGGCTTTATGGATGCCTATAGACACCCCTTTTGATTTTGACTCTGGGTTGGTGCTATGGACCCATTTGGTGTAATATCTGTCTTTAAAGTTAGGGAGGTGACCAGTTTTGAAATGTGTTTCCTGAATCAATAATATATGGACTTGTTTCTTATGCATGTCAAAGAATACCTGAGACCGTTTTTGCGGGACATTGAGGCCTCTCACATTCAATGAGCCAAAGGTAATCTGCGTCATTCTGAGGAGGAGGAACGGTGAGGAACCGGGAAGATGGGGATGGGAAGAGAGGTGTGGGTGGAGAGAATAGAGAAGGTTAGGAGAGGGGGAGAGAAAAAAAAAAAAAAAAGGAGGGGGGGGGGTAGAAGGATTAAGTATATGAAGGAAACTACAAACAAAGAGAGAGTACCGTAGGCAAAAAGGTCAAAGCACCTCTTGCCTGTAGGGTCGTAACGTGACCCTTATACTTGGTCAAATAGACTAGAGGTAAATGCAGAAAAATAAGAATCTCTATATACCAGGGATGTTAATCCTACGCCACTACCCTGTGGCGTGTTATCCCAATCAGGGAGGGAACTTTCCACAAAGGAGCCCCCTGCCCTGGACTAAAAAACAACTTTTAACTATATATATTTTGATTTGCAACTAAAGCTCTGTATAAAGAAGGGAGAAGGGGCTTTGAGAGGGTATTGTACCTTATAATGTTGAGGGGCGCCCCCCATTACACCCAGGATGGAAGGAGGGAACCCCCCACCCCCCTGTCCAGGGTGATACAATAACCCCACAACGCGAAATTCCCATCAGGACCAGAGGATAGACTCCATCGTACTGTGATCCTATAACCAAAAACATACTAGAACAATTTAATCCACCATTCTCTTATACATCAGACCGGCCTCCCTCCTCTTTCTCTATGAGAGCCACGCATCCGATCACCGGCTGGGACGGTGACTCCCCCCCCCATTGGAAAGTCCGGCCAGTCCTCTATAGGCACTAATGGAATGTCCAAGGCCGCGGTGAACGAGGGTAAATCCGCCGGAGACCGAAGAACATGCATTCGTCCCGCGTGCCGAACCTGCAGGCGGAAGGGGAACCCCCAGCTATATGGAAACTCGTATGAGCGGAGAATGTCCAGCAGAGGTTTAAGAGCTCTTCTCCTTTGTAAGGTAAAACTGGATAGATCTTGTAGAATCTGGATTTGGCTCCCCTCATACGATGGTGATACTCCACTGCGGAGCTTAAACAGAATGGCCTCCTTAATAACATAGCGGTGGACCCTACAGATCACATCCCGAGGTCGGTCGTTCTGGGCTGGTTTGGGGCCCAACGCTCTATGCGCTCTATCCAATTCCAGGGGTTGGCTTGATGGTTCACCCAGAATATTATTGAAGATCACTTGAAGGGTACCATGTAAGTCCTTGGACTCGACAGACTCAGGCAGGCCGCGCACTCTGAGATTGTTTCTTCGGCCCCTATTTTCAGCATCATCCATTGCTTCAACCACGTATTGTATTTGGCGGGAGTGTTGTTCTAATAGTGCCCCGTGGGCCTGTGAAGTGTCCTCCATATTCTGAATTTTAGCTGCCTGCACTTGACTCTGGGTGTCCACTCTCTCCACCTCCCCCTTCAGGGCTGACAGCTCTGTGCGGTACGCCTGCTCCAGCCTGGTTATATATGCCTCCATATCTTCCCTGGTGGGTATAGCTGAGAAACGTGCCCGCATCTCATTAAGCTCTGTCAGAACTCCTGACTCTTGTGTTGTTGTTATGGCTGGCCCAGACCCTGCATGCTTGTCTGCATCTGGTAACTTTAGATTTATGTTGTGCTTCTCCCTGGGTACAGTCTCACTTCTGTCAGGGACCTGTAACTCATTTGCAGTGCAGTGTCCCCCCTCCTGAAATTCCTCACACTCCTGCATGTGTGTTATAAGAGAGGACGTTACTTCCCCCTCCAGAGGCCTCCAGGCTTCAGGGCTACTGTTTGTATCAGCAGGCACTTCCCCCGTGCTTCTCACTCCGGGTTTCCCCTGTACCTGTAATCTTGGGCTGTCTGGCCTTATCTTCTGTATCTCCTCTTCACTCCGGGTGGTCTCTCCTCTCAGTCCTGTCAGCTGCTGAGCCTTTCCCTGCATCTCCATAGCTGCCATCTCACTGCTGCACGCTGAGCTCACCTCGTGTGTAGCCTTAGCAGCCATCTTGGGTGCCACCTGTGAAGCTTCTCTCTGCCCCGGCCTGGATAAAAAGTGCTTGATCCCTCTCTCCTCCGATTGTGAAGCTCTGCTGCTGCACCCCTGGGATCTCCCTCGTCTCCTCCGCTGCATAGCCTGTGTTACAGAGTCCTCAGTTGCGTGGATCATCAGTTATAAAGTCCAGTGGCAGGAGCTAAGACAAGTCACGTCCTCACTCCTTCATAGCCAGGACACGCCCCCGAAGTCTAACTTTTAAATCCCATCTGGATAAATTGGCGCAGAAACTGAAAGCACGTAATAACATTATTCAGAAACTTTGTGGATCCTCATGGGGCTCGGCAACATCTGTTCTGAGAACATCTACTCTTGCCCTGGTGTACTCTGCTGCAGAATACTGGGCTCCAGCATGGTTATCTACTCTTGCCCTGGTGTACTCTGCTGCAGAATACTGGGCTCCAGCATGGTTATCTACTCTTACCCTGGTGTACTCTGCTGCAGAATACTGGGCTCCAGCATGGTTATCTACTCTTACCCTGGTGTACTCTGCTGCAGAATACTGGGCTCCAGCATGGTTATCTACTCTTACCCTGGTGTACTCTGCTGCAGAATACTGGGCTCCAGCATGGTTATCTACTCTTGCCCTGGTGTACTCTGCTGCAGAATACTGGGCTCCAGCATGGTTATCTACTCTTACCCTGGTGTACTCTGCTGCAGAATACTGGGCTCCAGCATGGTTATCTACTCTTGCCCTGGTGTACTCTGCTGCAGAATACTGGGCTCCAGCATGGTTAAATAGCTGTCATGTAAACTTAATTGACACTCAGCTGAACAACTCTTTGCATATAATATCTGGTGCTATTAGACCTACACCTGGTCACTGGTTACCTGTGCTGGGTCATATCGCACCCGCAAATCTAAGAAGACAAAAGCTCCTACTTAAAGAGTACACTAAAGTAGTGATTAATGAAAAACTTCCAATGCACCAAAATATCAGAGATGTTACAATCCAACGATTGAAATCAAGACACCCGCCCATCCGAACTGCAATCACCTTGCATGAACAAAACTTCAATTTAGAGGAGAAATGGCGAGAACTTTGGGTCAATGTAGTAGACGGTGATCCTCAAATGTTCCCTAATTTACAAAACCCTCCACCAGGCTTCAATCTACCAAGGAAAACATGGGTTACTCTAAATTGTATCAGAACAAACTTTGGCGTCTGTGCAGATTTTATGTATAAGTGGGGAAAATATCACTCTCCCACCTGTGACTGTGGAGCAGATGGTCACACTATCCAGCACATTGTTGAGGAGCGCCCCCTGAGATCCTACCATGGTGACAAGAAGGATTTCTATATTGTAAATGATAACGCTATTGCATATATAGAAAATCTTGATATTCAAATTTGATTTTTATCCTTTTGATATTTTTCAATCACTGTCTATTGTCTGGTGTTTATTTTTATATGATGGTAAGATATACGTTCATACGATTAAATAAATATTGCCAGAGGAACTCAAAGACTGAATACCATCACCAGAGGAGCCCGAAAACTGAATACCATCACTAGAGAAAACCAAAGACTGAACACCATCACCAGAGTAACCCGAAGATCAAATACCATTGCCAGAGGAACACAAAGACTGAATACCATCACCAGAGGAACCCGAAGATCAAATACCATTGCCAGAGGAACACAAAGACTGAATACCATCACCAGAGGAACCCGAAGACCGAATACCATCACTAGAGAAATCTGAAGACCGAATACCATCACTAGAGAAATCTGAAGACCGAATACCATCACTAGAGAAACTCAAAGACTGAATACCATCACTAGAGAAATCTGAAGACTGAATACCATCACTAGAGAAACCCAAAGACTGAACACCATCACCAGGGGAACCTGAAGATGGACTACTGTCATCAGAGGAATCCAAAGATGGAATACCATCACTAGAGGAATCTGAAGATTGAATACCATCGATAAAGGAACCTGAAGACTGAATACCATTGTCAGAGGGACCTGAAGACTGAATACCATCTTCAGAGGAACCCTAAGACCAAAAACCATAACCTGAGGAACCTGAAGTCTGAATACCATCGCCAGTGGAACCCAAAGACCGAATACCATTGCCAGAGGAACCCAAAGACTAAATCCCATCGTCAGAGGAACCCAATGACTGAATACCATCACCAGAGGATCCCCAAGAACAAATGCCATCGCCTGAGGAACCCAAAGACAGAATACCAACACCAGAGAAACCTTAAGACTGCATATCATCACCAGAGTAACCCAAAGACCGAATCACATCACAAGAGGAACCCAAAGATTAAACACCATTAGCAGAGCAACCCAAAGACCAAATAACATCGCCAGAGGATGCCGAAGACTCAATACCATTGCCAGAGGAACCTTAACATTGAAAACCATCACCAGAGAGACCTGAAGACCGAATAGGTGATGCAGGTTTGTAAATGCAGTGACTTCACCTGAAGTGACTTTATTAAGGTCACCTGAGGTCAGGTTACCTTGGATCACAGGTGGAGGGCAGTGGCAAATAACATGAGTGACGTCTCAACTCATTGCGCAGCTCATTCATTATCTGCCTGAAGCTCACAGTGGGCAGTCATGTTCTATGGCCACCCCCTGTCACTTCAGATGTAGCAGTGCTGCAATCGTCGTGGGACCTCGTGTGGATTACGTCGGACCTGGGTGTTTTTTTTGGGTTAATAAACTGGTGAAAGAGGTTGGCTATTTTTCTATTTTATTTCAAATAAAGAATTTTTTTGGTGTTTGTATTTATTACTTTTCTTTTACAGATTAGTAATGGGGGGGCCTCATAGACGCCTCCCATTACTAATCTAGGGCTTAGTGGCAGCTCTTGGCTGTTATTAACCCCTTATTACCCAAGTCTAAATTCCTTCACAATGACCTTTGCACATGCTCATTAGATGCTGCTGTATAAGAGGTAGGATCAGTCAGTCTATTGCTCCTAATGTTCATGTGTTATTTCCTGAAAGGATTGAAGTTAGAGTCCAAAAAAGTCCCAGTGGTCAAGCTATCCACTTTTTAATACACAGATTGGGATATGGGGTGAAAAAAAAATTGCAAAATAAATTAATCAATAAAAACACCAAAAATGTTCAGTTTTTGATGATACATCCCTTTACATCCCTACTTTTGAAATATTGGTAAGTATCAGGTTCTTTCCTCTGAGTTGTCACCAAGCCTTCCCAGGCCCCTAACATGTTTTCCTGGCAGTGCATGCTCCAGGGAGTTGTGTTAGCAGTCGTATTGCTCGCTACCCAGCTTTCCCAGGATCGGATAAGGCCTCTTGGATGTGCAGGGGAGCACCGGCCACGATGTGACGCTGATCTCGATCTCCGTACCTGTCACTTTATTGTGCTGACAACTTAATAGCGGCAATGAGACGAAATCCTCCTCGCCCCCGTCTCCGCCGCTCATCCGTCTCGTCCTGGCACTTTCTCCGTATCCTTGTCAAAATCTCTTGTAATCAGGCCAAGACTAATTAATGCCGCTTCTCCGCATATTCAGCGGGGAAATTGTCCTTGTAAGTAAAAGCTAAAAGTATTTGCAAACAACGGAAATGAATAATGAAGTGAGAAACCCTCCGCTCGTTTCCTGTTTGGACGAGAGCGATAAAAAACCGTTTCCACTAAATTCCTATAATTCGGCATCTGATAATCTGGAAATTCTTTTTATTTTTTTTTTTCATCCTAAAATCAGACTCCTGAGTAGAGATGAGCGAACCGGTCCCGGTTCGGCTCGAGGCCGGTTCGCCGAACGGGGGTCCCGTTCGAGTTCGGTTCGTCGAACGTTCGACGAACCGAACTCGAACGTATAGGCTAGAATGGGAGGCAATCACAAACACATAAAAATGCATTATAAATGTACACAAACAGTTAATAAACATTGCCATAACACTTACTGGTCCTCGCGATCCCTTCTGCACTCTGTCTCCTGCCGCTATTCCATCCGATGATCGCTGAATCCTCCCGGTGACCTGCACTGCCAGCAGAGAAGCAGGACCTATCGTGACGTCAAAATAGCCATGTGACCAGTCACGTGGCTATTATCTCATTGGCTACAGACTGGTCACATGACTATGACACGTCATGTAGGACCTGCGAGTGCATCTCTCCGGTACACGGTGCACATATGTGTATCGCCGTGTACCGGCGACATGCTCTAGCACACGGTCGACTCCCCGTTCCGTTAGGGACCGGCTGACACAGCCGGTCATTAACGGAGATCACCGTTGCCATAGCAACGCAGTTAGCGGTGACGTCACCGCTAACCGCGGCTCCGGGAGCACCGTTGCTATGGTAACGCGTCTGTCAGCGTTACCGCTAGCAGCCAGCAGTGATCACTCACGGAGTGAAGGCTGCACGCTGCTTCCCGATTGTAGTGAGCATTGTAGTTAGGATGGAGGTTCCCCAGCCCCAAGTGATGCCCCTCACTACAATCGTCACTACTACTACACTAGAAAGAAAGAAGACAGAAGAGCAGGATCGTGGAGGGCTGACAGGGGTAATAAAGATGGAGTCTCTAATGTGTCTGTGTATTTATTTCTATTAAAGTATTTTTTCTCTGTGTGGTGTCTTTTTTTAACCCTTTATTGGAGATTCTTAATGGCCGGGTCAAACGTGCCTGACATTAAGAATCTCTGGCTTAATACTGGCTGGTAAAACAAAGCCAGTATTAACTCATGATTACCCAACAAGCCACCCGGCTCCAGGGCTGTTGGAAGAGTTGGATACAGCGCCAGATGATGGCGCTTCTATGAGAGCGCCATTTTCTGGGACGGCTGCGGACTGAAATCCGCAGCAGAGGCGCCCACAAACCTCGGGCTAACCTGTGCTGCGGATTCCAATCCCCAGCTGCCTAGTTGTACCCGGCTGGACACAAAAATAGGGCGAAGCCCACGTCATTTGTTTTTTAATTATTTCATGAAATAAGTGAAATAATTAAAAAAAACGGGCTTCCCTATATTTTTGGTTCCCAGCCGGGTACAAATAGGCAACTGGGGGTTGGAGGCAGCCCGTGGCTGCCTGCTGTACCTGGCTAGCATACAAAAATATGGCGAAGCCCACGTCATTTTTTTGGTGGGCAAAAAACTTCTGCATACAGTCCTGGATGGAGTATGCTGAGCCTTGTAGTTCTGCAGCTGCTGTCTGCTCTTCTCCATACAGACAGACAGCAGCTGCAGAACTACAAGGCTCAGCATACTCCATCCAGGACTGTATGCAGAAGTTTTTTGCCCCCTGAAAAAATTATGTGGCTTCGCCATATTTTTGTATGCTAGCCAGGTACAGCAGGCAGGTACGGCTGCCCCCAACCCCCAGTTGCCTATTTGTACCCGGCTGGGAACCAAAAATAAAGAGAAGCCCTTTTTTTATTATTTCATGAATTTCATGAAATAATTAGAAAACAAATGACGTAGGCTTTGCCCCATTTTTGTGTCCAGCCAGGTACAACTAGGCAGCTGGGATTGGAATCCGCACCACCGGTTGGCCTGAGCTTTCTGGGCCCCACTGCTGCGAATTGCAGTCTGCAGCCACCTCAGAAAATGGCATTTTCATAGAAGCGCCATCTTCTGGCGCTGTATCCAACTCTTCCAGCACCTGCCTGCTGTACCTGGCTAGCATACAAAAATATGGCGAAGCTCACGTCCTTTTTTTGTAGCTTTTTGGCAAAAAAAAAAAAAAATGCTTCCCTGGATTTTCCATTGCCAGTGAAGGTAACACCAAGCAGTGGGGGTTAGCAGCCAGTAGCTGCTTGGATTACCCTTAGCTAGCAATACAAAAAATCCAGTGGGAGCTAACATATATTTTTTTTAATTATTTATTTAAATAACTAAAAATAAAATGGGCTTCCCTGTATTTTGATTGCTGGACATCACAGTGCTGTAAAAATAAATCTTTAAAAAAATGACGTAGCGCTCCGCGGTATTTTTGATTCTCAGCGCAGATAAAGCAGACAGCTATGGGTTGCCACCCCCATCTGCCTGCCGTTACCTTGGTTGGCAATCAAAATACAGGGAAGCCCATTAATTTTTTCTATTTAAAAAATAGTTAAAAAAAAAAAATTACGTTGGGTCCCCCCATTTTTGATAGCCAGCTAGGGTAAAGCAGACGGCTGTAGCCTGAAAACCACAGCTGGCAGCTTTACCGTGGTTGGGGATCCAATGTGGAGGTCCCCTCAGGCTCTTTTTTATAATTATTTTATAAATATTAATAATTACACAATAAAAGTAGGGGACCCCCCAAATTGGATCACCAGCCAAGGTAAAGCGGACAGCTGTGGTCTGGTATTCTCAGGGTGGGAAGGTCCATAGTTATTGGGCCTTCACAGCCTAAAAATAGCAGGCCGCAGGCACCCCAGACGTGGCGCATCCACTAGATGCGCCAATCCTGGCGCTTCACCCCAGCTCATCCCGTGCCCTGGTGCAGTGGCAAACGGGGTAATAAATCGGGTTGATACTAGCTGTAAAGTCACCTGAGATCAAGCCCAGCAGTTTGTGATGTCATGGCGTCTATTAGATACCCAACATCATAAACTGTCAGTACTAACAAAAACAAAAAATCGACAAAAGAAATTTATTTGAAAAAACAGTCCCCAAAACATTTCCTCTTTCACCAATTTATTGTAAGAAAAAAAATAAAGGGGTCCCACGACGACTCTGGACCGTCTAGAATATGGGGGGGAGACACTCAGGGAACGTATCCCCCATTTTCTAGGAGTGCGGACCCTTCATGTGAGGAGTGTGGGTGCAATGAATCTGCACTCACTCTCCCCGGGTCCACAGCAGCAGAGTCCATGTCGTAATGGTTGCTACCAAAGCTGCAATGCCCTGCTCATGAGGTAAGGGCATGCCTAATCAGGAGAACTACTGTAGAGGAAGCTCTGCTCACTGGTATATAGGTGCTCAGAGGTAATAATAGATAAAATTAGTGAGTAACCTCGGCACTCTATATCTCCCAGACTAAGTCAGTAAGTCACAACGGATAGTAATGCAAAATCACTCTTTATTGGTCCGTATTAAGAAATTTTTTTTTTCATAAGCATATATGTTTTTGTCCAAAACAAGTTACAAATGGCGTTTCGGCCTGAGCCTTCGTCAGATTGGACTTATCTGCATGTAATCATGAAAAATGACAATAATCAGTATCACATAAGAGTGAGAGAACAATAACATAAACTCGAACAATGTAGAGGTACAATTGGGATGCAGCAAAAAAATTGCAACACAGCAAGAAATGAAACACATGATACAAATGTCATAATACAGTACAAGGACAATATAGTAATGACAAATATGGGGTCAGAGTAGACTTAGACAGCTCTGGTACGAAAGAGATGTCAATCATAAAGTAACATGTGCAGTAGGTGTAGAGCTACACTATGCATGGCAGAGCTAATGGGTAGACCGACCATAGAAAAAGTAGAGAAAAAGTGGAGAAAAAGTGGAGAATAAGTGGAACATAAGAGGAGAAAAAGTGGAGAAAAAGTGGAGAAAAAAGTGGAGAAAAAGTGGAGAAAAAGTGGAGAAAAAGTGGAGAAAAAGTGGAGATTAAGAGGAGAAAAAGTGGAGAAAAAAGTGGAGAAAAAGTGGAGAAAAAGTGGAGCATAAGTGGAGAAAAAGTGGAGAAAAAGTGGAGAAAAAGTGGAGCATAAGAGGAGAAAAAGTGGAGAAAAAAGTGGAGAAAAAGTGGAGCATAAGAGGAGAAAAAGTGGAGAAAAAGTGGAGAAAAAGTGGAGCATAAGAGGAGAAAAAGTGGAGATTAAGAGGAGAAAAAGTGGAGAAAAAGTGGAGCATAAGAGGAGAAAAAGTGGAGAAAAAGTGGAGAAAAAGTGGAGAAAAAGTGGAGCATAAGAGGAGAAAAAGTGGAGATTAAGAGGAGAAAAAGTGGAGAAAAAGTGGAGAAAAAGTGGAGAAAAAGTGGAGCATAAGAGGAGAAAAAGTGGAGAAAAAAGTGGAGAAAAAGTGGAGAAAAAGTGGAGAAAAAGTGGAGATTAAGAGGAGAAAAAGTGGAGCATAAGAGGAGAAAAAGTGGAGAAAAAAGTGGAGAAAAAGTGGAGAAAGTGGAGAAAAAAATGGAGAAAAAGTGGAGAAAAAGTGGAGAAAAAGTGGAGAATAAGAGGAGAAAAAGTGGAGAAAAAAATGGAGAAAAAGTGGAGAAAAAGTGGAGAAAAAGTGGAGCATAAGAGGAGAAAAAGTGGAGAAAAAGTGGAGAAAAAGTGGAGCATAAGAGGAGAAAAAGTGGAGAAAAAAGTGGAGAAAAAGTGGAGCATAAGAGGAGAAAAAGTGGAGAAAAAGTGGAGAAAAAGTGGAGCATAAGAGGAGAAAAAGTGGAGAAAAAGTGGAGAAAAAGTGGAGCATAAGAGGAGAAAAAAGTGGAGAAAAAGTGGAGAAAAAGTGGAGAAAAAGTGGAGAAAAAGTGGAGATTAAGAGGAGAAAAAGTGGAGAAAAAGTGGAGAAAAAGTGGAGCATAAGAGGAGAAAAAGTGGAGAAAACGTGGAGAAAACGTGGAGAAAAAGTGGAGAAAAAGTGGAGAAAAAGTGGAGCATAAGAGGAGAAAAAGTGGAGAAAAAGTGGAGAAAAAAGTGGAGAAAAAGTGGAGAAAAAGTGGAGAAAAAGTGGAGAAAAAGTGGAGATTAAGAGGAGAAAAAGTGGAGAAAAAGTGGAGCATAAGAGGAGAAAAAGTGGAGAAAAAAGTGGAGAAAACGTGGAGAAAACGTGGAGAAAAAGTGGAGAAAAAGTGGAGAAAAAGTGGAGAAAAAGTGGAGCATAAGAGGAGAAAAAGTGGAGAAAAAAGTGGAGAAAACGTGGAGAAAAAGTGGAGAAAAAGTGGAGAAAAAGTGGCGCATAAGAGGAGAAAAAGTGTAGATTAAGAGGAGAAAAAGTGGAGAAAAAGTGGAGAAAAAGTGGAGAAAAAGTGGAGCATAAGAGGAGAAAAAGTGGAGAAAAAAGTGGAGAAAAAGTGGAGAAAAAGTGGAGAAAAAGTGGAGATTAAGAGGAGAAAAAGTGGAGCATAAGAGGAGAAAAAGTGGAGAAAAAAGTGGAGAAAAAGTGGAGAAAGTGGAGAAAAAAATGGAGAAAAAGTGGAGAAAAAGTGGAGAAAAAGTGGAGAAAAAGTGGAGAATAAGAGGAGAAAAAGTGGAGAAAAAGTGGAGAAAAAGTGGAGAATAAGAGGAGAAAAAGTGGAGAATAAGTGGAGAAAAAAATGGAGAAAAAGTGGAGAAAAAGTGGAGAAAAAGTGGAGCATAAGAGGAGAAAAAGTGGAGAAAAAGTGGAGAAAAAGTGGAGAAAAAGTGGAGCATAAGAGGAGAAAAAGTGGAGAAAAAAGTGGAGAAAAAGTGGAGAAAAAGTGGAGCATAAGTGGAGAAAAAGTGGAGAAAAAGTGGAGCATAAGAGGAGAAAAAGTGGAGAAAAAGTGGAGAAAAAGTGGAGAAAAAGTGGAGCATAAGAGGAGAAAAAGTGGAGAAAAAGTGGAGAAAAAAGTGGAGAAAAAGTGGAGAAAAAGTGGAGAAAAAGTGGAGAAAAAGTGGAGATTAAGAGGAGAAAAAGTGGAGAAAAAGTGGAGAAAAAGTGGAGCATAAGAGGAGAAAAAGTGGAGAAAAAAGTGGAGAAAACGTGGAGAAAACGTGGAGAAAAAGTGGAGAAAAAGTGGAGAAAAAGTGGAGCATAAGAGGAGAAAAAGTGGAGAAAA
Organism: Anomaloglossus baeobatrachus; assembly: GCF_048569485.1. Taxonomy (NCBI): domain Eukaryota; kingdom Metazoa; phylum Chordata; class Amphibia; order Anura; family Aromobatidae; genus Anomaloglossus; species Anomaloglossus baeobatrachus. The sequence goes on along the minus strand of NC_134360.1, from coordinate 32,656,256 downwards.
AAGTGGAGAAAAAGTGGAGAAAAAGTGGAGAAAAAGTGGAGCATAAGAGGAGAAAAAGTGGAGATTAAGAGGAGAAAAAGTGGAGAAAAAGTGGAGAAAAAGTGGAGAAAAAGTGGAGCATAAGAGGAGAAAAAGTGGAGAAAAAAGTGGAGAAAAAGTGGAGAAAAAGTGGAGAAAAAGTGGAGATTAAGAGGAGAAAAAGTGGAGCATAAGAGGAGAAAAAGTGGAGAAAAAAGTGGAGAAAAAGTGGAGAAAGTGGAGAAAAAAATGGAGAAAAAGTGGAGAAAAAGTGGAGAAAAAGTGGAGAATAAGAGGAGAAAAAGTGGAGAAAAAGTGGAGAAAAAGTGGAGAATAAGAGGAGAAAAAGTGGAGAATAAGTGGAGAAAAAAATGGAGAAAAAGTGGAGAAAAAGTGGAGAGAAAGTGGAGAAAAAAATGGAGAAAAAGTGGAACACCCTTTGGTACCTTTCATGTGGCACTAAGGGGTGCTTAGCTTTGTATTTAGCCAAAAAAATGAAAAAAAAAATGACATAGGGTTCCCCCTAGTTTTGTAGCCAGCTAGGGTAAAGCAGACGGCTGCAGCCTGCAGACCACAGCTGGCAACCTCACCTTGGCTGGTAATCCAAAACTGAGGGCACCCCACGCTGTTATTTTAAATTAAATAAATAATTAAAAAAAAAAACACGTAGGGGTCCCCCAAAATTGGATCACCAGCCAAGGTAAAGCAGACAGCTGGGGCCTGATATTCTCAGACTAGGGAGGTCCATGGTTATTGGAATCTCCCCAGCCTAAAAATAGTAGGCCGCAGCCGCCCCAGAAGTGGCGCATCCATTAGATGCGCCAATCCTGGTGCTTCGCCCCAGCTCATCCCGCGCCCTGGTGCGGTGGCAAACGGGGTAATATATGGGGTTGATGCCAGATGTGTAATGTCACCTGACATCAAGCCCTGGGGTTGGTGAGGTCAGGCGTCTATCAGATACCCGACATCACCAACCCAGTCAGTAATAAAAAAAAAATACACGACAAACACATTTTTATTTGAAAAAACACTCCCCAAAATATTCCCTCTTTAACCAATTTATTAGATTGAAAAACAAATCCAGGTCTGGTGTAATCCAAGGGGTTGCCATGACGATGCACACTGTCCCAGTCAATGAAGAGCAGGATGTTCCCCATTGGCTGGGAGAGCAGTGCAGTGACCTGAGCTAACATCAATGGGTCAGCCCAGGTCACTGCAGGGGGGTGACAAGTGCTGCTGTCAGTGAGGTACATTACCTGCGCTGATCTCCAGCACACTGACAGCCCCTGTCACTGAGGTCAATGACCGGCGCCTTCACATCAAGTATCGCGAGAGGTCCGTGACGTCACCGCCAGTGTCAGTCTCGGGTCGGAAGCGATAGGTGATGTGACAAGCGGCGGCCATGGAGGACAGTGACAGCGCTGAGGTCGGGATGGCGGGACTTCATCACCGCAGGTAAGCCGAGCGAGCGAGCGAGCGGGCGGGCGGGGGGGGGGGGGGTGGATGTGTGTGTGTGTGTGTTTGTGTATGTGTATGTATGTGTACATGCCGCGGGCAGGAGGGGGTGGAGCGAGCTGAGCGGGAAAGTGTGGGCTTCCTGCACGTAACTAAGATAAACATCGGGTTACTAACCAAAGCGCTTTGCTTGGATACCCGATGTTTATCTTGGTTACCAGCTTGTGGCAGGCTGCCAGCGATGGCTCCTGCTCACTGTAGCTGTAAAAAGCCCTGCTTTTTGCTGCTAGAACCGTTCTCGAACGTATCTAGAACTATCGAGCTTTTAGCAAAAAGCTCGAGTTCTAGTTCGATCTCGAACAGCCCAAAAATCACTCGAGCCTAGAACTGGAGAACCACGAACCACGAACCGCGCTCAACTCTACTCCTGAGCACAGAGGAGCCATTATACATTTGTGACCGTCCAACGTCCAAAATATTTGATAATCCAGCGCCTGTAAATTAAAATTAATTAAAATTAAATTAAAATTAAAGGAATTAAAAATAAAAATTACATTAATTAAATTAGAATTAAAAAAGGAATTTAAAATTAAAGGAATTTTTTTAAATAAAGTAGGTGTAGTTTATATAAAGTAGGTGTGGTTTAGATGATGTGGGTGTGGTTTATATGAAGAGGGTGAGTTTTCATACGGTGGGTGTGGCTTGTTTGAAATGGGTATGGTTTAGATTAAGTGATTGTGGTTTATATGAAGTGGGTGTGGTTTATATGAAGAGGGTGTGGTTTATAGGAAGAGGGTGTGGTTTAGATAAAGTAGGTGTATTTTATATAAAGTAGGTGTAGTTTACATAAAGTAGGTGTGGTTTAGATGATGTGGGTGTGGTTTATATGAAGAGGGTGAGTTTTCATATGGTGGGTGTGGCTTGTTTGAAATGGGTATGGTTTAGATTAAGTGATTGTGGTTTATATGAAGTGGGTGTGGTTTATATGAAGAGGGTGTGGTTTATATGAAGTGGGTGTGGTTTATATGAAGAGGGTGTGGTTTAGAAAAATAGGTGTAGTTTATATAAAGTAGGTGTAGTTTATATAAAGTGTGATTTAGATTATATGGGTGTGGTTTGCATAAAGTGGGTGTTTTTGCATAAAGTGGGTGTGGCTTGTTTGAAGTGGTTGGGGTATGGGTTTGGTTTTGGTGAACTAGGTGAAGATTAGATGAAGTGGGTGTGGTTAAGATGATGTGGGTGTGGTTTAGATGAAGTGGGTGTGGTTTAGATAAACTAGGTTTGGTTTAGATGAAGTGAGTGGTTTACATGATGTGGGTGCAGTTTATATGAAGAGGGTGAAGTTTGCATAAGGTGGGTGTGGCTTGTTTGAAATGGGTATGGTTTAGATTAAGTGGGTGTGGTTTAGATTAAGTGGGTGTGGTTTACATTAAGGGTGAATTTTGCATAAAGTGGGTGTAGTTTGTCTGAAGTGAGAGTGATTTGATTAGATAAAGTGGGTGTGGTTTAGATGAAGATGGTGTGCTTTAGATTAAGTGGGTGTGGCTTAGATAAAATAGGTGTGGATTAGATGAAGTGAATGTGGTTTATAAGATGAGGGTGTGGTTTAGATGAAGTGGGTGGAATTTGCATAAAGTGGGTGTGTTCTGCATAAAGTGGGTGTGGTTTATATGAACTAGGTGTGGATTTGATGAAGTGGGTGTGGTTTGCGTGAAGTTTGCATAAAATGGGTGCGCTTAGGCTGAAACGGGTGTGGTTTGGCTGAAGTGGGTGAGGCCTGCAACTTTCTGATAAATTTATTAATACTAAAGCCAAAAAATACAGCAAATTTTGTATGAAGTCCGTGACACGCCCGCGCCGGGGCAGTGGGGTGACTTGTTACCGGGCAGCAGTTCTGCTCCTGGGACGCCGCGGTGGCGAGGCCTGGCTCCGTGACCCAGGCGGTGTCGTTTAATATAAAGGAAGGGGATGATGACCGATTATTCGTGAAGCCACCTGTGGTGTGCAGCAATTTGAGGTGCCGCCTCTGCAGGAGGGGGACCTCTGGGGCAGGTGGTTACGCAGCTTAGATGGTCCAGCTCTCCACAGGTAGAGCTGGGCCCCAGGGCGGATGGGGGTTGTAGTAGTCTAAGATGGTGGGCGGGCGCAGGCAAATAACGGAGCGACACAGGGCTGCAGTCTCAAGATTTTTACTCACTGTAGCATGTTCCAAGGTAACACGACATGTGAGGAACCACCTTTGGAGTGCTGGGGTTTCACTGTGATGGGCTCCAGTGGAGTCCGGGGCACCTTTCTTAAGTGTCCCTTCCCTGGTCGTCTTCCTGTGCGTGGTTCTCCCTCCTGCCTTGCGCCCTCACACACTGAACCCTGTGCCGGTGCCCACGGACCCTGTTGGGTGTCACAAAGCTCTATCCTTTGGTCCTTTTGGGTCACCTTCCAGCAAATTTGTGTGTGGTTGTGGCTGTGGTGCTTGCAGTCATCTCAGCCGCTGGTTTTGCTAGTGTGTAGCCCCATTACCCGCAGGTCGCCTCAGGGTCTTCACGTGCTGGAAATCTTCCGTCAACAGGTACGTCAGGTTAACTTCAATGGGAATCGGGACGCCACTCTCGGTAATTGCGGTCAGGGGGTGACCGCCACTGCAGTTTAGAGAACGTCTGGGGCTGATGGTAAGTGCAGTCTGGTGGTATTGCCTCCCGAGAGTGAGGCTGGCCCCAGGGGCTCGGATGTAGGTGCGTGTAGAATCACAGGTCGCAGAAGAACTCACACACAGGCAGCAATGTCTTTCAGGGTTTTTACTCACATTCAGATGGTAGAGTGAGGCAACCCGGGCGATGCTATGACAAACCAGGTGGAACCAGGAATCCTTGAGGCTGATCCAGAGGTGACTGTCTACTCGCCTTCCTAGCCCTTCTTGTTTGGGGTGACCCATGACTTGTAGTGTTGCGGGAATCACCCAGGGAAGTCGCAACTGCCGTTCTCCCCTTTCTGACCCGTTTGGTGGCAGTGTGGACCAAGTAAAGATGGCTTCTTGCCCTATCTCACTTATGGGCCCCCTCGTTGCTGCTGATGCTGCGGACTCTGTGTAGGTTCGGTGAGGTACATCCAGCACCCTCACTAGCAGGTTTAGCAGGCCGAGTAGATGGGTTCCTGCTCTAGGGACCTGTTTCCCCTTGCGGGCCTGGTCTACCGGTAGTCTCCTTACTCAGCCACCTCTTCACTAGGTGGTTTTCAGGCAGCCCTACTGGTGCAGGGTCAGACGGTGTCCTGCTCCTCTGCTCTACACCTCAGACGCGGCTGCTCTCCTCCTACTCCTCTGACTGCCACTGCACACACTCTGTCTCCAGTCCCACAACCCACCACTAGCTGGGATGCGAGGGCTACGCCCCCTTCCTGGGACTGCCCAGGGGTCCCCTCTAAGCTTTGTGTGTGTCCTGGTTAGTAAGTGTCTGTGTGTCCACACCTTAATCAGCCATCAGGATTACCTGTTTGTACTGACCCAGGCGTGGGTGCAGTACCAGGTCAGGGGCGCCACACTAGCGAAGCCTATAGGTTCTTCTCCTCTAGCCTAGGGACCAGTCCCCGAGTTGCGACCAAGCCCTTCTGTCGCGGGCGGAGGAGAGGACGCTGCGCTCACCCACTGCTCGGGTCCGGCTGCTGCTCTTGCTCGGTGGCTCGAGCGATGGGCCGGATCCCGGGGACTCAAGCGGCGTTCCTCGCCCGTGAGTGAAAGGGGGTGGTTTGGTTTAGGGATATTGTCCGTGGCGCCACCCACGGTTGTGGTGAGGTTGTGACACCACCGCTGCTCTGGACGGGGATCCCGGGAGCGATGACAGGGAGCAGCTTGGATGTTGTTTCTCCCCTCCGTGGGTAGGGGGGTTGGTTGTCCCGGGGCCCCGGTGAGGGGTTTAGGGATGGCAGGCGGGTTACGGGGCCTGGTGAGGTGCAGGGTCGTGGGGGCAGCGCTGTGCCGCACGGCATGGTAGTACTCACTCAGCCAATGATGAATGCAAAGTCTCCGGTAAAACAAACGGCTGGATGGACGGGTCCCACAGATGGCTGCGGTAGCTCTCCCGGTAGGTTGATGGTGACTGCCTTTCCCTGCACCTGTGTTGTGTTTACGGTTCCAATGGCTTCCCACTGGTAACCTGCTCCCCAGCTTGGATGGATGCTGAGGGAGCCCCTTTTGCCCGCAGGCTCTGGCCCTGGGAACTGTAACCTTGGCGGTGACTGTGTTTCCCTTTACGGTTTGAGCTGTTGCCTTCAATCGGGTCTTGACTGCTGGGAAACCCCGGAGGTTCCCTTCGCTAACGGATTTGACCAGTTTTACGGCGACTCCTAGCCTGGTCGGGGTCCATAAGCCCTGCCGAATGGTGCTGGCTTCTCTTCACTCCCTGATCCGGTACCGGCGGGCCACCACCCGTCCCCGGTCCTTACGTTCACTCCAATCAGCCTCTCCTGCAGACGTTCACCACCGTCTGCCAACCTTGCTGTATGTGCCCGGGCCACGCACCCGGACACGGTCAGTCTCCTCTACTACCACTTCACTCCTCACTTCCTTAACTCCAAAGTCTAACTAAACTGCCTTCCTTTTCCCACCTCCAGGACTGTGAACTCCTCGGTGGGCGGGGCCAACCGCCTGGCCCACCCCCTGGTGTGGACATCAGCCCCTGGAGGGAGGCAACAAGGATTTCTGTTTGACCTAGATGTGCCTAGCCGGGGTGTGGGGTGTGTTGTTGTAGTACCTGTGACGTCCTGGCTTGTCCAGGGCGCCACATTCCCCCTTAGTAAAATGCAGACCGTCCGCGGGCTGCCCGTCCATCACCAGTTTTATTTTTGTTAACTGTAGAAAAGGGGTAAAACACAATAAACATTAAAACATAAGCATTTGCATCAATCTTCCCATAACGGGAGGCACGGTTGTTAAACGTTGCAAACGGTAACGGCTTCCGCTCTTCTCCCACCCAAACAACCTGGCCCTGATGCTGCCCCTAAGAATTGGGCAGCACCCCTTGCCCCAGTCCATCACCAGGCTGCCCGAGCAGGTTCTGTCTCTTTCAGGGGACCCGCGTCCATGGGGACCCCCTGAACCCCCGGAGGATCGCCACCGGTTACGGTAGTGGCGGGCCTGGGCCATCACTTTCCTCCAGGCCCATCCTCCCAAATCTATGGGGAGATAAGGTATGCACACCAGTGACTATGTAAGGGGAATACATGGAATAGCAGAAACTGCTGTGTGAATACTGACATGAAAAATTCAATAGCTATATGTAAGGATGAAATGTGAAAAATGGAATCTGCATTACTGCCATGAATATATGAATAAAGAGAAATTTAGCTACTGAATTGATCAATGCAATAGAGCCCCAACACTACGCCAAAGTATTTCTCTACGTTGGGGTCCCTAGCTTATGTGTGTCCTCTCATGCAGTTAAAAAACTTACCGTGTATGGGAAGCTGAGACCCAGGCTATATATACGATGTGGATTGGCAATAGGTGTGTGTGGGGAGGGTTCCCAAACGAAAAACAACTAACAAATAAGAAATAACGTTTGGAACTCCATTCTATGTCTGAACTGGGTGCAAAAACCTAAAAAAACATCACTATGGGGAGATAAGGTATGCACACCAGTGACTATGTAAGGGGAATACATGGAATAGCAGAAACTGCTGTGTGAATACTGACATGAAAAATTCAATAGCTATATGTAAGGATGAAATGTGAAAAATGGAATCTGCATTACTGCCATGAATATATGAATAAAGAGAAATTTAGCTACTGAATTGATCAATGCAGAAGAGCCCCAACACTACGCCAAAGTATTTCTCTACGTTGGGGTCCCTAGCTTATGTGTGTCCTCTCATGCAGTTAAAAAACTTACCGTGTATGGGAAGCTGAGACCCAGGCTATATATACGATGTGGATTGGCAATAGGTGTGTGTGTTAGTTGTTTTTCGTTTGGGAACCCTCCCCACACACACCTATTGCCAATCCACATCGTATATATAGCCTGGGTCTCAGCCTCCCATACACGGTAAGTTTTTTAACTGCATGAGAGGACACACATAAGCTAGGGACCCCAACGTAGAGAAATACTTTGGCGTAGTGTTGGGGCTCTATTGCATTGATCAATTCAGTAGCTAAATTTCTCTTTATTCATATATTCATGGCAGTAATGCAGATTCCATTTTTCACATTTCATCCTTACATATAGCTATTGAATTTTTCATGTCAGTATTCACACAGCAGTTTCTGCTATTACATGTATTCCCCTTACATAGTCACTGGTGTGCATACCTTATCTCCCCATAGTGATGTTTTTTTAGGTTTTTGCACCCAGTTCAGACATAGAATGGAGTTCCAAACGTTATTTCTTATTCATCCTCCCAAATCAGCCTCTCCGGAGGCGGTAACGGAATCAAGCCAACTGCATTTTTATTTACATTCCACTAAGTTTGTGGTTGCCCTGCCAGTTCTCGGGCTTGTCCGTAAGCAGTTCCTTACGCAAGGATTGCAGACAGTCCCTACGGGGACAACAGTTGCCGGCAACGGCCAGTTCAATCAAAACCTCAATCAGGTTATTTCTTCGGTTGATTTGCTCTTATCATTTAAAAACTTTCAAACTGTACTGGTGGTCCCAATGGTGACAACTTCTAACAACGGTGGACCGCTGACTTACTCCAGATCCACGGTGTCGGCCAGGGGAGGGGGCTGGGCAGATACTCGGGCCTCTTGACTGCCCCTCAGCTTCGCATCCAGCGCAAACCAACCCTTCTCCCCGCAGTGCCTGGTGTATTGGACCAAGTCCCCCGCCATCAGGTTGCGGCCTGGATGGTCCTCGGGTAGGTGGGCATTGACGTCCCGACGGGCCACAAAGATTTCGGCCTCCAGGCCCGGTTCGTATATGAACCCGTACCCCCGACGGACGTCAAACCTCCTCACTTGTCCTTCATAGAACGGGCCCCGTACCCAGAAGGTGGCCTGACGGAGGCTTTCCTTTTCTTTTATCGTACGGGCTACCAGATCCGCCTTCCTTCGCTCCCTCTCCGCAATCTCCTGGCCCAGCGGGGTCTGTCCTCTGTCCCAGTAAGGGGCTACTGCGGGCCCCGGCGCACGGCTCGGGCCTTGCGAGACCTCCTTCACGCTGCCCAGGACTGGCATTCTGGGGGGAAGGTCCCGCGGTGTCATGGCCTGTGGTGCTGCCCTGCAGCGGCAACCCGGCGCGGCCTCAGCCGAGGCGTGGGGAATGGGCACATGGATCGTCTCCCGCTGGACCTCCTGCACGGAGCGGTCTGTCGGCACCGGTTCGGGGGAAGTCTCAACGGGTGCCTCCGGTATCTTTCTTCCGACGGCCTCGGACTTCGGCCCCTTCCACGGGAGCGACCCCGGGTGGTCACGGGCCCCGGCTGCAGGTCGGTCCGCCTGGGCAGATTGGCGGGGTACCGCTACCGGTGGTGGTGGTAGCGGGCCTAGTGGCGGGGCAGCAGCAGCCAACACGGGTAGCGGGGGAGGTAGCAGGGCGAGCGGGTGTAGACCGGGCCCCTCGGCCGCGATGACCGACCCACTAGGGGTACAGGGGCGTGGGTCACTTACCCTCTCTTCCAAGACTCCCTCCACCTCGCGTCTCCATATGGCCGCCACCACCTCCGCCATGTCGGCCTCCCACTCCTCTAAGAGGAGTTGCATCCTGATCTGCAGCCGCTGTTGGAGCTGGGCGGTCCGAACCTCCACCCACGCCGCGGTTCCAGGCACGGAGGCTACGGTGCTGCGGGACGGCTGGTACATCACTGCGGTGGCCTCTTCCAGGAACCACAAGATGGCCGCAGGGTCCTGGCGTCCCTGCTTTTATAGCCGCGTGCTACATGCGGCCAGACACCATCCGTCCCCCTTAGTCTTTTTCCGGCTCCTCCTCTACCGGGGCGGGGTTTCAGCTTTCGCGCCTCCACTACTCGGGAAGACGCTCGAGCGGGGACTTTTCGCTCCCAAAATGGCGGCTTCTCCAAATTTTCGGCCGGACACCTCCGGCGGTCACAAGGCGCACCTCTACCAGACGGCAGAGCGGTAAGATCCTGTTCGTGACGCCAAGTTGTCGCGGGCGGAGGAGGGGACGCTGCGCTCACCCACTGCTCGGGTCCGGCTGCTGCTGCTGCTGCTCGGTGGCTCGAGCGATGGGCTGGATCCCGGGGACTCGAGCGGCGTTCCTCACCCGTGAGTGAAAGGGGGTGGTTTGGTTTAGGGATATTGTCCGTGACGCCACCCACGGTTGTGGTGAGGTTGTGACACCACCGCTGCTCTGGACGGGGATCCCAGGAGCGATGACAGGGAGCAGCTTGGATGTTGTTTCTCCCCTCCGTGGGTAGGGGGGTTGGTTGTCCCGGGGCCCCGGTGAGGGGTTTAGGGATGGCAGGCAGGTTACGGGGCCTGGTGAGGTGCAGGGTCGCGGGGGCAGCGCTGTGCCGCACGGCACGGTGGTACTCACTCAGCCAATGATGAATGCAAAGTCTCCGGTAAAACAAACGGCTGGATGGACGGGTCCCACAGACGGCTGCGGTAGCTCTCCCGGTAGGTTGATGGTGACTGCCTTTCCCTGCACCTGTGTTGTATTTACGGTTCCAATGGCTTCCCACCGGTAACCCGCTCCCCAGCTTGGATGGATGCTGAGGGAGCCCCTTTTGCCCGCAGGCTCTGGCCCTGGGAACTTTAGCCTTGGCGGTGACTGTGTTTCCCTTCACGGTGTGAGCTGTTGCCTTCAATCGGGTCTTGGCTGCTGGGAAACCCCGGAGGTTCCCTTCGCTAACGGATTTGACCAGTTTTACGGCGACTCCTAGCCTGGTCGGGGTCCGTAAGCCCTGCTGAATGGTGCTGGCTTCTCTTCACTCCCTGATCCGGTACCGGCGGGCCACCGCCCGTCCCCGGTCCTTACGGGTCACTCCAATCAGCCTCTCCTGCAGACGGTCACCACCGTCTGCCAACCTTGCTGTATGTGCCCGGGCCACGCACCCGGACACGGTCAGTCTCCTCTACTACCACTTCACTCCTCACTTCCTTAACTCCAAACTCTAACTAAACTGCCTTCCTTTTCCCGCCTCCAGGACTGTGAACTCCTCGGTGGGCGGGGCCAACCGCCTAGCCCACCCCCTGGTGTGGACATCAGCCCCTGGAGGGAGGCAACAAGGATTTCTGTTTGACCTAGATGTGCCTAGCCGGGGTGTGGGGTGTGTTGTTGTAGTACCTGTGACGTCCTGGCTTGTCCAGGGCGCCACACTTCCACCTGTAGATTATACTGTATTTGGAACAAGGCCACAGGAGGTTAGCTCCCGTGGTCTCTAGGACCCCTTCTGTCTGTGCCCGGGCCGAGTGGTACTGTGATGTCCTGGCCTATCAGGATGTCACAGGGTATTGTGCAATCTGCCCTTCTGTGCAATGTCCACGTCCTCCTTGGTTAAGGGTCCCTAACCATTGGTGTTGCCAAGAACAGCTAACCAACATCCTAGGAACACTCTGCACCACACCCACCAGACACACCAGTGGACGGCCCGAGTGGAATAGGGTCAACCACTTGGGGGGTTGGTAAGGGAGGGTCAGGAGTGTAAGGAGACAGTCAGTCAGTTAGTGACTCTTGAGAGGAGAGGTCACAGGAGAGGAGCTGGACTCCTGGAGACTACTAGGTGGCAGACGTTGGTCTGGGCCTGGTAGGAGCTTGACCCTGGTCGCAGGGGATCGTGACAAGGGGCACGGACTGTCGAGGAGGACAGCCGGCGGCCTTGTGCCATCTCCGGGCAAGGGCCAGGGCACGACGGGGTACGTGGACCCTAGCTCAGGAAGTAGCTTAAGGTGTCCTGACAATTTACCCAGCGAGGATGGAGCCTTCAAGATCCGTTCTCCACCCCCTCCAAAATCGGGGTACTAGCGCAACGAGGGGGATAGGACTTTCCACTCACACGGTCCAGAAAATCCCAAGCGTGAACCCTGAGAGCAATCTCACCCAGTTAGCCACACTGGTGAGCGGGACCCGACCAGTTTTATACTCAAGGGACCAACCAGAGAAACTAGGTGCCAAGGTAAAGGCCACAGACTAACAGGTAACACCAACGGGCCCGGGATCCAGGCGTGCTCCCTCCAAGCGGCAGCGGTGTCCAGAACTTTGGATTACCACAGTTGTCGGTGTCAGTGTTATTGGACTGAGTACGCAAGTGACCCCCCTACCGTCCCAACGGCACCTCCCCATCGCCCTCAACGAGTCCCAGGGCATACCCCCTACTCATGGAGGGGTTAAACATCTGGCTGCCCACACCATCGCCACCGGGTACTCCCCATTGCAGCGGTGGTACTCCATCTTACAACACACCACAGGTGGCGTCACGAACTGTCCTTACAATCCCCTGTAAATAACCCCCCTTTATTCCGAGTGGCCGCACGACCCCAACCCCCGGGTCAGGAGATCCCTCGAACCACCGCAGATCCGCATCCGAGGAGCCCAGCGGCTGACGCGTGGGCGGCACAGTACCAGCTCCAGACCACGGGTCTTCGCTCCTCCACTACTCCTCTCCTTTCCTTCTCCACACTCCACACTGTCTGAATGGTCCCACTCCTACGACTCCACCCCCCTCGGCCTGGCTTTGGGTATAATTATGCCCTTGCCATGTCTGATGAGGTGTTTCTGAGCCTGGTTGTTGTGCTTTTGTGTGAACCGGTTGCGGCCTCCTCCTTTCCCAGGATGGGATACCACATCTCTGGGTGTCACCTGTGGCGCCTGAAGCCTCAGGGGCGCCACATCCGCACTGCTGGGATCTCACTACCGCCATTATTTGCTGCGCTTCTCTTTAGCTCTTAGTGTAAGTCCTGAGGGTGACTCCCCCGGGGCCTCCCTGCGGCCCGGCTGCTTATCCTCCAAACCACAGGCAGTCAGAGGCCGGCTCGTATGGCTGACATGGATTCTTCTTAATGCAGAGTCAATCCAGAGCTGCGCTCTCCCATCGCTGCGGTCTGCGCTATTGATTTAGGTTTTCTTTCCAGGCTGTAAAATTCCCCAAACCCCCGTCTTAAATTGACGGCCTCAGAAAAAGACGTCTGTACAACGTAAACAGCGCAAGAATATCCCATAAAATAAAATATTTACGAGTGCACAATCCTAGACAGAGGCTTCTGCTCCGGTGTTTGCAGATATTCTCTTAAAGGGCTTGTCCACCTTTGGGAACAATTTGTTTTATTCATCCATGTATTTGGTGATCAAATTTTTTTTTTCGCCAATGGGTTTTCATTAAAAAATGTGGCACCCTTTACCTTCTATAGCCTCAGTGTTGCACTGTCTATTGCTGGCTGCAGAGTGAGTTAACTGAGAACCCATCAGTGAGCTCATTGTATCTTAAAGAAGTATTCTTAAGTATGGTAGCTATTCCAAATCCCTCTATCCATAACTTCCCCACCATGGGGCTCCCATTGAGCCACATGTGCAGGGAGCAGAGATTGATGATGCCCACTGCCAACCTAGTCATTGATAATGGAACGCCATAGATTACTCAGTGCTGCGCTCGGACAATTCGTGGCGCTCCCATTAGAATAAATGGAGCGGCAGTGTGCATCTAGCGCCACTCCATTCAGCTGGGACTCTTCCTCTCTCAGGGGCGGTGGGGACCCCGCAGTCACACCCCATTATCGGGAAATGTAAGTGCTCAGGAATTCCATATTTGAGAATACGCTTTTAAGACTTTGAGAATGAGCTCACTGATGGATCCTCAGTAAACTCCTTCAGCTTCTTCACTCTTTTTAATGAAAGCCACATTAAAAAAAAGATTTTTTAAGAAAAAAGTAAAAATTTTCACCATAAGTGGACAACCCCTTTAACTGTGATATATACATTTTTACCATATTTTCTAAATTGGGGTGGTAGAATTCATTTTGTATAAATTTGCCTCTTTTTAAGAGGCTTCATTCCTGGATACCCACAAAGAAACGGGGAGCGCTGCCCTGCTGGAGGTTTGTCAGACATCAGTTTCTACCTCAAGGCTTTTTTAGTTTAGGTTTATATCCATTTCTCCTTACAGTCACATTGTATTTGTATGCAAACCCCAAAAAGAATAAGCAGAGCTGCAGTGTAAAGCAAGGAGGACATCAGAAACAGCAGCCTAAGCCTATTCTAAAATATTTAATATATTCCTAGATTGATGTTTTTTATTCCTATACCAGATAGTGACTTTGTATTTACAGAACCCAATATTAACAATCAGAGCTGTAGTGTAAAGAAAGGGGGATATCAAGATCAGTAATCTTATCATCAGATGAGATATTGGGTGGAATCCAGAATAGATGACTTTCTATCCTATGTTTATATACAGATTGCTGTATGAACCATGAGAACTGCAGTGTAAAGCAAGGAGGACAATCAAGAACAATAGCTTACGCCTCTAATGAGATAATTACTGCATTAAACAGAAGAATTTCTATTTTAACGGTGACCGTGCACTTATATACAAAGATCATTGATCTTTGTACTTATATACAGATTGCAGTATAAACAATCAGAGTGGCAGTGTAAAGCAAGGGGGACATCAGAGCAATAATTTGAGCCTCTGATGGTGCATTCCAAGACATAAGTTTCCATTCTTACAGGGGCTGTCAAGTCACTGATTACTTATATACTGATCTGAACCCAATATGAACTAGACCTGCAGTGTAAGGCTATGTGCACACGCTGCGTTTTTTTGACGCTGCGTTTTTGTGCGTTTTTGGCCGCTAAAAGCGCACAAAAACGCACCTGCGTCGAAAAAACGCGGCAAAAAACGCACGCGTTTTGCCGCGATTTGGCGCGTTTTTTTGCTGCGTTTTGCTGCGTTTTTGCTCACTGCGTTTTTTATCAGTGAACAAAAAAAAAAAAGGTCTGATGTCATTTCCTTCTTCAATGTGTTCTTCATTCTCCACTAGTGTATGCAGAAGAGCAGACAGCTGCAGAACTACAAGGCTCAGCATCCTCGATCCAATAGTGTATGCAGGACAGCAGACAGCAGCTGTCGAACTACAAGGCTCAGCATCCTCCATTCAATAGTGTATGCAGGAGAGCAGACAGCAGCTGTCGAACTACAAGGCTCAGCATCCTCCTTCCAGGACTGTATGCAGGATTTCTTTGCCCCCCCAAAAAAAAAAAATGACGTGGGCTTCGCCATATTTTTGTATGCTAGCCGGGTACAGCAGGCAGGTACGGGCTGCCCCCAACCCCCAGCTGCCTATTTGTACCCGGCTGGGAACCAAAAATATAGGGAAGCCCTTTTTTTTTAAATTATTTCATGAATTTCATGAAATAATTTAAAAAAAAAATGACGTGAGCTTCGCCCCATTTTTGAGTCCAGCCGGGTACAACTAGGCAGCTGGGGATTGGAATCCACAGTGCAGGGTGCCCATGCTTTCTGGGCACCCCCGCTGTGAATTGCAGTCCCGCAGCCACCCCAGAAAATGGCGCTTTCATAGAAGCGCCATCTTCTGGCGCTGTATCCAACTCTTCCGGCTGCCCTGATGCCGGGTGGCTAGCCAGGTAATAATGGAGTTAGGGCTAGCTGTATATTATCAGCTAGCCCTAAGCCCGAAATTCATGGTGTCACGCCAATATTAGACATGGCCACCATGAATTTCTAGTAAAGATAAAAAAAAAACACAACACACAGAAAAATATTTTTATTAGAAATAAAACACAACACAATTAGTGACTCCATCTTTATTGAAATAAAGAACCCCCCTCCGCAGTAATCCTGGGTCAGGGTCCCGCGCCGTCCAATCAGGATCCAATATCATCTGATCGGTTTGCTGGAAGGCAAAGCGATCAGATGATGTGTCAGGTTCAAGGATGTGAATCACATGACACAGCAGCTGATTGTATAAAAGCCAATTATACAATCAGCAGATGCATCAGTAGAAAAAAAAAAAAAATAATACTCACTTATGTGCTGAATTACCGGCAGCTCCCGGAGCGATGGGGCGGGAGTCTGATCCCGTCCGATCGCTGCAGCAGCTGCCGGTAATCAGGGATGAAGTCTCCTGACGCATCCGCTGATACCGGCCGGGCGCCCGCGTCAGCCCGAGACTCGATCAGCTGATGCGTCAGGTGACTGCATCAGGTGATCCATCGCCAGGTCCTGCAAGCAAGGTCCTGCCCCGGGGAGACTGCACACAGCCGGAGCGGGAGCGGCGATACCGTGACAGGAGCTGGGAGCGGGCATGGCACCGCGAGGCTGCAGACAGGTGAGTATAACTTTTTTTTTTTTTATTCTACTGTTAACTTTTGATTTCGCAGCTGCCTCCACCTCCTGCCTGTACATGGCGCCGCACGGCAGCATACATGCACAGGACGGGAGATGGACGCGGCGGTGACGGTACCGGGAGGATTCATGCTTCTGTCTATACTGACAGAAGGAATCCTCTTCCTGTACACGTCACTTTACTACCCACCTCCTGCGCTTATAGCTGCGTTTTTGGTCTTAGAAACGCACCAAAACGCAGCTATTTGCGTTTCTCATTGCGTCTTTCAACATCCCATTGAACTCAATGGATGAAAAGCGCAGTGAAAAACGCGGGAATAATTGACATGCTGCGTTTTTGTGGTCACCACAAAAACGCAGCTGAAAAAAAACGCTGTGTGGGGACAGCAAAAATGAAAACTCATAGACTTTGCTGGGGAAGCAAAGTCATGCAGTTTTGAGGCCAAAAACGCACCCGAAAAACGCGCAAAAACGCCGAGAAAAACGCACCGTGTGCACATAGCCTAAAGCAAGGGGGAAGGGGAGGATTTAAAGCTGCAGCCTAAGTTGAGATACTTGGTGCATTCCAAAGACAGAAGAATTTTTATCCTTATGGTGACCATCTAGTGATATACATACCGTATATACAAAAATCAATATGAGCAATCAGTGCTGCAGTGTAAAGCAAGGGGGACATTAGAGCCATAACTTGAGTCTCTGATTAGAAACGGTGTATTCCAAGAAAGAAATGTGATTTTTCCATCCTTACAGGGGCCGTCAAGTCCTTGATTACTTATATACTGAACCCCATATAAAATAGACCTGCAGTGTAAAGCAAGGGGGGGAGGAGATTTAAAGCAGCAGGCTACATCTTTGATGAGATATTTGGTGCATTCCAAGACAGAAGAATTTCTATTATTACGGTGACCATCTAGTGATATACATACCATGTATACAAAAATCAATGTCAACAATCAGAGACGCAGTGTAAAGCAAGAGGGACATCAGAGTCATAACTTGAGTCTCTGATTAGATACTTTGTGCATTCCAAGACACATAACTTTCCATCCTTACAGGGGCCGTCAAGTCTTTGATTATTTATATGCTAAACCCGATATAAAATACACCTGCAGTGTAAAGCAAGGGGGAGAGGAGATTTAAAGCAGCAGGTTTTGGTGCATTCCAAGACAGAAGAATTTCTATCCTTCAGGTGACCATCTAGTGAGCATGTACATACTGTATATACAAAACTAAATATGAGGAATCAGAGCCGCCGTGTAAAGCAAGGGGGACATCAGAGTCATAACTTGAGTCTCTGATTAGAAACTATGCATTCCAAGAAACGACTTTCCATCCACAGTGGCCTTCAAGTCACTGATTACTTATTTACTGAAATAGACCTGCAGTGTAAAGCAAGGGGGGGGGGATTTAAAGTGGCAGGCTAAGTCTCTGATGAGATATTTGGTGCATTCCAAGACAGGAGAATTTCTATTCTTATGGTGACCATCTAGTGACCATGTACATATATACAAAAACCAATATAAGGAATCAGAGCCGCAGTGTAAAGCAAGGGGGACATCCTTGCTTCAAGTCACTGATTACTTATTTACTGAAATAGACCTGCCGTGTAAAGCAAGGGGGAGGGGGGATTTAAAGTGGCAGGCTAAGTCTCTGATGAGATATTTGGTGCATTCCAAGACAGAAGAATTTCTATTCTTATGGTGACCATCTAGTGACCATGTACATATATACAAAAACCAATATAAGGAATCAGAGCCGCAGTGTAAAGCAGGGGGACATCCTCTGATTGGATAGTTGGTGGACTACAGACTCCAATGGACTGAGCAGTTGAGGTGGGGGTCACTTATTATAGCTGCACCCTATTGCAATACATTAAAGGGGTCCCTGGAATAAAAAAATCTTTCTTACTGGGGGACCCACAAAACAGGAGACGTGTAATTCATCCTCTCACCTGTGGTGGCGCTGCAGGAGATTTGAGCATTTGCGTTCATGATCCCAGCACCATGATCAGTTGACGAGACTCTTCAGACTATGAGATTGATAAAGGCGGACCACCCCTTTAAGACGGATATTCACCGTATTCTTGAAGACGTCTTGGACCTGCAGGTTCCGCTCCTCGGTGACGCTGTCGCTTTATCAATTTGTCATATTAGATTTTTGGCTAAAAGATGATTTTCGCTTTTTTTCTCTTACTAATTTCAAAAAAAGGCCATTAAGCAGTATTTCCCCTCCTGATCGCACGCTCGTTACACCGTCATTTTAAGTAATTAAATCAGAATAAGTGGTTCTACAAATCTATTTTAATGCATCGTCTAATTAAATGTGACCCAGACTGTGAACTGTAATCATTAGTTACGTGAACTGTGGAGCGCGGCGCGGACGGCTCCCATCATTTATACGGCGTGTAATCGTCCGAGGAGCCGCGCTCCGTGTCGGATACCTGGAGGGAAAAAAGGAGCAAAATGATCCGATCCAGTATCAATATTATTAGGAAAATAATCTGCAAAATTCAAAATATTTATATTAAATTCATTTCAAACCTTTCTGTATATTTGTTTGCCGCCTGTATTTACCTTTTACCAGAACTTGTTATCTTTCAGGTTGTCACATTTTGTTCCAAAAAATATCACCTGGATGAAAAAAAGGTGATCTTGGGGGGGAATCTGGCTTCTTATTTTATGTAGAGACAGTGAAAGGGTTAAATCAGCATTCCTCGCTGTCCGCATCGTGAACATCCTAGATGGGCTATTGTATTAAGGAGAGTTATAAAGGTGGTAATGTCAGTATCCCTGGAGGTCTAGTGATGTAAGGAGGAGTTAATTTCAGCATGCCTGGTGGTCTAGTGATGTAAAAAGGTAATTGCTTCAACATCCCTGGTGGTCTAGTGATGTAATGAGTTAATTTTAGCATCCCTGGTGGTCTAGTGATGTAAGGAGGAGTTATTTTCAGCATCCCTGGTGGTCTAGTGATGTAAGGAGGAGTTAATTTCAGCATCCCTGGTGGTCTAGCGATGTAAGGAGGAGTTAATTTCAGCATCCCTGGTGGTCTAGCGATGTAAGGAGGAGTTATTTTCAGCATCCCTGGTGGTCTAGTAATGTAAGGGGGAGTTATTTTCAGCATCCCTGGTGGTCTAGTGATGTAAGGGGGAGTTATTTTCAGCATCCCTGGTGGTCTAGTGATGTAAAATGTTAATTATTTCAGCATCCCTGATGGTCTAGTGATGTAAGGAGGAGTTATTTTCAGCATCCCTGGTGGTCTAGCGATGTACGGAGGAGTTATTTTCAGCATCCCTGGTGGTCTAGTAATGTAAGGGGGAGTTATTTTCAGCATCCCTGGTGGTCTAGTGATGTAAGGAGGAGTTATTTTCAGCATCCCTGGTGGTCTAGTAATGTAAGGGGGAGTTATTTTCAGCATTCCTGGTGGTCTAGTGATGTAATGAGTTAATTTCAGCATCCCTGTTGGTCTCATGATGTAATGAGTTAATTTCAGCATCCTTGGTGGTCTAGTGATGTAAAACGTTATTTATTTCAGCATCCCCGGTGGTCTAGTGATGTAAGGAGGAGTTCATTTCAGCATCCTTGGTGGTCTAGTGATATAATGAGTTAATTTCAGCATCCCTGGTGGTCTAGTGATGTAAGGAGTAAATTTCAGCTTCCCTGGTGGTCTAGTGATGTAAGGAGTAAATTTCAGCTTCCCTGGTGGTCTAGTGATGTAAGGAGTAAATTTCAGCATCCCTGGTGGTCTTGTGATGTAAGGAGGAGTTAATTTCTGCATCCCTGGTGGTCTAGTGATGTAAGGAGTAAATTTCAGCTTCCCTGGTGGTCTAGTGATGTAAGGAGGAGTTAATTTCTGCATCCCTGGTGGTCTTGTGATGTAAGGAGGAGTTAATTTCTGCATCCCTGGTGGTCTTGTGATGTAAGGAGGAGTTAATTTCTGCATCCCTGGTGATGTAGGAGAGGAAGATTTATGACAGTAGGAGGAGATCGATGTATTCTAGGGCTGTAAGGGGTTAATGCTAGCATCCATGGTGTTTTAGTACAATAAGAGGTTAATATCAGAATCCCTGGTGGCCTCGAGCAAATAATGATTTAATGTAAAAGCACCCATAGTGATTTATTGCAGTGAGTGGTTAATGATAGTATCCCTGGTGGACTAGGGCAGTAATGGCGTTAATGTAGGCATTCTTGATTGATTAGGGTGGGTTAACACACCCTTGGTGGTCTTGGTGGACTTGAGAAGTAATCCTGGGTGTGCAAATGAAATAAGAGGTTACAGTTGACATCCCTGGTGATCTAGGGTAGAGATAGGATTTATTGTGGTCTAATACAATAAAGGGTCAATGTTGAAATGACTTGGTCACTTTAGTGCAGTAAGAGGTTAATATCAGCATCCCTGGTGGTCCAGATGAGAAAAGAGGTAATGTAGACATCCCTGATGGTCACTGGTGGTCTAGAGCTTAGGAGGAGTCAACCTTAGCACTGCTGGTGTACATGGAGAGTAAAGTATTATTATTATAGTATAGGTATCCCTGGTAGTCTAGGGCAAAGAGAGGTCATTGTCAGCATAACTGGTGCTCAGGGCATCAGAGAATAATGTCAGCGGCCATGTTGGTCTATGGCAGAGAAAGGGTTCATGTAACCATCCCTGGAGGTCTAGGGTAGTAAGAGGTTAATGTTAGCATTCTCAGTGGACTAGGACAAAAAGGGTTTAATATGAATATTCCTGGTGGCCTAGAGCAGAAAGGTATGAACGTTACCTGCCCCATAGATAATGAATGGTGCACTCCTGCACACGTGCGGCCGCCTCTCCTACATTTATACAACCAGCTCTCCTGCACATGACGCGCCCACGGGGTTTGGGGGTGACACGTTCCCGAGCCACGCTTCTTCTTCTGGGTCGCCGCGGGGGCCTTGCCCGGTTGCGTGAACCCCGACGGTGTCAATAAAGATGGGGATGATGGGATTAGTTATTGGTGACGCCACCTGTGGTGTGCGGCCAGTTATAAGCCGCCGCGGGAGGTCTTTCTGTTCGAGCGGACGAAGACGCAGTTTGGGTGTTTCAGCCCTTCACAGGTAGAGCTAGACCTCAGGGAGGATGATGGTGGTAGTAGTCGCCTATGGCGCGGGGGCGCGATGATGGAAGCGTCGGCAATGATGGGACGATACAGAGGGGTGCAGTACACTGGGAACACGCTGCCGTTGGAGTGCCGGGCGACGCTGTGATGGGCTCCAGCCGATCCCGGACACTTCGGAGGTCAAGGCTGGTGTTTCCTTCTGCGTGTCCTTTCGATGATTTCTCTCCACCCCCAGCTCCTGGGCCATGGACCGGGTCACAGGTGTCTTCTGCACTCCCCGCGAACCCTGGGATCCCCCTATTTTCCTAAGAACCTGGGTGGAGCCTCCAGCTCCAGACCACGAGCCCCAAACTATTTGTGTCCTTTCTTGCTAGTCCCTGAGACCGACCTCACTCGGACACTGTCCGGTGCTAACTGCCTGAGTACTCACTCCTGGTCCTGGGACAAATTCCTCCAGCCGCCCATCCCCAGGACCTCTACTTCTCCCTTCTCTCTCCTCAGACTGTCACTTCCTGTCTGTGTGAAGCTGAAACGCTGTGTGTAATGGCTCCTAACGTCCCCTGTTGGTGCCCCACCTCCCGGATTCCTGAATTAGTGGGCAAGAGGTCCCATACCTCCTGATGGCCACCCCAGCACCTACCCTAGCCCACACCCAGTGGAAGAGCTCTTGCATTAGTGTTGGATTAGTGTTTTGGTGGTAGTTACCGGTGACGACCTCCTCTGTATCCGAGAAGAATACTGCACCTCGAGTACCCTGTGGCGCCTGAAGCCTCAGGGGTGCCACACACACATACGGCCGCCTCTCCTGCACATGTTGTCACCTCTCCTTAATCTGGGTACTTCAGAGCCCTATTTTATGGTCCTAAGGCTGCTTTCACACTTCCGTTGTTTTGCATCAGTCACAATCCGTCGCCTTGAAGAAATACGGTATCCTGCAAAATATTTTGCAGGATTCCGTTTTTTCCCCATAGACTTGTATTAACGACGGATTGCGACTGATGGCCTTGGGTTGCATCCGCCGCGCAACTGATCAGTCATGGAATGCCTGACCGTCGAGTGGAAGCAACGCAGAATGTAACTTTTTTGTAGCGTCGAAAAAACGCAATGCGCAGGATTCTGTCGGCGTCCGTTGTTGGTTATAATGGAAGCCTATGGGCGCCTGAATCCGTCCAATCCGTCAAATGACGTATTCCGACGACGGTTCCATCTTTTAGCAACAGAGCATGCTCAGATGTTTCCTTTCTGGTTAGAAAATCTCTCTCTCTGTTGATGTCGGTCTCTTTGTCGGTCTCTCTCCCCCCTCTCACCCACTCTCTCATACTCACCGATCACCAGTGCAGCGCTGCACGGCTGTCACAAAACTCCGGTGGCTTCTCCTGCTTTTGAAAATGCCGGCCGCTCATTATTCCATCTCATATTCCCTGCTTCCCCGCCCACTGGTGCCTGTGATTGGTTGCAGTCAGACACGTCCCCACGCTGAGTGACAGCTGTCTCCCCGCGTGGGTGTGTCTATATCATGCAGTACAATATATAAATTAATCATTTTTAAAAAAAACGGCGTGCGGTCCCCCCAATTTTGATACCACCCAAGGTAAAGTTGTAACGGGGTGCCAGGGGTGCCTCGGGGGTTGTAGTCGTGGCCCCTTTTTCTCTCAGGCTAACCCCCGGCTCCGCTGTCACTATTGGGACAGGGGATTGCTTGGTGGGGCAGAGTGTGGTGGTGCAGAGAATGCTGGCAGACGTAGAAAGACTCTGCAGACGGAGATCAGATGAACCAGAAGGCATATTTATTGCACGAATCTTCACAACAATGGCAACAATTTGATAGCGTCGATTCACAACCTCTGCTGGGGGGGAAAACTCCTCTTGTCGTCTCCTCTCATGGGGCTGTGCCCGGCTACTCCACTTCACCTGGGCTCCCACTCCGGCTATTACAGGCTTGACCCACCCAACCCTGCTTCACCATAGAGGACACTCTTTCTTTCCCTTTTTCTTCGTAAGGCTACTTTCACACATCAGTTTTTTGCCATCAGGTTCAATCCGGAAAAAAACGGGTAAAACGGATCCAGTACCGCATCCGTT
Organism: Anomaloglossus baeobatrachus; assembly: GCF_048569485.1. Classification (NCBI taxonomy): domain Eukaryota; kingdom Metazoa; phylum Chordata; class Amphibia; order Anura; family Aromobatidae; genus Anomaloglossus; species Anomaloglossus baeobatrachus. Next base: position 32,633,383 of record NC_134360.1, on the reverse strand, counting down.
TTTTCCCCATAGACTTGCATTGTTACCGGATTGTACCGGATGGCTTTGCGTTGCATCCGTTTTTTTCCGGATGCGGCAAAATTAGTTAATGCGGCGGCCGGAGGCAACGTAGCTTGCAACGTTTTTTTGTCCGGCAAAAAAAACGCATCGCGCCGGATCCGGCGCGATACGGCGTGTTTTACAATAGAAGCCTATGGACGCCGGATCCGGCGTAATGCGGTAAAAAACGGATGCGGCCGCCGGATCCGTTTTTCTAAACTGAGCATGCTCCAATGTAATTAACAAAACGGATCCAGCCAAAAAACGGACGAAAAGGATGCAAAAACGGATGCAAACCGTATCCACCGGATCCGTTTTTTAACGGATCCGGCATAACGGATCCGTTAAAAAAACGGATCCGGTGGATACGGTTTTCACTTTTTTTTCAGGATCCGTTGGATCAGGAAAAAAAAGGACTGTGCCTGAATACAGAAAACTGATGTGTGAAAGTAGCCTTAGCTGTCCAACAAGCTTCCACACCCTGCCCCCTCTGTTCTTCTCCCCTGTCCCGGACTCGACTGCCACCAAGCTCTCACTCCTCTCTCTACTCCACTCTCTCCCTCCCCCTGCTGCTGCCGGCTCCTCCTTTTTCCTGCCCTGTTTCTATGGGGACAGCCGTCCCACCCGGCCATTAGGGGAACCCATCTATTCAGTGCAATACAGTAAAATCTAAACATAAACATAACGTCTTTGTCTACCCCAGAGGGGGTATCTTCAGGGGGAAACCTACGCCTCCTTGTAAGGGGTCCGTCCACCCCTTACAAAGTCACACGGCTGAAGGCTGGTATTTTCAGGATGGGGAGCTTCACGTTATGGGAAGCCCCCTAGCCTAAAAATATCAGCGCAGCCGCCCGAAATTGCCGCATCCATTAGACGTGACAGTCCCGGGACTCTACCCGGCTCATCCCGAATTGCCCTGATACGGTGGCAATCGGGGTAATAAGGAGTTAATGGCAGCCCATAGCTGCCATTAAGTCCTAGGTTAATCATGGCAGGCGTCTATGAGACACCCCCCCATCACTAAACTATAGTGAAAGTAAATAAACACAAACACCGAAAAATCTTTTATTTGAAATAAAAGACAAAAAAACCCTCTTTCACCACTTTATTAATCCGCAAATACCCCTCCAGGTCCGACGTAATCCACACGAGGTCCCACGGCGCTTTCAGCTCTGCTACATTGGAAACACCACCGCTCTCTGTGAGCTCCACAGAGCAACTGAAGCGAGTCGCGCTATCAGCGATGACGTCACTCAGGTTACCCGCGGCCACAGCTGGATTCTGGTACAAACTGCTACAACGGATGAGTTGTTTTTTTAACAGATCTGTCCCATCAGTTGTACCACAATCTGCGACGCATCAGTCACAAAACGGATTGTGACTGATGCAAAACAACGGAAGTGCGAAAGCAGCTTTAGTATCACATCCAAGTGACTGGCTGCTAAGTTGAAACAATCCTTCTTCAGGGGTTAATCATCGCCCCCTCAGTTCTTTATAATACCTCCATATAATGCTGAATAATACTTTAATACCATATCCGCCCGTGTGCTGAGGCGGCAGCTCCATCTTCTAGTGGAGGAGATATGTTATAAATGAGAGCATCAGACGCTCCTCGGCTTCGCTGCCGTCACGGCTGAGTTGCTGTTTCTGAAGAATGAACAATACTTTGCTGGAAAAGAAGAGAATACTGAGGCGTTGGCAGCGTCTTCCCGAGAAAGAGATTCTTTGTTTTTCGGAGGCGCTAAATGTTTCCATTCTGGAGGGATGACGTTGATGGCCGAATTTCTTTAGTCTTCATTTTATTGGTTGGAGATAGTTGGGAATTCCACAACATAACAGTGTAATATGTCAAAGATCTGTAACCTGACATCCCCTCTCCTCTTAATCAGCATTCTGCCAGCACTATAAGTGTTGGAACTCACATCTCAAAATGCATTATCCCTGCTATTGTCCAGTGACGCCTGGTCTGAACTGAAAGCCCACCTCTTTGGTTGGAGATATTTGGGAATTCTTTAGTACACACTTCTCAGATCTACACTATCAGATCCTTTCTTTTCAGAAACCTTGACGCCCTAGAGAATGACCCCTAGTTGATTTATATAGTCACATAATTAGGATGATGATGTGCCCTCATCTTCCACAGCATAACAGTGTAATAAATCAAAGATCTGAAATCCGCTCTCCTAAATCAGCATTCTGCCAGCACTATAAGTATTGGAACTCACATCCCAAAATGCATTATCCCTGCTATTGCCCAGTGACGCCTGGTCTGAACTGAAAGCCCACCTCTTTGGTTGGAGATATTTAGCAATTCTTTAGTACACACTTCTCAGATCTACACTATCAGATCCTTTCTTTTCAGAAACCTTGACGCCCTAGAGAATGACCCCTAGTTGATTTATATAGTCACATAATTAGGATGATGATGTGCCCTCATCTGCCACAGCATAACAGTGTAATAAATCAAAGATCTGAAATCCGCTCTCCTAAATCAGCATTCTGCCAGCACTATAAGTATTGGAACTCACATCCCAAAATGCATTATCCCTGCTATTGCCCAGTGACGCCTGGTCTGAACTGAAAGCCCACCTCTTTGGTTGGAGATATTTAGCAATTCTTTAGTACACACTTCTCAGATCTACACTATCAGATCCATTCTTTTCAGAAACCATGACACCCAAGAAAATGACCCCTAGTTGATTCATATAGTCCCATAATTAAGACCATGATGTGTCCTCATCCTCCACAACATAACAGTGTAATATGTCAAAGATCTGTAACCTGATATCCTCTTTCCTCTTAATAAGAATTCTGCCAGCACTATAAGTGTTGGAAGTCCTATCCCAAAATGCATTATCCCTGCTATTGTCCAGTGACGCCTGGTCTGAACTGAAAGCCCATCTCTTTGGTTAGAGATATTTGGGAATTCTTTAGTACACACTTCTCAGATCTACATCATCAAATCTTTTCATTTCAGAAACCTTGACACCCAAGAGAATGACCCCTAGATGATTTACATATTCCCATAATTAGGACCATAATGTCCCCTCCTCTTCCACAACATAGCAGTGTAATATATCAAAGATCTGTAACCTGACTTCCTCTCTCATCTTAATTAGCATTCTGCCAGCACTATAAGGGCGGCTTTGCACACAACGACATCGCAAGCCGATGCCTGCGATGCCGAGCGCGATAGTCCCCGCCCCCGTCGCAGCAGCGATATCTTGTAATAGCAGCCGTAGCGAACATTATCGCTACGGCTGCTTCACACACACTTACCTGCCCTGCGACGTCGCTCTGGCCGGCGACCCGCCTCCTTATTAAGGGGGCAGGTCGTGCGGCGTCATAGCGACGTCACACGGCAGGTGGCCAATAGAAGCGGAGGGGCAGAGATGAGTGGGACGTAAACATCCCGCCCACCTCCGTCCTTCCGCATAGCCGGCGTGAGCCGCGGGACGCAGGTAGGAGATGTTCCTCGCTCCTGCGGCTTCATACACAGCGATGTGTAATCCATCCGAAGCAGCAAAGAAGCGGACGTGGGCGGGATGTTTACGTCCCACTCATCTCCGCCCCTCCGCTTCTATTGGCCACCTGCCGTGTGACGTCGCTATGACGCCGCACAACCCGCCCCCTTAATAAGGAGGCGGGTCGCCGGCCAGAGCGACGTCGCAGGGCAGGTGAGTGCGTGTGAAGCTGCCGTAGCGATAATGTTCGCTACGCCAGGAATCACAAGATATCTCTGCTGCGATGGGGGCGGGGACTATCGTGTGAAACATCGCAGCATCGGCTAGCGATATCGCAACGTGCAAAGCCCGCCTTAGTGTTGGAACTCAAATCCGAAAATGCATTAACCCTGTTATTGTCCAGTGACGCCTGGTCTGAACTGAAAGCCCATCTCTTTGGTTGGAGGCATTTGGGAATTCTTTAGTACACGCTTCTCAGATCTACACCTTCAAATCCTTTCTTTTTCAGGAATTTTGACACCCAAGAAAATAACCCCTAGTTGATATATATATATATATATATATATATATATATATTCCCAATAATTAGGACCATAATGTGCCTTCATCTCCCACAGCATAACAGTGTAATATGTCAAAGATCTGTAACCTGACATCCGCTCTTTTCATAATCAGCATTCTGTCAGCACTATAAGTGTTGGAACTCACATCCCAAAATGCATTATCCATGCTATTGTCCAGTGATGCCTGGTATGAACTGAAAGCCCATCTCTCTGTTATATTTATAGGCAGTTTGACAGACAGAAGAGCAGGAGCAGAGAGACAAAGACCCATCTTGGCTTCTTTGCTGCTTCGGATGGATTACATTTAACAACAGGCACCTCAAGTAAAACATAAGAGAAACACCCAGTAACAAGCACGTTGGAGTGATTTTTTGCGGATGGTAACAAAAGATTTTATTAGAGTGATTTTGGGAAACCCGATTGGTCAGTAGTTAGCACTGCAATCTTGTGGTGGCTCAGTGGTTAGCACTGCAGTCTTGTGGTGGCTCAGTGGTTAGCACTGCAGTCTTGTTGTGGCTCAGTGGTTAGCACTGCAGTTTTGTGGTGGCTCAGTGGTTAGCACTACAGTCTTGTGGTGGCTCAGTGGTTAGCACTGCAGTCTTGTGGTAGCTCAGTGGTTAGCACTGCAGTCTTGTTGTGGCTCAGTGGTTAGCACTGCAGTCTTGTTGTGGCTCAGTGGTTAGCACTGCAGTTTTGTGGTGGCTCAGTGGTTAGCACTGCAGTCTTGTGGTGGCTCAGTGGTTAGCACTGCAGTCTTGTGGTGGCTCAGTGGTTAGCACTGCAGTCTTGTGGTGGCTCAGTGGTTAGCACTGCAGTTTTGTGGTGGCTCAGTGGATAGCACTGCAGTCTTGTGGTGGCTCAGTGGTTAGCACTGTAGTCTTGCAGTGCTGGGGTCCTGGGTTCAAATCCCACCAAGGACATCATCTATAAAGAGTTTGTATGTTCTCCCCGTGTTTGCGTGGGTTTCCTCCCACACTCCAAAGACATACAGATAGGGACTCTAGATTGTGAGCCCCAGTGGGGACAGTGTTGCCAATGTATATAAAGCGCTGTGGAATTAATAGCGCTATATAAATGAATAAATATTATTATTATTCTATTATTTTCAGATTGCCCATTTATCACAATATCTATCAAATTAAATCAAGTTGTCCATCCATTGCTGTTACAGACAGCTGCCACTAGGGGGAGCTTACTGCATGTGTCTTTATTTGGAATTGTATACATATGTACACAATGAGCTCCACCTAGTGGTGGCTGCAGGTAGTTACAATCTTAGTTTCTATATTTCTATGGGCTGTGCTGTTCATTGGGGGCACCCTGCTGTCATTGTTTCTGGGTGCTGGGGGAATTTACTCTGCTGGCAAATCCACACATGGAAAAAAAATTGGTGCCAAAAAAATACATGAATTAACCCAGAACAATATATACCTGTCAGGAAAATCAATATTAGGACTGAGGATTTAATGTTACATCTTGGCAGCTCCTGTCCGGTTTTTCTCCCTTGGACTAGATACGTTAAATGCTAAAATTAGCTGCTAATAAGGTTAATGTGATTTCTGCATCCCTCATCTCCCCGCAGCTGGGTATGAAGTGTTGTCGGTACTAGTCTTATAAATAATCTACTATCCACAGAGAACTATTAAAATGTTACAGATTAAATCCACATGAAATGTAAAACTATCGCTCAGATTCAGCGGATATCTGATTAAAATGGCTTTACTTGTCTTGTCTGGGAAGAGAAAGTGAACTGATGACTTTCACATCTCCGGATAAGTATTAAGTCTCCTGTAATACTAGGCACCCGGAGCAAACATAGGTACATATCATACATGGGGCACATACACATAAAGGCACATGCACCACATTGATATTGACCTCATTATAAAGTTAATAATGTACGTCACTATTCAGCGTAGGTAATGCTGCCATACTGTAATAATGCCACCACACAGTACTTATAAATAATACAGCCATACTGTACAGTTAATGTCACCATATAGTACACATAATACTGTTTTACTATATAATAAGAGATGCCATATGGTACAATTAATGTCGCCATACAGTACATTAAACTGTCAAACTATTCAGTTAATGTCACCATACAATACACATATAACAGTATTATAAAAGCAAGGTCGCCATACAGTACACAGAAATATTATAAATAATACAGCTATACTGTACAATTAATATCACCATATAGTACACAAAATTCTACTTTACTATATAATAAGAGATGCCATATGATACAATTAATGTCGCATACAGTACACATAATACTACCATACTATACAATAAAAGATGCTATCTAGTACAATTAATGGCGCAATACAGTACATTAAACTGTCAAACTATGCACTTAATGTCATCATACAATACACATATAACAGTATTATACAAGCAATGTCACCATACAGTACACAGAAATATTACTGCTATGCGGTACAATTAACATTTACATTAAAATACAGAGCACAAAAAACTGCCATACTGTACAATTAATGTAAGCAGTACCGTACATGTAAATAATACTGTCACACTATACAATTAATGCATAATGAATGTCATCACATAGAGTACACACATAATGTTTCCATACTGTCCAATTAATATCACCATACAGTAAACATGATACTGCCATACTATACAAATAAAGTTGTTGTATGATACAATTAATCTCGCCATACAGTACACCGAAATAATACTGCCATGCTGTACAATTAATGTCACCATGCAGTACACATATAACTGCTGTATTATACAACTGATGTCGCCATACAGTACACACGAATAATACTGTCATACTGTACAATTAATGTCGCCATACAATACAAATATATCTGATGTATTATACAATTGATGTTGCCATACAGTACACAGTAATAATACTGTCATACTGTATAATTAATGTCGCCATACAATACAGATATATCTGATGTATTATACAATTGATGTCGCCATACAGTACACACAAATAATACTGTCATACTGTACAATTAATGTTGCCATACAATACAGATATATCTGATGTATTATACAATTGATGTTGCCATACAGTACACAGTAGTAATACTGTCATACTGTATCATTAATGTCACCATACAGTACAGATATAATAACTGATGTATTATACAATTGTGGTCGCCATTCAGTACTCAGAAATAATACGGCCATGCTGTACAATTAATGTCACCATACAGTGCACATAAAGCTGCCATACTCTACAAATAATATAAGCTGTAAAATATAAGCTGTGCCTTACACGTTATTGCTAGTTCTATATTGTACAATTAGTGCACAAGGAATGTCACAATATAGAGCACATAAATAATGTTTCCATACTGTTTAATTAATGTTGCTGTATGATACAATTATTGTCACTATAAAGTACACATATAACTGCTGTATTATAAAATTGATGTTGCCATACAGTACACACAAATACTGCCATGCTGTACAATTAACGTCGCCATAGAGTGCACATAAAGCTGCCATATTGTATACATAATATAAGCTGTACATTATATGTTATTACTACTGCCATACTGTACAATCAATGTCACCATATAGTACACATAAATAGTGCTGCAATACTGTATACATTCTGTGTACATTGCCATACTGTACACTCAATGTCACCATACAGCACAGCATATAAATTATACTGTACATAATGTCACCATATGATACATAGAAATAACACTGCTATACTGTAGACTTGTCAACATGCAGTACACATAATATAACCATAAAGTGCACATAAATAATACTGCCATATTGTACACATATGGATTGATTTATCATGGCATTTTTGCCTGTTTTTGCACAATTTTGGACACTCGAGCTGTGTCTTCATTGAGACCGATGTCCTGAGGAAACCTTGGAGGTGAAGGAGCGGGATGGAAGAGACGAGGGTTGATCTTGCAGGGTCTTCTTACTTGGCGGCACATCCACCAGCCAACAGGATGGAGGAGCAGAGACAAAGCTACAGGTGTAGGAGCCGCCTGCACCGTCTCCTCCGCGGCGTCTCACTCATGGCACAGACAATTGTCAGCCGTTGAAGCCGCCGTTTTGGGGTCCGGTGTTCCCCCGCTGGTCTCTATTACCATCGTACCAATACTGCCTGCAAGGGTCGCAGAGTCTGGCTGGGGACGACCATGGCATCGGCTCTATGGCGGTGGAACAGCCGATGGAGACCACCACTCTATAAAAGATGGCTGCCGTCAACTTCATAAAAAAACCCGTCCACACTATTGTCGTTATGCAATAAAATACATAGTAAACGTAAAAAGAGAAAAAAAATACTGGAGACGACCGTGTGTATTCCTTTGTCCGCCGCCAACATCCGAGCGTGCAGCATTAACAAACGCTGGATCCGAGCCACCATCCGTCAGCGTCTGATCTCTTTTATAGCTGCCAAGAATGAAGCTGAAGAAACAGACTCGCAGCCTAGAAAGACGCGGAGGTCGGCCACAAACCCGCAGAGGACAAGTGTAATTCAGAGACAATAAGAGAAGGTCGATGTCAGGCTTTCTTCATGGATCGGCCCATCTGCTGTCGTTAAAGAGAGAAGTGGCGAGAAAAGGGGGGAGAGAGAATAAGACGGAGAGTCAAGGGGGGGACTCGTAGAGAAAGACGAGTGTACGGGTGATCAACATGTTTCGGAAAAACTTTCTACTGCATAACGTTTGGAAAGAAACACTCTATACAACAATGATCGCAACGAGCGTAGATGGAATGAAGGACGTATTACGGAGTGTCAAGATGGAAAGCTCAAACATGGGACTCCTACTCAATATAAAGAAGATAAAGATATTGACTACTGCCATGTAAGACCTGGACATGTGAGATGGACAGCAACAAACTGGAAGTTGTAAAAGGACTTCAACCTACTCGGATCAATGATCACTCATGACACCAGAAGTCAATAGGAGAATAGCTATGAGCAAATCAACAATGAAGTCACTGGACAAGGTCCTCAAATCGAGAAACATTTCATTGGTGATGAAGACACGGCTTGTACATAGTCTGGTCTCGGTTCATACATAGTCTGGTCTCGGCTCGTACATAGTCTGGTCTCGGCTTCCTACATAGTCTGGTCTCGTATCGTACATAGTCTGGTCTCAGCTGGAACATAACAAGAATGCCACGGAGACACCATCACATGTTTCTCAACGCTGGCAGGAAAACTAGCCAGGTCTTTCACCGGGAAGGAACAACCACAGGAAGAGCAGTCTCCAGTCAAGGAAACCACCTATACCAAAACATGGTATCCATCCACAGACAGCTGTTTCGAGGTATTTGCCCATCATCAGTGTGGAGTAGGAAACTGGCTAGTGGGAGCAATGCCTAGTAGAAGACTACATAGGTAAAGATGGTTGACCTCGGGGAGATCAACATCCAACACCGCGGAGACACCATCACGTGTTTCTCAATGCAGTGACACTACAACAAGGCCCCCTGGGAAAATATGCAAACAAGAAAGCCGCGAAGACACCATCACATGTTTCTCAATGCTGACAGGAAACTAGCCAGGTCTTTCACCGGGAAGGAACGACCACAGGAAGGGCAGTCTCCAGTCAAGGAAACCGCCTATACCAAAAGATGGTATCCATCCACAGACAGCTGTTTCGGGGTATTTGCTTCTCATCAGTGTGGAGTAGGAAACTGGCTCATGGGAGCAATGCCTAGTAGAAGACTACATAGGTAAAGATGGGTGACCTCGGGGAGATCAACATCCAACACCGCAGAGACACCATCACGTGTTTCTCAACGCAGTGACACTAGAACAAGGCCCCCTGGGAAAAATATGCAAAAAATAGCTTGTACATAGTATGGTCTAGACTAATACATAGTCTGGTCTCAGCTTGTACATAGTCTGGTCTTGGATTGTACATAGTCTGGTCTTTTCTGTAGTCACATATGGATGACAAACCTGGACGATGAAGAAACAAGACAGAAAAAGAATCAACGCCTTCAAAATGTGGTGCTGGAGAAGGATATCATCAATAATATGGATGGCAAGAATAAAGGGGGCTTTACTCGCTACGACATCGCTAATGCGAACTCGTTGGGGTCACGGAATTGGTGACGCACATCCGGCCGCATTAGCGATGCCGTTGCGTGTGACACCGATGAGCGATTTTGCATCGTTGCAAAAATGTGCAAAATCGCTCATTGGTGACATGGGGGTCCATTCTCAAAAATCGTTACTGCAACAGTAACGAGGTTGTTCCTCGTTCCTGCGGCAGCACACATCGCTCCGTGTGACACCACAGGAACGAGGAAGCTTTCCTTACCTGCCTCCCGGCCGCTATGCGGAAGGAAGGAGGTGGGCGGGATGTTACGTCCCGCTCAGCTCCGCCCCTCCGCTGCTATTGGGCGGCCGCTCAGTGACGTCGCTGTGACACCGCACGGACCGCCCCCTTATAAAGGAGGCGGTTCGCCGGTCACAGAGACGTCGCCGGGCAAGTATGTGTGACGGGTCTGGGCGATGTTATGCGGCACGGGCAGCGATTTGCCCGTGTCGCACAACAGATGGGGGCGGGTACCCACACTAGCGATATCGGGACCGATATTGCAGCGTGTAAAGCCCGCTTAAGAAGCAAATCAATTTTGGAACAAATCAAGCCACACATGTCACATGAAGCATGGATCACCAAGCTACAACTCGCTTATTTTGGACACATCAAACGGAGATAGCAATCACTGGAGAAGGACATCATGGTGGGAAGAATACAAGGAAAAAGGCAAAGAAGAAGACCTGCAACCTGATGGCTTGATATTATCAATTTAACAATGGTGAAGACCCTGGTGGATCTATCAAAGTGGAGAAGAATCTGATGGACTTATCTAGGCAGAGATGACCCTGGTGGACCTATCTAGGTGGAGAAGACCCTAGTGGACCTACCTAGGCAGAGAAGACCCTAGTGGACCTATCTAGGATTGCAAAAGATTGATCTTCCTACAGAGCGTTCATCCGTCAAGTCACCATAGCTCAAGATCCAGCTGAAGGCCGTTAAAAAAAGTGGAATCTGAGTTTAATAGTGAGGAGTTCCTCCATCACTGAGACAAAGCCCTCACTTTGGAAGAACCAATATCACGGGTGTGTAATGCTTGACAGACAGTCCTGTGGTGTCAGGCTGTAGCAGGTCACAGCATTTGGCTACACAAACTGCTCCCTGACATTCTCTTTTCTCTGCTTGGGGTTAATCCCCTTCCCCTTTAGGACCCTGCAGATTTCCTCACCTTTCAACTGTTAATCATCAGCACTTCCCTTACTCTCATTCCCCTTTGGTATTTGCTGGTGATAGAGTTAAAAATCCATACAGGCCTTGGATGCAAGCAGTCGGCTTGTACCCATCTGAAGAAACATTGTTGTTCATTGCTGTACCTCTCACTGAGTCATCCTGGAGATAAGTTGTTCATGTAAGTTCCCCTGTGTGTGCTTCCTGTGTATTCTTTAGAGCTTAGTGGGGTTGACTAAATGCTCATCCCATCTGTTCCTTACCTAGGGTCCAGATCTATGGTCAAGTATGGCCAGGTATCCTGCTCGGCACATTGGTGTGGATCCTATCTAGGGTGGTTAGGGGAGCCAGGGCCCAGAGGTAGGCTTGGTCAGGGGTCACCGTATACCCCTTCCCTAGACACAGGGTTTCTCTTCCTTGTCTATCAAGCAGCTCCTGGAGGACCCCAGCTCAACGATGTAATTGAACATCATGTAATACCTCATTTCTCCTATGGAGGCACTGCAGGCAATTAAGATATTAGACACCAGGTGTTTCCAGCAGGGCATCCGGTTGATTCGGATTTTTTTTGGATTTTGTTTGTAAAAAAGGGATTTTCCAAAGCAATTAAACCTGAAAAAATTGAGAGAAAGAAATAATCCGAAAGGAGATGGAGCAGCAGAAAGATAATGACCCCCCTATGTGTTTACCTGGGTTACGCTTTGTGTTTTTTTCTTCTCACTTACAGATACAAAAGCTGATAGGTTTTTAATAGGCTAGATTAGCTCCCCGCTGTGCGATTGCCTTCTGATGAAAATGCCGGGGCTTTGATGTCTCTGGAAAAAACGCGTGGACACAGCGGCATCAAGATCATTGTCCTTTGGACTTTAGAGGATCTTCTGGTGCCCGTCCCTCAGGCACATTAATCACGCTCCCTTCTAAGTGTGGTGGACAATGGTGGTCGCGTTCCTGCCCCTGAAGACACCAATCGCGTCAATGTTATGTAATGTGAATAATGTCTTGCATCTTTTGTAAATATTGCGGTATGTGAAGTGTATTGTATTGATAATGTCATGTGTTTTTGTCTAATGTTTGTTGTGATAGAATAATATATAATGTAAAGTACAATATACATAGTAAAATAGCAGTGATGATAATGTAAAGTATATGTATTAGGATAAGATGTAATGATAATGTAATGTGTAAGGTGTAGAAGATAGGTAAAAGGTTAAGTCTGCCCAGCAACAGACCGCAGGGACAGAATCAGTTGTGTTGGGACTAGCCCACTCTGGAAGGGGTCAGCCTGACAGGGACAGTTATGGTTCATCCTAGAGTCAGTGAAGGCCTAGTGAGTGAACATGACAGACTTGTTGCCGGGTGGTCGTGAAGGTCGCATACAGTGGGTGGTTTATGGAAGAAAGGATACAGAAGGCGATATATATCGAAATAGGCAGTAGCACAGGGTTGTAACTAGAGACTGATCCTCAAACGGAGTGGCTCCAGGGTATAGGAGCCGGAGGACAGAATCCTTACATCTAGGCCCCTCAACCGTCAAGGTACCCAGTGACTTCTGCTGGTGCAGGACTCTAGTGGTTAGGCCCCTTAGCTGTCAAGGTACCGGGCGACTTCTACTGGTGCAGGACTCTAGTGGCCAGGCCCCTTCGCTGTCAAGGTACCGGGTGACGTCTACTTTTGCAGGACTCTAGTAGCCAGGCCCCTTAGCTGTCAAGGTACTTGGTGACTTTTACTGGTTCAGGACTCTAGTGGCCAGACTCTTTAACCGTCAAGGTACCGAGTGACTTCTACTGGTGCAGGACTCTAGTGGCCAGACTCCTTAACCGTCAAGGTACCGGGTGATTTTTACTGGTGAAGGACTCTAGTGGCCAGGCCCCTTAGCTGTCAAGGTACTGGGTGACTTTTACTGGTTCAGGACTCTAGTGGCCAGACTCCTTAACCGTCAAGGTACTGAGTGACTTCTACTGGTGCAGGACTCTAGTGGCCAGGCCCCTTAACCGTCGAGGTACCGGGTAATTTTTACTTTTGCTGGACTCTAGTGGCCAGGCCCCTAACCCTCAACATGACTTCTACTGGTGCAGGACTCTAGTGGCCAGACTCCTTAACCGTCGAGGTACCAGGAGACGTCTACTGGTGCAGGACTCAGTGTCTAGGCCCCTTAGCCGTCAAGGTACCGGCTGACTTTTACTGGTGCGGGACTCTAGTGGCCAGGTCCTTTAACCATACAGGTACCGGGTGATTTTTACTTTTGCAGGACTCTAGTGGCCAGGCTTTTTAACTGTCCAGCTTTCAGGGTGACTTCTAGTGGTGCGAGACTCTGGTGGCTAGGATCTTTAACTGTCAAGGTACCCAGTGACTTCTACTGGTGCGGGACTCTAGTGGTCAGGCCCTAGCCAGGACCAAGTATTTTACATAGCATCCCGGTGCCTCTGGAATCAACCCTTGGCCCACATCTACCATTCGGTGCCACTCTATACCCTGGCTAATATTTTGCATATATTAGAACAATGAGCCCAAGCGGGAAGAAGCTGGAACTCCTCCGTAGATTTATACAGCACATTCACCCATACCCAGCAGTAAAGGTTTTAGGCTGACCATATACTTTAGATTGATGCTTTGTGACCATGTGGTGAGCATGCATGTGTTCTCAATGGAGAGAGGGGAGTAAGCCTCTGCCAGAAACCTGTGTCAGTGGCTTATCACAAAGGTGTATTTTTAAGTATGGACATTATTCCCGATCCACTAGATCACTTGGGGTTCGACCACCGGGACCCTCAACGATTCTAAGAACCGGGTCTTTGAAGAATCTTGTGCGTCAGTCGCTTCATTCATTCCGTCAGCTTCCCTAGTGATCGTGACGTTATTCCTTATACCATGGATAAGGTTATTCTCAAGTTGTCTCTTGAGCAGTTCACAATTGTGCAGTCTCCCTACTTCCTTCTGTCTGGCGGGGCGGGCACTCCTACTTGATTGACAGTTCTGCTGAGCAGAACTATAGTATTAGAAGAACTATAAAGCTCAGCACAAGTTCTGCTGGAACAGATCCAACCATCAGTGGTTTGTTGAATTTACACTGTTATCACTGCGTTTACACATAGAGATACCATGGCATTTGAACAAGCACACTGCTGAGGACAGTCAGAGCCATGATGCTCTGTTCAAGAGATTGATATTCTACAGGACTGATAAGAGCAGCTAAGTCAGGAACTGAGACGGAGGGGAAGACAGAAATCAGTGGGCTGCTTAGAGGTGGCTGGTATGTTAGGAGTTAACCCTTCTCCTCTCCTGGAATGTAACTAATGGGCCAGGCACTGGGCACACGCTGGTGGCAAAGTCCATAGAAACCTGCCGGAATGGGCCCAGTAGTTACATTCCAGGAGAGGAGAGGGGTTGACTCCTAACATACCAGCCACCTCTCAACAGCCCATTGATTTCTGCATTCCCCTCTCAGTTCCTGAATTAGCTGCTAGCAGGAGAATGACAGCAGATAGAAAAAGCAAGTCAATTGCAAACTTGCTTATTTTCATGCTTTCTAGCCCTTTGTGCAAAATAAAGTCCCTTATCTGTCTCCAGAAGAACGTTTTCACCAATTCCTGCAAAAATCAAGTCCCATCTCAGCAAACTGGCAATTAATGGAAAAATTATTCAGAAACTAAAGGAATCTGTCCAGATCTACTTCTACTAACACAAGTACTGGGCTTTTTCCAGTGTGCCTAAGCTTCCACGTGGAAGTCTATAATGTTTTTGCCTTTGTAGACCACCAAGGCATTGTAAAGTAACTTGAAGGCTAAGCAATTATACTTGTAAAAAGGTATGCAAATTAGCTCTCCTCTGAGAGGTAGAAAGCTGGCTCTCTGCTGCCACCTAATGGAGGTAGCAACCTATTAATCAATGTCAATCCTTTAAGGAGCCTTGCTGCATGACTCCTGCTGGCCATACAGAGGAGATATGAGCTTTTGTTCATCAGGATTAGATCATCAAATGTTTCCAAACCAAAGAAAGAAAAAGATATAAATCTGCAGACACCAGTTTTGGGGGTTCTTGCTCCTTAAAAGTGCAGAGTATGGGCTGTAGGTGGCAATAGAGAGCCAGGATTGCTTTTCTTGGCGGAGTGCTAATTTGCATACCTTTTCCCCAGGAGACATTGCCTACAGTTTTTGGCTGTCTTCCCAAAAAGAAATCCATTGGATAGAGGATAATATGAGTATACTGATTGCTCGGGGTCTGACTGTTTGGACCCCTAGAGATTAGGGTACTTGCTACACAAAGTATAGGACTGTGAAGATAGTCTAGCACTGTTCCCACTGACAATGAATGTATCACACAGTGTTTGGCTCTAAACTCGCCGAGTGTCATGGCGGCATCAGACGCTGTTCACACTGCAGAATATAACACTCCCCACTATGCCTTGTCTGGTGCTTCTGAGATGCACAGACAGGCTCGGGCGAGCTGTGTACTCATTAGTGATTGACTAGCAGGAGTTAATTTCTGCGAGCCTGCTGGTTACTTTTTGGATCACGTGTTGTGGGAAACCTATCACATTTACTCCCTGCCTTTTTAAGATGGTGGAATCTGTCTTCCCATGCCGACTATAGCTTTTAGTCAATGTGCTGTGTGTCCCAGTTTGCTGATATTCTGTGTGCAGCTTGGGGTGTTGTGGAATTCTGTCGTTGTCTCATTGTTTCCTCCCTGCTCTTATTTTCCACCTTATCACTTGTTATCTAATACCTCTGTGTGAGCATGCCTCTGTTTGTCCATATCTATTGATTTTTCCACTCCTTTCTAGGGCCGTTCCCAGGGGTGAGGGAAATGGGGTATTAGAACAGGGCTGGCCACATCTCATTGCTTCCTCCCTGCTCTTATTTTCCTCCTTATCACTTGTTATCTAATACCTCTGTGTGAGTATGCCTCTGTTTGTCCATATCTATTGATTCTTCCACTCTTTTCCAGGGCCATTCCCTGGGGTGAGGGAGACGGGGTATTAGAACAGGGCTGGCCATGTCTCATTGCTTCCTCCCTGCCCTTATTTTCCTCCTTATCACTTGTTATCTAATACCTCTGTGTTCGCACGCTGTGTGATCTAGTTTTGGTCCCACTGTTTGTCCATATCTGTTGATTCTTCCACTCATTTCCAGGGCCATTCCCTGGGGTGAGGGAGATGGGGTATTAGAACAGGGCTGGCCATGTCTCATTGCTTCCTTCCTGCTCTTATTTTCCTCCTTATCACTTGTTGTTTTGGTCCCACTGTTTGTCCATATCTGTTGATTCTTCCCCTCCTTTCCAGTGCCATTCCCTGGGGTGAGGGAGATGGGGTATTAGAACAGGGCTGGCCACGTCTCATTGTTTCCTCCCTGCTCTTATTTTCCTCCTTATCACTTGTTATCTAATACCTCTGTGTGAGCATGCTGTGTGATCTAGTTTTGGTCCCACTGTTTGTCCATATCTGTTGATTCTTCCCCTCCTTTCCAGTGCCATTCCCTGGGGTGAGGGAGATGGGGTATTAGAACAGGGCTGGCCACGTCTCATTGCTTCCTCCCTGCTCTTATTTTCCTCCTTATCACTTGTTATCTAATACCTCTGTGTGAGCATGCTGTGTGATTTCGGTTTCGTTGCCTCTGTTTGTCCATATCTATTGATTCTTCCACTCCTTTTTAGGGCCGTTCCCTGGGGTGAGGGAGATGGGGTATTAGAACAGGGCTGGCCACGTCTCATTGCTTCCTCCCTGCTCTTATTTTCCTCCTTATCACTTGTTATCTAATACCTCTGTGTGAGCATGCTGTGTGATTTCGGTTTCGTTGCCTCTGTTTGTCCATATCTATTGATTCTTCCACTCCTTTTTAGGGCCGTTCTCAGGGGTGAGGGAGATGGGGTATTAGAACAGTGCTGGCCACGTCTCATTGCTTCCTCCCTGCTCTTATTTTCCTCCTTATCACTTGTTGTTTTGGTCCCACTGTTTGTCCATATCTGTTGATTCTTCCCCTCCTTTCCAGTGCCATTCCCTGGGGTGAGGGAGATGGGGTATTAGAACAGGGCTGGCCACGTCTCATTGTTTCCTCCCTGCTCTTATTTTCCTCCTTATCACTTGTTATCTAATACCTCTGTGTGAGCATGCTGTGTGATCTAGTTTTGGTCCCACTGCTTGTCCATATCTGTTGATTCTTCCCCTCCTTTCCAGTGCCATTCCCTGGGGTGAGGGAGATGGGGTATTAGAACAGGGCTGGCCACGTCTCATTGCTTCCTCCCTGCTCTTATTTTCCTCCTTATAACTTGTTATCTAATACCTCTGTGTGAGCATGCTGTGTGATTTCGGTTTCGTTGCCTCTGTTTGTCCATATCTATTGATTCTTCCACTCCTTTTTAGGGCCGTTCCCAGGGGTGAGGGAGATGGGGTATTAGAACAGTGCTGGCCACGTCTCATTGCTTCCTCCCTGCTCTTATTTTCCTCCTTATCACTTGTTGTTTTGTTCCCACTGTTTGTCCACATCTGTTGATTCTTCCACTCCTTTCCAGGGCTATTCCCTGGGGTGAGGGAGATGGGGTATTAGAACAGGGCTGGCCACGTCTCATTGCTTCCTCCCTGCTCTTATTTTCCTCCTTATCACTTGTTGTTTTGGTCCCACTGTTTGTCCATATCTGTTGATTCTTCCACTACTTTCCAGGGCCATTCCGTGGGGTGAGGGAGATGGGGTATTAGAACAGGGCTGGCCACGTCTCATTGCTTTCTCCCTGCTCTTATTTTCCTCCTTATCACTTGTTGTTTTGTTCCCACTGTTTGTCCACATCTGTTGATTCTTCCACTCCTTTCCAGGGCTATTCCCTAGGGTGAGGGAGATGGGGTATTTGATCAGGGCTGGCCAGGAGCAGGGCAAGGAAGGCGGCCCAGACATTGTCACCATTAGACATATCTCTAGGATCAAGGCTAGTTAAGGAGCCCTGATCCCCGGTTATCCCATCAAATCCCATAACAGAATGGAGCAGAGGTCAAATATGCCCACCTCCGTTAAATTCGAGACGGGGCTGCTAGATTTGATCTCGGGGGTCCCAATGGTCAGTCCCCAAAGATGTACCCTATCTTATGGATAGGAGTTAACATGACTTTGGGAATAACCCTTTAAAGCCCACTAATACCCTACTCAGCAATGACGAGGGCAAGAACCTTGAAACATGGGGTTAAAAGCCTCTTCCATTTATTTTCTCCCGGCGCTCATCACGTGCAGTGTTATCTGCAATACACAAAGCAGCTCAACCATTGAATATGAAATTGCAATTTTTGCAAAACCCATTTGGTCATATCAGCTTGTGAGCTCATGTAAGAAGTTCCTGGGAGTGAGATGAAATATAAGGAGCCTTCAGTAACACGAAGGAACATTTCCCGCATCTCCCTAATCTCCTGCAGAATAATATGCCTTTTTTTGCCTTTCTTTCATGAATGGAGATCTCATGCTTAGCGATAGGGAATGACAAACTCCGGAAAATCGGGCTTCACTTCTGTGATAACCTCTATCCTAATACTGGGTATAAATAATATATAAGGGTCACTTTCAGCACAGAAATCATACGAGCCCTAACAAAACTCAGAAAGAGCCCCAGAATGATGTAATATATTTGTACAGAGGGATCGCTGGTTTTCTGAATGATAAAATCCTAACTGCCTGCAGCCACCACTAGGGGGAGCTCATGTCCTGTACATTCAACACTAGGGGGAGCTTGTGTCATATATTCACCACTAGCGGGAGCGCATATGAAGGAGCTCATGTCATATATATTCACCATCAGGGGCACTCATGTTCTATATATTCACCACTAGGGGGAGCTCATGTCCTATATATTCACCACTGGGGGGAGCTCATGTCATATATATTCACCACCAGGTGCACTCATGTTCTATATATTCACCACTAGGGGGAGCTCATGTCATATATAATCACCACACTAGGGGGAGCTTATGTCATATGTATTCACCACTAGGGGGAGTTCATGTGATATATTCACCATTAGGGGAGCTCATGCCATATATATTCACCACTGGAGGGAGCTCATGTCATATATTCCCCATTGGGAGGAGCTCATTACAGATATTTACCACTAGAGGGAGTTTATGTCCTATATATTCACCACTAGGGGGAGCTCATGTAATATATTCACCACTAGGGGGAGCTCATGCCATATATATTCACCACTAGGGGGAGCTCCTGTCTTATTTATTCACCACTAGTGGGAGCTCATGTCATATATTTACCACTAGGGGGAGCTCATGCCATATATATTCACCACTAGGAGGAGCTCATCCCATATATATTCACCACTAGGGGGAGCTCCTGTCTTATTTATTCACCACTAGTGGGAGCTCATGTCATATATTTACCACTAGGGGGAGTTCATGCCATATATATTCACCACTAGGAGGAGCTCATCCCATATATATTCACCACTAGGGGGAGCTCATGCCATATATATTCACCACTAGGGGGAGCTCATGTCTTATTTATTCGCCACTAGGGGGAGCTCATGTCTTATTTATTCACCACTAGGGGGAGCTCATGCCATATATATTTACCACTAGGGGGAGCTCATGTCTTATTTATTCACCACTAGGGGGAGCTCCTGTCTTATTTATTCACCACTAGGGGGAGCTCATGCCATATATATTCACCACTAGGGGGAGCTCATGTCTTATTTATTCGCCACTAGGGGGAGCTCATGTCTTATTTATTCACCACTAGGGGGAGCTCATGCCATATATATTCACCACTAGGGGGAGCTCCTGTCTTATTTATTCACCACTAGGGGGAGCTCATGTCATATATTCAGCACTAGGGGGGATAATTATAGCCAGGACAGAATAGCTGTAAACCACCAGTGGGAAGAAGATGGCAGGGCACACCACTGTATGAAGACCTGGGTCAGTGACGTCTTAGTTCTATACCCCCCTCTTGTACTGTTACGGTTTGCCATGACCCATTGGGCCGGGTTACTCGCGCTTGTGAAACTTCTTGCAGGCAAGTAGAAGAACAAACAAGAGCGGAGTCCATGGCATGGAGTTACAATTTACAATGTGCAGACTGCGCGCTGACAGATTTCTCCCTGAAATACAAAATCACATTCCAGATGAAGGGTGTGCGAGGTAACCAAACAGGATCTGGCGTCCTCCAAACATCCTGAAGTCAGTTTATAAGTTTGGGTTCAATTAAATAACTGTAGGATGTGATAATGCGGCCAATGTATCCCACTTATAGGCAAACAGAAGAAAGGCCAAAAGTCTTAAAGGGGCCATTCAGTTTCAATAGGTAACACTGCCCTGTCAGGCACCGCGTCCTCGCGCCGTCTACGCCAGCTCATCTACTACTCTACACATTGGGTTACGCCGGGCTCAGGTGTGGACAGACACACTGCCCGAGTATTCAAGTAGTTTCCATGCCAGGCAGTACTGGACTGCGTCTTGTCTCAGAAACCACCTGGCAAACCCAGCTCTGGTATATATCTGGGTAATTCTGCACTTCTATTGTACCAACATTGAATTGGACTCTCTGACAAACCTAGCCATAGCACATCCTTACGTTAACTATGCTATACCACTGCGCCAACTAAGCATTGGATTCTGATAAACTTAGATATAGCACATGGTTGATATACTGCTAGACTGCTTTGTGTCTCGCAAACCACCTGGCAAATCCAGCCCTGCTATATATCTGGGTAATGCTGCCATACCATTACATCAACGCTGAATTGGACTCAATGACAAATCAAGCAATGGCACACCATTTAGTTGGCTCTGCTATACTGGTGCCCTATCTCTGCATTGGACTCTCTGACAAACCTAGCTATAACACATCATTGAGTTAAGTATGCTATACTGCTGTGCCAACCTTGCGTTGGACTTTCTAACAAACCAAGCTTTAGCTATACCGCTGTGCCAACCCTGCATTGGACTCTCTGACAAACCTAGCTATAGCCATTCGTTGAGTTAACTATGCTATACCACTGTGCCAAATTGCCAAATCTGCGTTGGACTCTCTGACAAACCTAGCTATAGAACATTGTTGAGTTAACTATGCTTTACCACTGTGACAACTCTGCATTGGACTCTCTAACAAACCTAGCTTTAGCCCTTCGTTGAGTTAACTATGCTATACCGCTGTGCCAACTCTGCATTGGACTCTCTGACAAACCTAGCCGTAGCACATGGTTGATATACTACTACACTGCTTCTTGGCCCAGAAACCCCCTGGCAAACCAAGCTCTGTTATATAGCTGGGTAATTCTGCCATGCCGTTGTAAGTTGTACATACACTGCATTGGACTCTATGACAAACCCAGCTATGGCACAGCAATATAGCATAGCTAACTCAATGATGTGTTATAGCTAGGTTTGTCAGAGAGACCAAGACAGAGTTGGGGTATCGGTATAACAGAGCCAACGCAGTTGAGTTGGCTCTGCTATACCGCTGCCCCAACTCTGTATTGAACTCTTTGGCAAACCTAGTTATAACACATCATTGAGTTAGCTATGCTGTACCGCTGTGCCACCTCTGTATTGAACTCTCAGACAAACCTGGCTATAACATATCACACTGTGCCAACTCTGCATTGGACTCTCTGACTACCCTACAGTAGCTATTGCCCTTCGTTAAGTTAACTATGCTGTATCGCTGTGTAATCTCTGTATTGGACTCTGACAAACCTAGCTATGGCACATCATTGAGTTAACTCTGCTATACTTCTGTGCCATTTCTGCACTGGACTCTCATAAAATCTCAGCTATGGTACATGGGTGATATACTTCTGTGCAATCTCTGCATTGGACTCTGTGACAAACTCAGCTCTGCCACATCTCTGAATTAACTCTTATACCACTGTGCCATTTCTCATATTGACAAGCTAATCTATGTGTGGCACCCCGGAGGCTTCAGTCACCACAGGGTACTGAACCTCACTTAAGTTGCGGTACTCATCCTGTATCCAGAGGAAATTGGTACTGGTTACACTACACACAAACCGTATATAGATTTAGGTTGCCTTCCCCAATGGGGACCGGGCTAGGGTTGGGTCTTAAGGCAGTCACCAAACATGGGGGTCTGCCACCCACTAGTCACAGGGAACCAGGGGAGGAGCAGCCACCAGGGGGAGGTAGGAGCTGATACAGGTAGAAAGGAGTTCTCCAGCAGGAGAGGACAGGAGCAGACGGGTTTTCTCGATAGCTCCTGTGAGACGTAGGAGTTTACACAGTCGCTGAGGGGAAAGGTTCATTGCTTCCTCGGGACCGGCGCTGTTCAGGGTGCAGAGCCCTAGGGTGACACATACTCCAGGTTGTATCACCAGAATCTGCAGGACAGCAGAATTGTACATCCCTCTTGCCCCCACCAGTTCCCGGAGCACAGTGGCACAGAGGATCCGGAGTCATGATCAAGGTCGGACCCCATCACAGACCCGCGTCACCTGCATACGAGATGGGAGTTAACACTACAGGAACCGGGGTACCCAGGCAGCTTCAGGCCACGGGAATCCAACTTAAAGGCGCAGAAAAGAAGGGCCCACAGGATACCATATCGGTTCTGACCCCCAAGTGATCCGGGATCGGCTGGAGCCCATCATGGCGGAGACCGGCATCTACTGGGCACCCACCAACAGTGAGTAAATACCTGGAACCGCGATTACTGTGTCCGTGTCTTCATTGCCGGTGTCCCGCGCTTCGGCACCAACGGCCACTACTACCAAAATCATCCTCCCTGGGGCCTAGCTTCACCTGCGGGAAGCTGAAACATCCCGGCTGCGACATCTGCCCCAGAGGACAGTGACTGCTGCGGCGGATAATCCGAGACAACTATCCCCATCATCCCATCCACCATCCATCCTCCTCATCATCCCTTTTATTGTACACCTCGGGGCCAAGAAGTCGGACAGAGCTACTCGTGACATCCCGGACCTGACATCACCGACCCGGCGGTGAGTAGCATTTAACCCTTGCCCCGTGGGTGCTACATGTTCCTACATGTTAAATATATTAGCCTTGGACAGCTCTTTTAAGACTTGTTCCCAGCATGTAGACATGATTGAGACCACGAGCTGAAAAGATGCAATGCCAAACAGAGCACTGCAGGGTTATAACACCTAGACCCCCTCTACCATGTATCGGGGTGACTACGAAGCATGTCTAGTGTGTGACGCCCTGGCCTATCCGGTCGTCTCAGGGTATTGTGCAATCTGCCCTTCTGTGCAATATCCACCTCCTCCTTGGTTACGGGTCCCCAACTAATGGTGTTGCCAACAGCAGTCAATCAAAGTCCTAGGTACACTCTGCACCACACCCACCAGACACACCAGTGGATGGCCTGAGTGGAATAGGGCCACCCACTTGGGGGGTTGGTTAAGGGGAGGTCAGGAGTGTCAGGAGCAGGCAGTGAGAGTTTGAGAGAGGAGGACAGGAGCTGGGCTCCTGAGTACTAGGTGGTAGATGGTAGTCTGGTCCTAGTAGGGGCTGGACCCCCGGTCGCAGGGGATCGTAGCAAGGGGCACGGTATTGTCGAGGAGGACAGCCGGTTGCCTTGCACCATCACCGGGCTGGGACCAGGGCACAACGGGGTACGTTGACCCTAGGTCAGGGAGTAGCTTCAGGCAACCTGACAATTTACCTGACGAGGACGGAGCCTTCAAGATCCGTTCTCCACCCACTCCAAAATCGGGGTGCTAGCACAACAAGGGGGATAGGACTTTCCACACATACGGTCAAAGAAAATCCCAAGCGTGAACCCTAAGAGCAAGCTCCCACAGTTAGCCACACTGGGGAGCGAGACCCGGCTAGTTCCACACTACCGGGACCAACCGAGAAGTAACTTAGTGCCAGGAGGTAGGTCACGGATCACCAGGCAGCACCATTGGGGATGGGACCCGAACTAGCTCCCGTCAGCGGCAGCGGTATCCAGAACTTTGGTTTAGCCAGTTGTCAGTGTCAGATTTGTGGACTGAGTGAGTACAAAAGTGGCCCCTCTGCACCCAACGGCACTCCCCAACGCCATCACCGAGTCTCAGGGCATCCCCCCTACCTGTGGAGGGTATTAACACCTGGCTGCCCACTCCATCGCCCCCGGGTACTCCCAACTGCAGCGGTGGTACTCCACATTACCACATACCACGGGTGGCGTCACAAACTCTAACACACCCCCTTGTAAATAACCCCCTTCGTTCGAGGAGCCGCACGACCCCCGGGTCCGGAGACCCCTTGAGCCACTGCGGATCCGGATCCGAGCAGCCCGGCTGCTGACACGGGGGTGGCACAAGTGCATATGCATGTATTACATGCATCAACTGGATTTCAATGGGAGCGGTGCAATCCCTTATTACTCCTAAGGTGGCGCTGCAGGGAAATTGCCCCAGATCCCAGCTGATCACTTGGCCTCTCAGTAGCTCCCAGTCTATGGCGAGTGATTACCTGCGTATATGGGAGGAGGCAGACTCCCTGCAATGAAGCAACATATTACAAAGGTCTCATTGTTACTGTTACCTAAATGCATAAATGTGATTACAATATTTCATTTTCGCCCCAAAATGTTGACATTAGTAAGCCTGACACCTTTATGAATACACAGAAAAGAAATTTTTCCTTTGCCAACGCTGCCAATTCTCCCTCTCTCGTAGGAATACAGAATTTCCTTTTTATAGCCGTATTTTGCACACAGGCGTCAGTATAATGGATTGCGAGCAGATTGCCAAATATTTCTCAAGTAGTAAAAAGCATTGCTCCAAAGGACTTTACCTTGTGGAAACATTTGTTGCAAATGAGGCTCACGATTAACAGGAACAAAGGAGTCTTTGGATGCAAAAGTCCAACCCGGAAAACCTTATTTCAATAGGTCGAAAAATTCTGCAGCCATTAATTTCCTAATACATCTTTATAACAGAGTTCACTTTTACTGACACAGAGGTCCAAATCCTCTGCATAGACTCAAGGAGTGCAGCCACCACTAGAGGGCGCTTAGTGCATACATTAAACTGAATAATAAATCTATGCAGTGTGCTCCCTCTAGTGGTGGCTACAGGTATAGAACAGCTGCCATTGCTCGCACACAGATTGGATTATGACCTTGCAGAAATGGACCATTTAAAAGGGTTTGCATCATCTTCTTTTGTCATTTAGTGCAGCCACCACTAGAGGGCGCTTAGTGCATATATTAAACTGAATAAGAAATCAGTATGCAGTGTGCTCCCTCTAGTGGTAGCACCAGGTATAGAAAAGCTGCCATTGCTTGCACACAGATTGGACTATGACCTTGCAGAAATGGATCATTTAAAAGCGTTTACATCATCTTCTTTCACCACTAGAGGGCGCTTAGAGCATACATTAAACTGAATAATAAATCCGCATGCAGTGTGCTCCCTCTAGTGGCAGCTGCAGGTATAGAAAAACTGCCATTGCTTGCACACAGATTGGACAATGACCTTGCAGAAGTGGATCATTTATAAAGGTTTGCATCATCTTCTTTCATCAATTAGTGCAGCCACCAGTAGAGGGCGCTTAGTGCATACATTAAACCGAATAATAAATCAGTATGCAGTGTGCTCCTTCTACTGGTGGCTGCAGGTATAGAAAAACTGCCATTGCTTGCACACAGATTGGACTATGACCTTGTATATGACCTTGCAGAAATGGACCATTTAAAAAGGTTTGCATCATCTTCTTTGGTCAATTAGTGCAGCCACCACTAGAGGGCGCTTAGTGCATGCATTAAACTGAATAATAAATCAGCATGCAGTGTGCTCCCTCTAGTGGTGGCTACAGGTATAGGAAAGCTGCCATTGCTTCTACACAAATTGACTATGACCTTGCAGGAATAGAGCATTTAAAAAGAATTTGCATCAGCTTCTTTTGTCAATTAGTGCAGCCACCACTATAGGGTGCTAATACATACATTGATCGGAATAATAAATCAGTATGCAGTGTGCTCCCTCTAGTGGTGACTGAAAATACACAAAAGCTGCAATTTCTTGCACACAAATTGGATTATGACCTTGCAGAAATGGATCATTTAAAAGGGTTTGCACATTCTTTATTCGTCAATTAGTGCAGTCACCACTAGAGGGTGCTTAGTGCATGCATTAAACCAAATAAGAAATCAGTATACAGTGTGCTCCCTCTAGTGGTGGCTACAGGTATAGGAAAGCTGCCATTGCTTGTACACAAATTGACTATGACCTTGCAGGAATAGAGCATTTAAAAAGAATTTGCATCACCTTCTTTTGTCAATTAGTGCAGCCACCACTAGAGGGTGCTTAATACATACATTGATCGGAATAATAAATCAGTATGCAGTGTGCTCCCTCTAGTGGTGACTGAAAATACACAAAAGCTGCAATTGCTTGCACACAAATTGGATTATGACCTTGCAGAAATGGATCATTTAAAAGGGTTTGCACATTCTTTATTCGTCAATTAGTGCAGCCACCACTAGAGGGTGCTTAGTGCATGCATTAAACCAAATAAGAAATCAGTATGCAGTGTGCTCCCTCTAGTGGTGGCTGCAGGTATAGAAAAGCTGCCATTGCTTGCACACAGATTGGACTATGACCTTGCAGAAATGGATCATTTAAGGCAGGGGTGGGGAACCTTTTTTCTGTCGGGGGCCATTTGGAAATTTCTACCAACCTTCGGGGGCCGCACAAAATTATCAATGTTTAAATGACCCTGCTATATTGGGTGAAGCAATTAATTAACTGGGGGCATGGGGCTGGGGGCACAGACACCACACGCGGGGCTGGGGGCACAGACACCACACGCGGGGCTGGGAGCACAGACACCACACGCGGGGCTGGGAGCACAGACACCACTGGAGGGGCTGGGAGCACAGACACCACTGGAGGGGCTGGAGGCACAGACACCACTGGAGGGACTGGAGGCACAGACACCACTGGAGGGACTGGAGGCACAGACATCACTGTGGGGAGGCACAGACATCACTGTAGGGAGGCACAGACATCACTGGGGGGGAAGCACAGACATCACTGGGGGGGAGGCACAGACATCACTGGGGGGGAGGCACAGACATCACTGGGGGGGAGGCACAGACATCACTGGGGGGGAGGCACAGACATCACTGGGGGGGAGGCACAGACATCACTGGGGGGGAGGCACAGACATCACTGGGGGGGAGGCACAGACATCACTGGGGGGGAGGCACAGACATCACTGGGGGGGAGGCACAGACATCACTGGGGGGGAGGCACAGACATCACTGGGGGGGAGGCACAGACATCACTGGGGGGGGGCTGCACACAGGACTGGGGGGGGCTGCACACAGGACTGGGGGGGCTGCACACAGGACTGGGGGGGCTGCACACAGGACTGGGGGGCTGCACACAGGACTGGGGGGCTGCACACAGGACTGGGGGGCTGCACACAGGACTGGGGGGCTGCACACAGGACTGGGGGGCTGCACACAGGACTGGAAGGGCTGCACACAGGACTGGGGGGGCTGCACACAGGACTGGGGGGGCTGCACACAGGACTGGGGGGGCTGCACACAGGACTGGGGGGGCTGCACACAGGACTGGGGGGGCTGCACACAGGACTGGGGGGTGCACACAGGACTGGGGGGGGTGCACACAGGACTGGGGGGGGGTGCACACAGGACTGGGGGGGTGCACACAGGACTGGGGGGGTTGCACACAGGACTGGGGGGGTGCACACAGGACTGGGGGGTGCACACAGGACTGGGGGGTGCACACAGGACTGGGGGGTGCACACAGGACTGGGGGATGGGCTGCACATAGGATTGTGTGGGGGTGCACACAGGACATTGGGGGGCTGCACACAGGACTGGGGGAGGGGTGCACACAGGATTGGGGGGGTGCAAACAGGACTACTGGGTGATGGGCTGCACACAGGACTGGGGGAGGGGTGCACACAGGACATTGGGGGCCACACTGCGCTCAGAGTTTCATGCAACTCTGGGGGAGAGGGTTTACAGAACTGGTGTGGGGAGGCACAAAGCATTGGGCAGGGCACATAGCAGCAGAGGGTCGGCGCTGGACTCACAGCAGCATTGCACTCACATCACCGGAGTGCAGGAGCCGGACACACTGCATCAGAAGGAGAAGGCAGGCACTGATCTCCGGAGGGCAGGGGGCGGACACACAAGGCTGGAAGCTGAGGCTGCTGTAGACCCGCCCACAATTGGCACTGGCCGACGGGAGAACACATTGCAGCACAAACAGCAATGTGTGGATTTAAAGGGCCGGCGGCAGCAAACTGCGGTGACAGCACCAGCACTGCCTCCCCCGGGAATCTGCCCGGGGGCCACAGAAAAGGTCATGGCGGGCCGCATGCGGCCCGCGGGCCGGAGGTTCCCCACCCCTGATTTAAGGGGTTTGCATCATCTTCTTTCATCAATTAGTGCAGCCACCACTAGAGGGCGCTTAATACATACATTAAACTGAATAAGAAATCGGTATGCAGTGTGCTCCCTCTAGTGGTGGCTACAGGTATTTAGAAATGTATCATTTCATTCTATATGGATTATTTGGAGTTATGTATCAGAAAAGTGACTGTTATAAAGATATATTAAGAAATGAATCAACATAGAAATTTGTACCTTAAAATTACATAGTGTCAAAAGGTGGAGATTTACCTTTAATTATGATAGAAGTCTTAATTTATGCTCAGAGGATCAAAGATGTAGCATGTACTGGAGTCACTATATATATATATATATATATATATATATATATATACTGCTCAAAGAAATAAAGGGAACACTAAAATACCATTGTGTTGTTTAAGTGTTCCCTTTATTTTTTTGAGCAGTATATATATATATATATATATATATATATATTATTTTTTTTTTTTTTAAGATCCGAGGCTATTTTGAAACTACAACTCCCAGCATATTTTACATTATAATAATAATATTTATTCATTTATATAGTGCTATTAATTCCACAGTGCTTTACATACAATGGCAACACTGTCCCATTGGGGCTCACAATCTAAATTCCCTATCAGTATGTTTTTTGGAGTGTGGGAGGAAACCAGAGTACCCGAGGGAAACCCACGCAAACACGGGGAGAACATACAAACTCCTTGCATTCTGAGACATATTTCCATTTAATCAATGTGAAACACAATAAATATTAATTCTTTGTGTATAAAAGTAAATTAAAATGTCAGAAAACTGTTATGTATTGTATTATGGAATAAATGGTGCTATAATAATAAATACTGTAATAATAATCATATTCAATTTATTGATGGTGCCCTCTAGAGGAGGACCGCGGTACTGCACTTACTCCATAGATTAGGTTTGGGCTTCTGCCAAATGATAAACCGTTCCTGTGTTTTCTTGCTATATAAACGAGAACTCATTTTCGCCGGCCTTTAAAATGCCAGTTCCATTGGTAATGATGTACGGCGCGTTGTGGATATGTATGTAATTAAAAATAGTCATTTGAGCACTTTGCATAATGACTGTTTGCTTAAACACATATTGGCAAGGGACGAAATGAACTTAATTTGAAATACTTAGTCAATTTGCTCAGGAGGACGGACTGTCAACATTTGCAAATTATAAAGGGGCAGATATGCAATTACTTTAGATTGTAACGTGCGGTGACGGCTGTAATTTGTAAAGTCATTATTAAATCTACGAGGCTATAAATGAGGGATGAGCAGGGTCAGCAGATGGCAGGATGGGGTCTCAAGGTGTCTCCATGCTAAGAGTCTCAATCATCAGCTATGAAGACATCAGCAAGTGTTCAATTTTGTTGCAGCGCCCCCAGAGGAGAAATAAAGAATTACAAGATGCCCAATTAAATCAAAAGGACTGGACAGCACTTCTGTTTTTCTAAATACGAGTCAGTAATGCCTGTCTAGTATATATATATATATATATATATATATATATATATATATATATATATATATATATATACTAGCTGTTCTCAGCCAGCTAATGCTCGGCTCAAGGGTATACAGATCTCCTCCCACCAAGGGTATACAGCTCACCTCCCTGGTATATAGCTCCCCAAAAGGTATACAGCTGTCCTCCCTCTCAAGGTAGTGAAGGAAAGTAATTCAGCTCACCCAGGTCTGCGAGGACTCCAAAGAAGGACAGGTGCACGGATAGAAGGCCGGCCACTCCAGGAAACTCCACAAAAACAAGGAAATCCAGCATCCACGTCCAGGTATATAAAACTTGATTTTTATTCACATTCGTTAAAAGGAGTGATGTATATCACATCCAAAACATAAAATCCCACAAGGGGGAATCAAAATACAGATGATACGCGTTTCGAGCTAAACGCTCTTAGTCCCAATCCAACCTCTCAAGGGTATACAGCTGTCCTTCCTCCAAAGGTTATACAGCTCTCCTCCCAAGGGTAAACAGCTCCGTTCCCCCCCAAGGGTATACAACTCCCCTCCCCCCAAGGGTATACAGCTTTCCCCCAAAGGTATACAGGTTCCCTCACCCAAAGGTATATAGCTCTCCTTCCCAAGGGTATATAACTGTATTCCCCAAGGGTATACAGCTCTCCTCCCCAAGGGTATACAGCTTACCTCCCTGGTATACAGCTCTCCCCCAAGGGTATACAGCGCTCCCCCCAAGGGTATACAGCTCTCCTCCCTGGTATATAGCTCCCCCAAAGGTATACAGCTCTCATTCTCAACGGTATACAGCTCTCCTCCCAAGGGTAAGACAGCTCACCTCCCTGGTATATAGCTCCCCCAAAAGGTATACAGCTGTCCTCCCCCAAAGGGTATACAGCTGTCCTACCCCCAAAGGGTATACAGCTCTCCCTTCAAGGCTATACAGCTCCTCTCCCCCCAAGGGTATACAGCTCCTCTCCCCCCAAAGGTATACAGCTCTCTTCCCTCCCAAGGGTATAGAGCTCACCTCCTTGGTATACAGCTCTCCCCAAAAGGATATACAGCTCTCCACCGAGTGTGCAATGTATACAACAGGATTTGTCTCTGTGCTTACAGGACCTGTGATGATGTCACATGGAAGGGAGGAGTCAGGGGGGTCACATGATCAGCTCCTCAGCGTATGCAGGACTCTGCTGTGCTGGTTGTCATGTGCTGGATGAGATGAAGTTTATGTGTGGGGTCAGGAGGGATTTAGAGTGTGGATGTAGCAGAGCTCTGTGTGTAATATGCAGGGAGGGGGAGAGCCGCGTGTGTAATGGGTCGGGGGGCAGAGCCACGTGTGGTAATGGGCAGGGGGCGGAGCCACAAGTGGTAATGTAGGGCGGGCGGAGCCGCGTGTGGTAATGGGCGGGGGGTGTAGATGCGTGTGTAATGTGTGGGGGGTGTAGCCGCGTGCAGCCGGCGGGATTAGCGAGTAAGCATGAGTAATCACAATGGCTCTTATATATATATATATATATATATATATATATATATATATTACTGTTATGATCCGGAACCATGGAAGACCACCACAAATCATTGGTTAAAGGTGACAAGAGCATTGGCAACTAATATGGCCGCCATCCCTTTACTAACCATCACAACTAGAAGTAGCCGAGGGGTGAACTAACATCCTATGCACCGCGAACCCAGCCGGAGAACTAGCTATCCTAAAGGAAGGAAAGATGAATAACTCTCTGCCTCAGAAAATAGACAAGAATAGCAAGCCCCCCACATTCAAAGACTGCGGTGATATAGGAAAACACAATACACAGATAGATGATAGGATTAGCAAAAGGTGAGGCCCCCACTGACTAAAATAGGAAAGGACAGGAAAGGGGCTGATGGTGGCCAGAGAAAAACCCTACAAATTCCAAATTCCTGATAGTACAAAAAGACCCTCAGATCGCACGATCTGAACTCCGTCCTATACCAGGTTCTCTTGTCATACCAATGAACAGAAAACAAGAATCATTACAAATTCAAAAAGCCAGAAACACATGGACTTAAAGGAGCTATACTCCAAACAGAACTGCAGGGAGTTCCCCAGCCAAGCAACTGAGGGGGAAAATCCCTGCATGCAATTAAACTGAAAACAATCACAGCAAAGACAAACCCAGATAAGAGCAAAAGAACCAAACAATAAATAAAGAGCCAAGCACTTATCTGGGGTAGATGTGGAGCAGAATGAAGCAGGCTGGTGATACAAAGAACAACTGACATCCGGCATAGCCTGCTATCAGACCAGGATTTAAATAAGCAGAGAGTTAGCAATGTAAACGCCCATTGCTCAACACACCTGGTCCAAGTCCAAACCATTCCTGGCCACCAGAGGGGGGAGCCTCCCAGCAGCCAAAACATAACTAACATTCACAACACTTTATATACATTATATATATATATATATATAT
Source organism: Anomaloglossus baeobatrachus (assembly GCF_048569485.1). Taxonomy (NCBI): domain Eukaryota; kingdom Metazoa; phylum Chordata; class Amphibia; order Anura; family Aromobatidae; genus Anomaloglossus; species Anomaloglossus baeobatrachus. Next base: position 32,600,761 of record NC_134360.1, on the reverse strand, counting down.
ATATACACATATATATACATATACATATACATACATATACATATATATATATATATATGTATATATACACATACATATACATATATATATATATATACATACATATACATATATATATATATATATATATATATATATATAGTCATGGCCAAAAGTGTGTTGGCACACTTGAAATTGTTCCAGAATGTGAGGCATCTCTCCAGCAAAATTGTTGCAATTACACGTTTTATTATACGCACATTAATGTATCAGAACAACAAGAGAAGAAAGGGCGAGTTGGACATCATTTTACACAAACCCTCCAAAAAGGACAAAATTGTTGACACCTTTCCAAAATCGTGGGTAAACAGCTTTGCTTCAAGCATTTCAAACTTATCTGTAGCAAATAACAGGTGTGGGCAATATGAAAATCACACCTGAAACCAGATGAAAAGGGGAGAAGTTGACTCAGTCTTTGCATTGTGTGTCTGTGTGTGCCGCACTAAGCATGGAGAACAGAAAGAGGAGAAGAGAACTGTCTGACAACTTGAGAACCAAAATTGTTGAAAAATATGAACAATCTCCAGTTTACAGTTCATCTTCTGAGATCTTGATGTTCCTTTGTCCATGGAGACCAACATATTCAAGACGTTTACAACCCATGGCACTGTATCTAATCTCCCTGGATGAGGACAGCAGAGAAAATTGATGAATGGTTGCAACACAGGATAGTCCAGATGAAAGATCAAGGTCCAAAGAAATTCCAGCTTTCCTGCAGGCTCAAGGCGCATCAGTGTCAGCGCAAACTATTCATCCACATCTGACTTGAATAAGACACTATGGAGGAGACCCAGGAGGACCCCACTGCTGACACAAAGATATAAAAAAGCCAAAATATTCATGAGTAACCAAAATCCTTCTGGGAAAGCATCTTGTGTACAGATGACACCAAGATAGAGCTTTTTGGTACGAATGATACAATAGGATAAAGAATTGCACACAAGTCACAATGTATATGGGAATGATGAAAAGCAAAACTGCTATGGGAATACTAGACTGAAAAATACAATGAACTATCTGAAAAAGTGAAAAACATGAAAAATGGAATATGCATCACTGCTATAAATAATAGGAATATATGAGATGTTTAGCCATTGTATTGATCAATGCAAAAGAGCCCCCCAAAAAAACAGAATGAGACCTACAATGAAAAGAGCACAGGACCTACAGTCAGACATGGTGGAGGTTCACATATGTTCTGGGGTTGTTTTTCTGCCTCTGGCAGTGGGGGTCTTTACTGTGTCCAAGACATCATGAAATCTGAAAATTACCAAAGGATTTTGGGTCACAATGTAGTGATCAGTGTCAGAAAGCTGGGTTTACGGCTTAGATCATGGGTTTTCCTGCAGGACAGTGACCCCAAACATTGTGTCATGTATGGAGCTTGGTCCTTTAGAGAAAGAAATCTGCTGTCTTCTAGGCTAATATTTAAGGGGCTTCCTCTATTAGAAGCTGCACCTACTTTCAAATAATTACATTGTTTCATAAATAAAAAATAGCAAAAATAAAAATACTCCTTAAAGGGCCAGTACACATAAAAAGGACAGTCTTTAAAGGGAACTACTAATATCAATATATGTCGCTGCACATGTATGAGAAAAGTAAAGAAACACAGGACAAGGGATAGACCTGCCAGCCTCTCCTCATTTAAATGGCTGATAACAGGGAGCAATAGCTGGAATATAACAGCTGTTTTTTTGGATTCAGTGAAGCTTTAAGACTTTTTCTTGGACAGTTTCAGGCCTTAAGAAAAAAAAAAAAAAGAAACTATGAATGTGAAATGAACTCTTACAATCAGGAATTCATATCTTTGGCCGGCGTCCAGAGAACACACATTTCTAATTCGGTTGTCTCATTACATAATACTTAGAGTATTTAAAGACAAATTGATTTTTCTGTTCATACACTATAGCGCTCGGACTAATTTGGCCGGCTTATTAAATGAGTTGAGCGTCATGACTTATGGGAAATAGGGAATAAAATGGATCTAAAGAGGCGGACTCGTAAAACAGCGGCAAAAATCCGACCGCCAAAATGGAAAAAGTTTATGATACCGCTGCAGGTAAACCCAGCGGAGCGGCGCTGCTGCCGCGTGACATTTTCTATTTAATTACAAAGAGATTAAATTGTGCCTGTAACAGGCGGCGGCGGCTGCGCGCCTTAATTATTTCTCATTACTTTCGCTGTAAACAACGTAACATTTAAAGTGACGCTCCGTCTTTTATGATGCAAATGTATATAGTATGGCTGGGAGAAAAATTCATTTCTTTTTTTTTTCCAGCTTGTAGTATAAATAAATGATGTCAGTGCTGCATGGAAACCGTCAGCAAGTTGCTTGTGAATTGTTCTGCTATTCTTTTTAACATTATTCTGATTCCAGGTTGTATTGCTGATGGACTGGGTCATTACCAGTATATTACCATCTCATTCCCAATTCAATACTTCCCCCGGTCACTGGACTGACATTCCGATACCTAGTGCAAGCACTGGATCAGCGCCCCCTAGTGGTGGCTGTAGGGCGCCCTGATATATAGGTTAGCCCTCACTGTACAACTCTGCAACTCCACGGTTCCAGCACCGCTACATCAGCCTTCACTATACAACTCTGCTGCTCCATGGTTCCAGCACTGCTGCATCAGCCTTCACTATAAAACTGCTGCTCTGCAGTCCCAGCACTGCTACATCAGACTTCACTATACAACTCTGCTGCTCCGCAGTTCCAGCACTGCTACATCAGCCTTCACTATACAACTGCTGCTCTGCGGTTCCAGCACTGCTACATCAGCCTTCACTATACAACTCTGCTGCTCCGCGGTTCCAGCACTGCTACATCAGCCCTCACTAAACAACTCTGCTGCTCCGCGGTTCCAGCACTGCTACATCAGCCCTCACTATACAACTCTGCTGCTCCGCGGCTCCAGCACTGCTAAATCAGCCCTCACTATACAACTCTGCTGCTCCGCGGTTACAGCACTGCTATATCAGTCCTCACTATACAACGAACTCTGCTATTAAATAGTTCCAGCACTGCTACATCAGCCCTCACTATACAACTCTGCTGCTCTGCGGTTCCAGCACTGCTAAATCAGCCCTCACTATACAACTCTGCTGCTCCGCGGTTACAGCACTGCTATATCAGTCCTCACTATACAACTAACTCTGCTATTAAATAGTTCCAGCACTGCTACATCAGCCCTCACTATACAACTCTGCTGCTCCGCGGCTCCAGCACTGCTAAATCAGCCCTCACTATACAACTCTGCTGCTCCGCGGTTACAGCACTGCTACATCAGCCTTCACTATACAACTCTGCTGCTCCACAGTTCCAGCACTGCTATATCAGTCCTCACTATACAACGAACTCTGCTATTAAATAGTTCCAGCACTGCTACATCAGCCCTCACTATACAACTCTGCTGCTCTGCGGTTCCAGCACTTCTACATTAGCCTTCACTATAAAACTCTCCTACTCTGCAGTACCAGCACTACTACATCAGCCTTCACTATACAACTCTGCTGCTCTGCAGTTCCAGCCAGGGCCGTATTTACCATTAGGCACCTGTGGTCCGGTGCCTAGGGCGGCAGGTTGTGGGGGGCGGCACCTTCTGGCAGCATTTTTTTTTTGAGGCCGCCGAGCACAGGGAGCTGAGTGACCCCGGAACTGCCGGCGCCTGCACTTCCGGGTCACAGGCGCGCGCCAATCAGCTCCTTCCTCTGTGCTGCGTCCACTGCTGTGTGGACGTCACATGCAGAGCTCACAGCAGGACGCCGCGGAGGACGCCGTGATGGAAGCCGGTGTCAGAAGAGGATACTCATGTGAGCCAGGAAGATAGCGGCGGGCACTGGAGCAGGTAAGTGGATTCATAAGGAGCGTGGGGGTGTCTTTAATGCAGACCGGAGATCTGCGCATGCGGGGGGGGGCAAAGGCTGATACTGGAGGGAGGCAGAGGCTGAGACTGGGGGGAGGCTGGAGGGAGACAGAGGCTGAGACTGGGGGGGAAGCTGGAGGGAGGCAGAGGCTGAGACTGGGGGGAGGCTGGAGGGAGGCAGAGGCTGAGACTGAGGGGAGGCTGGAGGGAGGCAGAGGCTGAGACTGGGGGGAGGCTGGAGGGAGGCAAAGGCTAAGACTGGGGGGAGGCAGAGGCTGAGACTGGGGGGAGGCTGGAGGGAAACTGAGGCTGAGACTGGAGGGAGGCTGGAGGGAGGCTGAGACTGGAGGGAGGCTGAGGCGGAGACTGGGGGGAGGCTGGAGGGAGGCTGAGGCGGAGACTGGGGGGAGGCTGGAGGGAGGCTGAGGCGGAGACTGGGGGGAGGCTGGAGGGAGGCTGAGGCGGAGACTGGGGCAGGCTGAGGCTGGGGGGAGGCAAAGGCTGAGACTGGGGGAGAGAGGCTGATGCTGAGGGAAGATAGAGGCTGATGCTGAGGGAGAGAGGCTGATGCTGGGGGAGTGGGAGAGAGGGGCTAATGCTAGAGACAGAGGACAAGTGATGAGGGATAGTGCAATGACAAAATCGTTTGGGTGGGAGAGTGTAAGGACTCAGAATGAGGGGGGCAGCATTGGGAGCTCATTATGGAGAAGGGGCAGCATGTGTGGGATCAGTATAGAGTGGAGCAATGTAGGGGAGTCAATATCAAGAGTGGGGTAGTGTGTGTGGGGGGGGTCTCAGCATAAGCGTTAGTGTGGTGGTCTTAGCATGAGTGGGGGCTACATGAAGGTCTCATTATGGAAAAGAGGAAGGCAGCATTAGGAGCTCATGGAGAGGGGCAGCATGCATGGGACATTGTGAGGAGGGGGCAGCATGCATGGGACACTGTGAGGAGGGGGCAGCATGCATGGGACACTGTGAGGAGGGAGCAGCATGCATGGGACACTGTGAGGAGGGGGCAGCATGCATGGGACACTGTGAGGAGGGGGAAGCATGCATGGGACATTGTGAGGAGGGAGCAGCATGCATGGGACATTGTGAGGAGGGGGCAGCATGCATGGGACATTGTGAGGAGGGAGCAGCATGCATGGGACATTGTGAGGAGGGGGCAGCATGCATGGGACATTGTGAGGAGGGGGCAGCATGCATGGGACATTGTGAGGAGGGGGCAGCATGCATGGGACATTGTAAAGAGGGGGCAGCATGCATGGGACATTGTAAAGAGGGGGCAGCATTCATGGGACACTGTGAGGAGGGGGGCAGCATGCATGGGACACTGTGAGGAGGGGGCAGCATGCATGGGACATTGTGAGGAGGGAGCAGCATGCATGAGACATTGTGAGGAGGGGGCAGCATGCATGGGACATTGTGAGGAGGGGGCTGCATGCATGGGACATTGTGAGGAGGGGGCAGCATGCATGGGACATTGTGAGGAGGGGGCAGCATGCATGGGACACTGTGAGGAGGGGGCAGCATGCATGGGACATTGTGAGGAGGGAGCAGCATGCATGGGACATTGTGAGGAGGGGGCAGCATGCATGGGACATTGTGAGGAGGGAGCAGCATGCATGGGACATTGTGAGGAGGGGGCTGCATGCATGGGACATTGTGAGGAGGGGGCAGCATGCATGGGACATTGTGAGGAGGGGGCAGCATGCATGGGACATTGTGAGGAGGGGGATGCATGCATGGGACATTGTGAGGAAGGGGCAGCATGCATGGGACATTGTGAGGAGGGGGCAGCATGCATGGGACATTGTGAGGAGGGGGCAGCATGCATGGGACATTGTGAGGAGGGGGCAGCATGCATGGGACATTGTGAGGAGGGGGCTGCATGCATGGGACATTGTGAGGAAGGGGCAGCATGCATGGAACACTGTGAGGAGGGGGCAGCATGCATGGGACATTGTGAGGAGGGGGCTGCATGCATGGGACATTGTGAGGAGGGGGCAGCATGCATGGGACATTGTGAGGAGGGAGCAGCATGCATGGGACATTGTGAGGAGGGGGCAGCATGCATGGGACATTGTGAGGAGGGAGCAGCATGCATGGGACATTGTGAGGAGGGGGCTGCATGCATGGGACATTGTGAGGAAGGGGCAGCATGCATGGGACACTGTGAGGAGGGGGCAGCATGCATGGGACATTGTGAGGAGGGGGCAGCATGCATGGGACATTGTGAGGAGGGAGCAGCATGCATGGGACATTGTGAGGAGGGGGCTGCATGCATGGGACATTGTGAGGAGGGGGCTGCATGCATGGGACATTGTGAGGAGGGGGCAGCATGCATGGGACATTGTGAGGAGGGGGCAGCATGCATGGGACATTGTGAGGAGGGAGCAGCATGCATGGGACATTGTGAGGAGGGGGCAGCATGCATGGGACATTGTGAGGAGGGGGCTGCATGCATGGGACATTGTGAGGAGGGGGCAGCATGCATGGGACATTGTGAGGAGGGGGCAGCATGCATGGGACATTGTGAGCAGGGGGCAGCATGCATGGGACATTGTGAGGAGGGGGCAGCATGCATGGGACATTGTGAGCAGGGGGCAGCATGCATGAGACATTGTGAGGAGGGGGCAGCATGCATGGGACATTGTGAGGAGGGAGCAGCATGCATGGGACATTGTCCTCACATCATGCTGCTCCCTCCTCACAATGTACAGATCATATTTCATAATTGAGGAAGGTGTGGTGGGTATAATTTATAAGTGAGGGAAGAGTGGTGTTTTAGTTTATTAGGGGCAGTGTGACAGTCACAGTATATAAGTGTGGACGGTGTGGTGGGAATATTTTATACTCATGCTATGTTTTGATGTGCCTTTGGTGATCCCTAGGGGGGGGGGGTTAGTGCCCTTTGTTTCTTATTGATACTTTTTAAAGTGTTTTACAGAGTAGATCTGCCTTAAAGAGATGTCGTGTGTGAAAACTCAGTTTTACGTTGTCACTAAGGGGCGCGACCACTTAAAGTGCCTAGGGCTGCACGAAGGTAAAATACAGCCCTGGTTCCAGCACTGCTATATCAGTCCTCACTATTCAACTCTGCTATTCCACAGTTCCAGCACTGCTATATCAGTCCTCACTATTCAACTCTGCTACTCCGTGGTTCCAGCACTGCTGTATCAGTCTTCACCATACAACTCTCCTATTCCACAGTTCCAGCACTGCTACATCAGCCTTCACTATAAAACTCTGCTACTCTGCAGTACCAGCACTGCTACATCAGCCTTCACTATACAATTCTGCTACTCCGCAGTTCCAGCACTGCTATATCAGTCCTCACTATATAACTCTGCTATTCCGTTGTTCCAGCACTGCTATATCAGCTTTCACTATACAACTCTGCTACTCCGTGGTTCCAGCACTGCTACATCAACCTTGACTATACAGCTCTGCTACTCCCCTATTCCAGCACTACTACATCAGCCTTCACTATACACTTCACTATACAACCCTACTACTCCCCAGTACCAGTACTACTACATCTGCCTTCACTATACAACTCTGCTACTCCGTGGTTCCAGCACTGCTACATCAGTGTAACGCCTGCCTGGATCGACAGACTCAGATGGGATGTAATGGACAGACTTGAGGGAAGCCACTCACCAAGCAGGACCCCCAGAACCCTGAAACCCTTTAACCCCTATACAGGGATTTGGAATTACACAGGGCCCTGGTGATCACTACCTGTGGAAGGCTGCAGTCCGATGAGAGTAGTCGTCAGGCAGGGTCAAACCAGGAATTGCAGAACAGGGACAGAATCAGCAGACAAGGACGTAATCAGAAAACGTAGCAGAGGTCAAATCCGGATTGGGCAGCGGGGTACAAAAACAGCAGGCAGAAGGGTAGTCAGGAAACAAGTGGTAATCAGCACACAGGAATCACAGGATGAAACAGGAGCCAGAATTCTCAGAACTATCTCTGGCAGTGGTCAGCAGACAGGAGGGGGATTAAAAAGGGTGTAGTGTCTTCCCATTGGTTGTAGCTGAATGATGGTAACTTCAGCTGGAAGACACCCGCCACCTACAGTCAGCCAGTGGCACTGCAGATCCCCAGGAAACCCAGCACTGGCATCGACTCCTCTCCCATCACCAGCACTATTTACGGCAGGAACACGGCGTCGCCTGGCGATCGGAGCAGAAGTCGATGGAGCAGACTCCGGTGGTGACGTAACAATCAGCCTCCGCTGTAGAATTCTTCTTTTATTGGTTCCAGCATATATATCCAATATACCAGCCCTCCTTGTTGTTCATCTCTGCTCCTCGGCGGTTGCAACACAGTCATTGCTGATCCAGCTCTGCTACATCGGATCAGAATTTCCTTTACATCCAGTCTTCCGTCTTCCTGCACAAGTACATTCTGTCTGCGCAAAATTGTCTCTCCCAGATTGAGTTCTTCAAGGATCCACCTCCCCAGTGACACATTACCTCTATTGAATGGAATAATGCATCAAATTTTGAACAGTTATTGCAAATTTTATCCAGAGGTTAATGCAGATTGATGCAGGTTTTAGCACCAGCGCCCGCTGTGATCAACTTACCATAACTGGGCTCTAACAGAGAGCAATACTCCTCGGTAAGAAACCCCTCTGCGGACAATCATAAAGAGAATCGAGAAAAGAAAAATCTAAATTCATCAATATTCGGTGACCGCCCGCCGCCTTCATCACTTCTTCTCGTCACTTGTACACAGTTTAAGGAGGAGCTTGGCAGGAGATTGTTCCAAACTTCTAGGAGAAATGACCCCAGATCTTTTGTGTATGAGGCTTGTGCCAGTGGCGTATCGGGGGGGGGGGGAGGGGGGGGGGGGGGCGGCAGATGGGGCATTTTCCCTGGGTGTAATCGGAAGGGGGTGCTGTCGGATTTTCTGATGTGTCGGTCTTTCAGACGCAAGTAAGCCCTGTCCGCTGGCGCTTCTGGGTTAGGGCAACATCAGCAGCGTGATCAGGTCATCTGATCATGTCGCTGACCTCACTCCTCGGCGCCACGGAAGCAGTAGAAGACACTGAAGATTTATTGTAATTAGGGAAATGGGGAAGAAATTTGAGTTCACAGTATGGGGAGAGAGGGTGGGGGGAATGTACACGGACACAGTATGGGGAGCGAGGGGGGGAATGTATACAGACACAGTATGGGGAGTGACGGGGGAATGTATGCAGACACAGTATGGGGAGTGACGGGGGAATGTATGCAGACACAGTATGAGGAGCAAGGGTGGGAATTTGAGGACACAATATGGGCAGCATAAGGGGGAAATTTGAGGCCAGTATGGGGAGCGAGGGAGGATGGATGCTTACACAGTGTGGGTAGAGAGGGGGGAATGTATATGGACCCAGTATAAGGTGTGAGGGGAGATGAGTGCGGAGGTAGTGGGAAGACAGTGTGGGATGAGAAAAATGTGAGGGGGCACAGAATAGTGCCTCGGTAGTGGAGGGGGGGTATGGAGAGGGGACAGTGTGAGGCCACAGCAAGCCTAGCACAGTATAAAGACTGGGCAGTATAGAGGGACACAGTGCAAAGGACAGTGTGAAGAGTGGGCTCAGTATGGAAATGAGAGGGCAGTGTGGAGGGCATGTACCATAAGAGGGACAGTGTGTGCGTCATATTTTGTGCAGGGAACAAAGTGAGGAACAATTAGTTATTTAGGAGCGCAGTGTAGGGCAGATATTGTTATTTAAGAGCATTATAATGACAAGAGAATCATGTCAGGATGTGCTGCAGAAGACTGGAGAAGATGGAAGTCTGCAGAGACAAGCTGTGGATGTTAAAAGTCATCATGACGTCTGAACAAGATGAAGAAAAAGAAATAATGACTCTGATCAGAGATAACGTCATCTATAAGGTACCTGGATGTAAATGTTTATTTGCTATATTGACTAATTCTCATCAGTACTGTGGTTCCTGTATGGTCTGCAGTCTGATGACGATTGAGGGCAACTACTCCTAGTATCTCCTTATGATTGTTAAGGACATATTGAAAGTTGTCAGTTCATGCGATACAAATGTATATGGGTTTTACCTGACATTACAATTGATGTACCAAGTACTGCTGGTGGTCCTGGTGATGTATTTCTGTACTACTGAGGATCAGGCTCTGCAGGGGCTGGATCAGGGGTCTGTGGGGGCCAGGTCAGGGTTCTGTGGGGGCCGGATCAGGGCTCTGTGGGTTCCGGATCAGGGCTCTGTGGGGGCCGGATCAGGGCTCTGTGGGGGCTGGATCAGGGGTCTGTGGGGGCCAGGTCAGGGTTCTGTGAGGGCCGGATCAGGGCTCTGTTGGGGCCGGATCAGGGCTCTGTTGGAGCTGGATCAGGGCTCTGTGGGGGCCGGATAAGGGATCTGTGGGGGCCGGCTTAGGGCTCTGTGGGGGCCATATAAGGGCTCTGTGGGGGCCGGCTCAGGACTCTGTGGGGGCTGGATCAGGGCTCTGTGTGGGCTGGATCAGGGCCCTATGGGGGCTGAATCAGGGTTCTCTGGGGGCCGGATCAGGGCTCTGTGGGGGCCGGATCATCACCTCAAGGATTCCATGTTCGTCTTTACTCCTAAGATAATTCTCAATGACATTGGCCGTATTTTTTGAGTCATTGTCCGGTCGCAGAATACATTTTGATGTGTAGTAGTATTGTAGAAAAGTATCTATGTTTTAGACAGGAGTGGAAAAAATACTGCTTTCAAAAATATAAATATTATTCATATATACAGTATATGCCCTGTATATAGCAGTTCTTGAAAACATCCATGAACGATCATTTTATAGGTTCATTGTGCATAGTGACCTCTAGTGTTAAATTTGTGAATTGCATGTCATTCATAAACTACCGTAATTAATTTATTTTTCTCAACTTTATAATCCAGCTTTTACACATGTATTTTAACTCTTTGCTTTTTTTCTATTATTTCATTGTCATTTTTTTATTTCATTTTTTCTATAAGGCTGCGTATTTATAATTGCAGATCAATTTCAATCTGTATTGATGTGCGTAATATCAGTTGGCCTTCTCATCTGCCACCTTATAGTAATAGGTGAGAATAGGACCCACTTGTGTCAAAATACATGTGCCCCCCCCGTGGAAAAGACAAACATCTATCCTGTGGACAGGCCATAAATGTGCAAAATGGGAATTCCACTTTTGCAGTAATGTGGCACCCCTGCGGCTTCAGTCGCCACAGGGTACTGCACCTCACTTAAGGTGCAGTATTCATCTCGGGTAAGGATGAAGTTAATCACCGGTGTTTCCACATTTCACCTTTCATTCAGCTTAGGTGCCTTCTCACTGGGGACTGGACTAGGATAGGCTGGGAGTGGCCATCACGAAGCATGGGACTTTACGGCACCTCCCAGGCAATCCACGGACAGTGAGTAAAGACCTGGAACCGCAATTACAGTGTCCACCCTTCATTGCCGGTGCTGGCGCCCCGCACTTTGGCGCCAACGGCCACTGACACCGTCATCATCCTCCCTCGGGCCTAGCTTCGCCTGCGGGAAGCTGAACTATCCTAGCTGTGAGACCACCGCCCCAGAGGACAGCGACCGCAGCGGCGGCCAATCCCTGGCCGCATACCGCAGGTATCCCCACCATCCACCAGTCATCATCCCTTTTATTGTACACCTCGGAGCCACGAAGCCGGGCAGGGCCCCCCGTGACATCCCGGACCCAACATCACTGGCCTGGCGACGAGTACATTTAACCCCTGCCCCGTGGGTGATACAGTAATATCATTGAAGGCCCAATAAGCAGCGCTATCAGAGTTCCCCATAAACAATAGTGTTTGAAAAGTTCAGTACCTGAGCAGTATAAGGATAAAGTTTTCCTAGAAGTCAGAGAATGAATTAACATTTTGGCTCCCAGCTGCCACCACTAGGGGGAGCTCACAACAGCAGCAGCAATAAAAAATAAACAAACATGTGCAATGTCGCCACCTGGTGGTGGCTGCTGTGACTGCAAATCTATTAGATATCGATATTGGTCGGATAGTTTTGCAATTTGTCCTCCTTTCATCCTCTCCGTATCTCATTTCCAGATGGTAAAATATCTGCTGCCCGAGCGCCCGCTGATATAACTGAAAGCAGAGTCGTTTTATTGAGTCGTCTTTATAGCCGTTTGTCTTGGGGGAATGTTCTGTGCGAGGAACGAGACTGACACTGTATATCCTGTGTCTGTATTATGAACTAATCCTTCAGTGGGAAATTTTCCCCTGGTGGGTACAAAGGGCCTTATGTCTTTTATTGCCTAATGTTCTCCTGCCATAAAACAGCTTCTATTTAATACTTTGCCTTTATAAATCCCAGGGGCTTATCCGGAGCCGTTATAAATCAGTCACCTCCGTGTGCGCCGGGTAATTGTCTTATGAACCTACTCCTGCCCTCCTTTAAACTATTCCACCTTCAGGGTCAGTGGATAACTACTGCACATCTCCTAATACTGGCATTAAAAAAAAAAAAAGTTTACATTTTTTTTTTTTGCAATTTTTTTTACGTTTCTTGTATATTTCACTATTGACCACTAGAGGGCACCAATATGTTTTTCTAATCCTGTTAGTTAAGACATGACCTCTAAGACCCCCAACAATTGCGGGAACAAAAGGGAAAAGTGATCCGGAACGGTCTATCCACCTGCTGTATAGAAATATACAACTCAGCGATTCAGACCCTGCTAACTATGAAGTTGTGGCACATTTTAGTAACAGGTTATACTCCCCTACAGATGTATGTATACATTTAGAGTTCTAAATCCTATAAAGACATACGAGTTGCCCCCCTCATTATGTAGTAATGCCCCATCCTGTTCTAATATCCCTCATCCTGGACTCCTTCCTGCTATATATGCCCCCATCCTGGCATATATGTCCCCCCATCCTGATATATATATATATGTCTCCCAGCCTGGTATATAGGTCTCCCATCCTGGTATATATGTCCCCCCATCCTGATATATATGTCTCCCATCCTGGTATATGTGTCCCTCATCCTGGGCTCCTTCCTGGTATATATGTCCCCCATCCTGGCATATATGTCTCCCAGCCTGGTATATATGTCTCCCATCCTGGTATATATGTCCCCCCATCCTGATATATATATGTCTCCCAGCCTGGTATATATGTCTCCCATCCTGGCATATATGTCCCCCCATCCTGATATATATATATGTCTCCCAGCCTGGTATATATGTCTCCCATCCTGGCATATATGTCCCCCCATCCTGATATATATATATGTCTCCCAGCCTGGTATATAGGTCTTCCATCCTGGTATATATGTCCTACCATCCTGATATATATATATATATATATATATATATATATATATATATATATATATATATATATGTGTCTCCCAGCCTGGTATATATGTCTCCCATCCTGGTATATATGTCCCCCCATCCTGATATATATGTCTCCCATCCTGGTATACATGTCCCTCATCCTGGGCTCCTTCCTGGTATATATGTCCCCCATCCTGGCATATATGTCTCCCAGCCTGGTATATATGTCTCCCATCCTGGTATATATGTCCCCCCATCCTGATATATATATGTCTCCCATCCTGGTATATATGTCCCCCATCCTGATATATATATGTCTCCCATCCTGATATATATGTCTCCCATCCTGGTATATATGTCCCCCCATCCTGTTCTATATGTCCCTCATCCTGGACTCCTTCCTGGTATATATGCCCCCCATCCTGGCATATATGTCCCCCCATCCTGATATATATGTCTCCCATCCTGGTATATATATGTCCCCCCATCCTGTTCTATATGTCCCTCATCCTGGACTCCTTCCTGGTATATATGTCCCCTATCCTGGCATATATGTCCCCCCATCCTGATATATATGTCTCTCATCCTGGTATATATGTCCCCCCATCCTGTTCTATATGTCCCTCATCCTCGGCTCCTTCCTGGTATATATGTCCCCCCCATCCTGATATATATGCCCCCCATCCTGATTATATATATATATATATATATATATATCCCATCCTGGTGTATATGTCTCCCATGCTAGTATATATGTTTCCCATTCTAGCCCACATCCTGGTGTATATATAACCCCATCCTGGTAAAAATGTCCCCCATCTTCGTATGTATGTCACCATCCTGGTATATATAGTCCCCCTCCTGGTATCTACTACCCCCCTCCTGGTGTATACTGTCCCCCTGCTGGGACCCTCCTGGTCTCTACTGTCCCCCTCCTGGTATATATATCCCCATCCTGGTAAATATTGTCTGCATTCTGTCTAATGCAAAAAACAACATAGTACTCACCCTCCCTGGCTCCCACGTCACACAGCGTCCTCCTGTGTAGCCAGCACATAGTGGCCAGTAGCTTTCATTGGTGTTCGTGCTATTGGGACATATTACATCTTTGCCATGCGCCGCCTCCAGTCACTGGGACACAGAAGAAAGCTGCCAGCTTCTGTATGGCTGGCAGTGAGTATCGCAATACAAGAACCCAATGGGTCTCTGTGTACCGCCCCGCGGGCTCGGCTGCGACCGCTGAGCCGCTTAGATCCGTGCTCGTACTGCGGGTGGTGGCTCAAGCCTCTCACAGACCCGGGGGTCACGTCGCTCTGCAAGGGAGTTGGCGCTACACGCGGGGATTTGGGGTGTTTGGATTTGAGGTGATAGTTCGTGACGCCACCCACGGGTTGTGGTGATTGTGGACACCACCGCTGCGGTGAAGGTACGGGGATCCTGAGAGCGGTGTAATGGCGCAGCTAGGTGTTGACCCCTCCGTGGGTAGGGGATGTTGGTCCCAGGGTCCGGCGGGCCGAGGCCCGGGTGCAGGGTGTAGTGTTGCGGTGCAGCGCGGCGCGGTGCCTGATGGCACTGGTGTACTCACTCTGACACAAGACACTGGAGTCGCTTTTAAACCAAACGGAGTGATGAACGGGGCCCGCAGCCGGCTGCAGCTTTTCCCAGGTTAGGTTGGTAATGTCCGCCTTTCTCCTGCACCTCTGTATGTGAATCTTGACTCCTGTGCCTAGGCACCGGTAGTCCGCTCCCCGGCGTGTATCTGTCGTAGGAGCCCATTTGCCCGCAGACACTGGCCCTTTGGATCTCTGGCCCTTGGCGGTGGCACTTATCCGAAATGGTTGGGCTGTTGCCTTCAATCGGGACTTAGGTGGGAATGAACCCCTGAGGTCCAGACCACAATCAGTTAATTTGACTATGGTGGTGGCTTCTAGTCTAGTTCAGGGTCTGAGCACCCTGCCTGGTGCTCCGGTATCCAGTTGGCTCCCCGGTTCGGTTCCGGCGGGCCACTACCCTGTCCCGATCCCTTATTCCCGGTCTCCTGCAGGCGGCCACTACCGTCTGCCTCCTTGCCAATGGTGACTGGGCTCCAACCCAGCCACCGGAGTAGTCTTTGGCAGGCCTGAGCACAGGTCTGCTTCTGGACTAGAACTTGACCCTTCCAGGGCCTGAGCTCGACTTCTCCTCTTTCCTCACACAACTCCTCTCTTTTTCCCGCCTCCAGGCCTGTGAACTCCTCGGTGGGTGGAGCCAACCACCTGGCTCCACCCCCCCTGGTGTGGACATCAAACCTGGAGGGTGGTGACAAGGCTTTTAGTTTGACTGCTGTTACCTAACTGGGAAGGGGGTGTGTAGTATTGTTGTGTCTACCTGGGACGACCTGAATAGTCCAGGGCGTCACATTCCCCCTTGGTTTAATGCAGACCGTCCGCGGGCTGCCCGTCCATCACCGGTTTATTTTGTTGTTAACTGCAAAAAGGTAAAAAAGCACATAAACATTTATAATAACATATTTACATAGTCAAGCAAGATTTCTTTTTTCCCTTACGGGAGGCACATTACTTTAACGTTGCAAAACATATATTTTTTTATAGAAACGGGTCCATGTCCTTCCGCTTCCTCACCCAAGCAACCTAGCCTTGATGCTGCCCCTATGAAGTGGGCAGCACCCCTTTTTTCCATTTCAGACCAGGAACCTGGCCAGGCAACCCAAGCGGGAACGGGTACGGTGTTTCGAACCCAGCAGTCACTCAGAGGCCCCACGTCCAGGGGACCCCTGACCCGGAAGATGGACACCGGTTCCTATTGTGACCGGACCCCAGCCTGCTCTGCTGCGGGTCCTCCCTCCAACCAGCCTCTCTGGAGACCGGCAGTTGCGGGAAAGGCAGTAAGGGCACTATTTACAAGCCCAAAAGTTTTTGGGTGACTTGCTAGTTCTCAGCCATGTTCATGATTTCTCATGTGAAACAAACAGGGGGAAACAAGAGTCCCAACAGGGACGGGCGCTTTAGTAGCTGGTCCGCTACCATAAAAATAGGTCCCAACGGGGACTTGCAGGTGGGTGCCAACGGGAACTTTAACTTTCTTGTGAATACGGGGATCCGCCACCTTACTCCTCATCCTCCACTCTGTACTCTTCTTCTTCATAGTGAGAGGGTGGCTGGGAGAGGCGGACGTGCAGCTGAGCACCCATGTATGCCCTCCTTACACCCAAGGCTTGCACGGAGATCTGGGACATCTGGGATTCACGGATCTCACCGTGAACGGGTCCTGCCTCCTGCGGGTCGGCGGGTCTGGAAGGGTCTGATCCTGCCGGGGTGCTTTCCCCGAGGCGGGCTTCTCGTTCGCACGCACCACGGCCGCCATCTCTTGTATCCCCTGCTTCCAGCCCAGAGCTTGCTGCATCGATTCGACCCGTACCTGGATACAGAACTGCGCCAAGTTTCTTTTCAGCCACGTCGCCGTCCCTGGCGGCAACTGGCCCCATGCCGCCTCAGCTTCAGCGTCTTGGGCGAGCGCGCTCCTGCGGCCCACTCGGGAACTGTAGCTTCTCCTTTTCCGCTGGCGGTTTTCCCTGCAGGCGGATCTCCGCGGGCCGGTGAGGCGGACCCCGCTGCCGGTGCTGGTGGCAGCAGACCGGGCGGGGGAGCAGCGCCGATCGACACAGACAACGGGGGAGGCAGTATAGGGGGTCAGGGCAGACCGGGTCCCTCAGCCGCAGCGGCCGGTCCCTCGGGGACATAGGGGCGTGGGTCACCCACCCACTCCTCTAAAGCTGCCTTCACCGCGTACCCCCGTGTGACCGCAGCCAGCTCCTCCACCTCGGCTGTCCATTGCTCCATCAGGAGACGCACCTGGGCCTGGTTGCGGTGACATATTGCCACTGTCCGGGCTTCCATCCACGCCGCTGTTCCAGGCGCAGGCTCCGGGGTTGCGGGCTTGCCAGGCGGGGCGGACATGGTGTATCCTCGGGTTCCAGGAACAAGACGGGTGGCGGGGTCCTGGCGTCCCTGCCCTTTATCCATACGGTCACATGGCAAACAGTCCTCACCCGCCCCCCTTGGTCTTTTCCGAGCACTTCTCTAGCTTTTTGCTCCGCTCTCGGGGGGAGGGGCATCGCTTTCGCGCCTTTTCTGCTCGGGGAAGACGGCTCGGGCGGGAACTCTTCGCGCCAAAGATGGCGGATTCTCAAACTTTTCAGCGGGACGCCGCTGACGGGGACTTCAAGGCGCACTTCCACTGGTAAGTGGACTGGTTCAATCCTGTTCGCAGATGCCAGAAGAGTCGATGTGTACCGCCCCGTGGGCTCGGCTGCGACCGCCGAGCCACTCAGATCCGTGCTCGCACTGCGGGTGGTGGCTTGAGCCTCTCACGGACCCGGGGGTCACGTCGCTCTGCAAGGGAGTTGGCGCTACATGGGGGGATTTGGGGTGTTTGGATTTGAGGTGATAGTTCGTGACGCCACCCACGTGTTGTGGTGATTGTAGACACCACCGCTGCAGTGAAGGTACGGGGATCCCGGGAGCGGTGTTAAGGCGCAGCTAGGTGTTGACCCCTCCGTGGGCAGGGGATGTTGGTCCCGGGGTCCGGCGGGCCGAGGCCCGGGTGCAGGGTGTAGTGTTGCGGTGCAGCGTGGTGCGGTGTCTGATGGCACTGGTGTACTCACTCTGGCACAAGACACTGGAGTCGCTGGTAAACCAAACAGAGTGATTAACAGGGCCCGCAGCCAGCTGCAGCTTTTCCCAGGTTAGGTTGGTAATGTCTGCCTTTCTCCTGCACCTTTATATGTGAATCTTGACTCCTGTGCCTAGGCACCGGTAGTCCGCTCCCCGGCGTGTATCTGTCATAGGAGCCCGTTTGCCCGCAGACGCTGGCCCTTTGGATCTCTGGCCCTTGGCGGTGGCACTTATCCGGAATGGTTGGGCTGTTGCCTTCAATCGGGACTTAGGTGGGAATGAACCCCTGAGGTCCAGACCGCAATCAGTTAATTTGACTATGGTGGTGGCTTCTAGCCTAGTTCGGGGTCTGAGTACCCTGCCTGGTGCTCCGGTATCCAGTTGGCTCCCCGGTTCGGTTCCGGCGGGCCACTACCCTGTCCCGGTCGCTTACGGTTCTACCGGTCGTATTACCAGTCTCCTGCAGGCGGCCACTACCGTCTGCCTCCTTGCCAATGGTGACTGGGCTCCAACCCAGCCACCGGAGTAGTCTTTGGCAGACCTGAGCACAGGTCTGCTTCTGGACTAGAACTTGACCCTTCCAGGGCCTGAGCTCGACTTCTCCTCTCTCCTCACACAACTCCTCTCTTTTTCCCGCCTCCAGGCCTGTGAACTCCTCGGTGGGTGGAGCCAACCACCTGGCTCCACCCCCCCTGGTGTGGACATCAAACCTGGAGGGTGGTGACAAGGCTTTTAGTTTGACTGCTGTTACCTAACTGGGAAGGGGGTGTGTAGTGTTGTTGTGTCTACCTGGCACGACCTGAGTAGTCCAGGGCGTCACATCTGCACCGCGATGTATTTCAGCTGGATATGCCGCATCAGACACACATCCAGCTGAAGCATGGGCAGGGGCAGCGGGCCCCCTGCACTCTCGGGCCTGGACGCGGTTGCGATCCCTGTCATACTTTTATATTTTTTTCTACCTGTTGTAAATCCCCCCATAGCCCCAAACATAGTATGGTGTCCCTAAATTGCCCCACGCACAGTATAATGTCCCATATTTCCATATTTGTCCCACATACAGTGTCATGGCCCCACAGCCCCCCACTCAGTTCAATGGCCCTCATACAGCCATCCCATACACAGTATAGTACTCCCCCATAGCCTCAAACACAGTATGATTTTCCTAAAATGCCCCCCACACAGTATGTCCCATATCCCCAAAGTTGTCCCACACATAGTATCATTGCCTTCACTGCCCCCCACTCCGTTTGATAGCCTCCACACACAATATAATACTCCCCCATAGTCCCGAACACAGTATCATTTCCGTAAAGTGTCCCACACACAGTATAATGTCCCATATTCCCATAGTTAGCCCACACACAGTCATAGGTCACACAGCCCCCCCACTCAGTTTGATGGCCCCCACACAGCCATCCAATACACAGTATAATTCTCCCCCATAGCCCCAAACATAGTAGGATTTCCCTAAAGTGTCCCACGCACAGTATAATGTCCCATATTCCCATAGTTGTCCCACACACAGTGTCATTGCCCCCACATCCCCCCACTCAGTTTGATGGCCCTTACACAGCCATCCCATACACAGCATAATACTTCCCCATAGCCCCAAACACAGTATGATTTCCCTAAAGTGCCCCACACACAGTATAATGTCCCATATTCCCATAGTTGTCCCACACACAGTGTCATGGCCCCCACAGCCCTCCGCTCAGTTTGATGGCCCCTACATACTGTAGGCATCCCATACACAGTATAATACTCCCTCATAGCCCTAAACACAGTATGATTTCCTTAAAGTGCTCCACGCACAGTTTAATGTCCCATATTTGTCCCACACACAGTATCATGACCCCACAGCCCCTCAACTCAATTCAGTGGCCCCCATACAGCCATCTCATACAGTATAGTACTCCCCCATAGCCACAAACACAGTATGATTTTCCTAAAATGCCCCCTACACAGTATGATGTCCCATATCCCCATAGATGTCCCACACACAGTATCATTGCCTTCACAGCCCCCACTCAGTTTGATGGCCTCCGCACAGCCATCCCATACACAATATAATACTCCCCGATAGTCCCAAACACAGTATCATTTCCATAAAGTGCCTAGCGCACAGTATAATGTTCCATACGCCCATAGTTGTCCCACACACAGTCATGGCCCCACAACCCCCTGCTCAGTTTGATGACCCCACACAGCCCTCCCATATACAGTACAATGTCCCCACATTCCATCATACAGCTTCATAGCCCCCATAAGTACTTATTCACCTTGCCTCTTTACCATCTATGCACTTCTCCGGTCTGCAAAGTGTGTGTGCAGGTGGATCTCTGTCCGGATGGGGGAGATGCTCCTTGTCAGCAGGTACCACCAACTTATGAGCCCCATAGTGGCTGCATGGGCACTCCACTATGGACGGCACATCTCTGAGCGCAGGAACAAAGTACAGACTACGCCAGATTCCGGAGAATAGCAGAATGTATAGGAGGTAAGCAAATTACATATTTATGGCAAGTGACTGGACCGCTCTAAAAGAAAATTTGCTCTCATTGAAGACCGTTGTCCATGCACCGTGGTGGGCTTGTGCTCATACACAGGAGCCAATCTGACCAAGCAGAGCTGCAGTGTAAAGTGACAAAGCAGAATCTTCTAATCAGGAAGCAAGAGCTGAAAATCAGGTGATAATGAAGCCTTCTGGAACAGCTGGGTTCCTTAGAAGACTTTATTTAATAATCCTATCTTTAGACCCGGAATTTTATGGGATGATGAGGTAGGTCGGTGGCACCAGTCATCCCCTCCTGGCTGCAATGGAAGGATTTTCCTTTGCGCCCCAATAGCCACTATTGTAACACATTACAAGCTCCCTGCAAAATGGGTGCAAAAACTGTAAAGGGGAACAGTCCCTGCACTGACCAAAACATCTTGGTGCATCCTAATGCCCCTTATATCAACCCTCTCAACTGGACAGCATTTCATAAATCTGCCAGAAGATGGCGCATGGAGCTTCTAATTTTTCTCATTGCCTTTCGATGTTTTTTATGTACATGTGTATTATGTTTCTGCAGATTCCAGTGCTGCAGTTGCACTTTTCACTTCTTGCTCGAGTCATTTTTTTTTACATCAGCTTGGTTCTTGCAGGACGAGTTGTAGTCTATTATAGAAAGCTGAGTGTATGTATTAATGTGTGTGTGTATGTCCGCTAAAGGAATTCACACCGTCGCATGTAGAATCACAAAATTTTGCACAGACGCTCCATTTGACTTTGGTAACGACATAGACTATGTTTTGAGGGGAAATTTTAACCCTGCACTTTACAGTTATTCGCCAAAAAACCTGCCTCCATTAAAGTCAATGGAGCTGGGAGCCACAATGTAGCAAGAACTCCAGAAGAATGCGCAGCCACGCCCTTAAATGGCATGTTGTCGTGTCATAATGTAGCCAGTGAAAGAGACAGACACAGACAGGGAAAGAGACAGACAGGGAAAGAGGCAGGCAGAGACAGACAGGGAAAGAGACAGACAGACAGGGAAAGAGACAAGCACAGGGAAAGAGACAGACAGGGAAAGAGACAGACAGGGAAAGAGACAGACAGGGAAAGAGACAGACAGGGAAAGAGACAGGCAGACAGGGAGAGAGACAGGCACAGGGAAAGAGGCAGACAGGGAAAGAGACAGACAAAGACAGATAGGGAAAAAGACAGACAGAGACAGACACAGACAGACAAAGAGACATACATACAGAGACAGGGAAAGAGACAAACAGACAGAAAAACAGACAGGCAGAGAAAGAGACAGGCAGAGAAAGAGACAGGCAGAGAGACTGACAAAGAGACAGGGAAAGAGAGAGGGAAATAGACAGACAGAGAAAGAGTTAGAGAGACAGAGAAACAGAAAGTAGTAGATAGGGATGTTAAACCGCGCCACTGACTCAGCCGATCCAAAAGATTAATGGATAGGTGTTGCTTTAATTCATTACACAGATCAGGTCAACGCGTTTCGGGAGTCGCAGCTCCCTTCATCAGGACAGTCTGGCAAGCAAAACACATCTGCTGTACAGGGAATACTTCCAGCAATATATACCTTACTAATGACGTCATGGTCCGCCCACTTCTGAAAAAAATCGGCGGGAATCAATGCATAGAAAAAAATGTATATGTGTCATCTCTATAACATTCAGCCTTTCTTATAGTACGTCATTTTTTCTTTGTCATAACTGTCCTGACGACTCAGAAGTTTAAAATAAAATGAATTACAAAAAAAATAAAAACATATGTTTGTGTCAAATTTATATATATCTCTCTCTTTTACATATGGTGTCAAAAAAAGTTCATGGGGAACCCATGTAAAAGTGCACCTCAAACATCGCAACATTACCTAGAACCTACTTCGGAAAGTGTCACTTTAATCAAAGCGGCCGGAATGTGATCGTATAGTCCGCCCGTACCATATGGGAGGTGACCGTCGGGATATGTTCAAAAAACGGGAATCATTATAAGGTGTACTACAGGAAAAAAAATAAATTATATATATATATAAAAAAAAGGCGTAGCTAAGAGGATCAAATTATCCCATAAATAAAAAATATATATATATATATGTATCTACATTATGTGATATTCACTGGATAAAAAAATATAAATATATAAATTGACATAGTCATGATAAGAAAAGGGGGATCACAATAATGTACCTTAAAGAAAAGTGCCATTATCTGAGTGCCAAAAATATGATTAAGCCTAGGCTCCATGGCGGGAACATAAAGCAGAACAAGGACGCTATAGTGTCTTGCGTATATGTGCAGGTTTGAAAACCTTTTCCTTATGATTGTTAAATGCTTCGACCAACCCGCTGAATGCGGGTCACGCTGAGGGAAGGACCCCATCAATGTTATTTAATCGGGAACCCGCGTTATATCACCATGTAAACTAGAGTAATTTTATTCCCGATCTGTGGAATCATGGAAAAAAATTTTTTTTAATTTATTTCCTATTAGTTTCTTGACTATACCCGGTTACTGAGTGTGGGAAAAATGTAGACAACTATTTGGTGAAGGAATGGAGGTAGTCAAAAAGGACTGAACTATGCCGTGAGGGTGAATACGTACAACATGGGAGAAAAAGTCAGGTGCACATGTCAAGATAACCTCTATCGAGGAATGTGCGCAGACCTCTGCTGAGTGAAGGTAAGGAGCTAGTGTGAACTTGAGGTTCAATCAAGTTCAAACCCGTGGGAAAAATTCCAGTGCGCATGTCAAGTCAACCCTCTCTCGAGGAAACTGTCCAGATCTCTGTTCCGTAGAAATATGGAGCTAGTATGAGAGGCGCTATACCGTGCGGGTGAGACAACTCAAAATCGTGAGAACAATTCCAGTGGGCATGTCAAGGAGATCCCTCTTGAAAAATCCATTAATATGGAGCTATGTGTGGTCTGTAGTATGTCACAAAAAACTTTACAACTGATATATCTCTGGCTATTATTAAAATTACATAAATGTACATATGAAAAGTAATTGTATATAAAACAATGTATAAAATTAGGTTAAAAACTGAGGCTATGACCTGATCGAATTATTACAATAAAATAAGGACTACCTGACAGGATGTAAATCCTCTAAAAACATATTATAACATTAAACATCATAAAATTACATAAAAATCCATAAAAATTAGATTAGTGAAAAACACATAAGGACTCATAGTCCATGATATTCTCTAATCAGAGAAGATCCATTGCTAGTTGGACGGCGGCCCTGGACTCTCCTATCCTTGGGGATATCATTGTCATTTCTCTTATAACACAGTATATCCATATTGAAGGGACTATCTTTGGGGAGAAAATAGTGAACTAATAAAATAAATCCGTTACTTCATTGAGCCCAAATGGTTTTAATGTGTTCAGTTTATAGATCCAATAGGTCTCTTTCCTTTTTAAAGCATCAATACGATTGTGAGACAGAGGGGTTATCTGTTCGATCGGGGTGATCCTGATCTTTGCTCTCCCATTATGCTGCATAGTGATGTGTCTCGACAGACCATGTAACATGAATCCTATTTTAATGTTGTGTCTGTGCGAGTTTAACCTCTTATGCAGTGCCTGTATTGTTCTCCCAATATATTGTCTATCGCATTCACATTCAATCAAGTATATCACAAAGTCAGACTGACAATCTAAACGTGTTTTGATGGAAAACACTTCCCCCCCCGTTTTAGAGCAAAAATTGACTCTTTGGTGTTGAATAGACCTGCAGCATAGACAGTTCTTAGAGAAACATTTGAACGATCCCTTGGTATTATCCATGGCTTCCATGGGTTTATTTTCTCTAAGCCGGCTAGGAGCTAACTGGTTTTTTAATGTCGAGGCTCTTCGATAGGTGATCCCAGGCACTTCTGGGATGGCATCCTTCAGAAAGGGGTCATTCCGAAGAATACCCCAGTGTTTACGGATAATACTCTTGATCAAATCCCCATCATTACTGTAAGTCGTCACAAAGTTGGACGAAAAATTTACACTCATGTCCTTCATCCCGTGACTGTTTGAACTTACTAATTCTTTCTGTGTGAGTTTTTTGTTGATCTGATATGCCTTCTTAATTAATGGTATAGGATAGTCCTTCTCCAAAAACCTTTCTCTCAGGATATTGGCTTGTAGTTCAAAATCCCTATCCAAAGAACAATTCTTTCGGATTCTTTGGAACTGATTCTTTGGGATATTTTGTAACCATTTATTATAATGGCTGCTAGTAAAATGAATATAGCCATTGCTATCAACTTTTTTGAAGAAAGTTTTCGTATGGATAGCTCCTTCATTATGTGATATAGTCAAGTCTAGGAAATCAATGCTGTCCTTATTTATAATAGGGGAGAAAATGAGACCCCAATTGTTATTGCATATTTGTCCTAGGAATTCATTCACATTATTTTGTGAGTTGTCCCAAATCAGGAACAGGTCGTCGATGTATCTTTTATAGACAATAACATGCTTGAACAATACCGACCCAAAAATGTATAATAACTCAAACATACCCATGAACAGATTTGCATATGTAGGTGCGACTTTAGACCCCATCGCAGTTCCACAGCATTGGTGGTACAGTGTGTCTCGGAATGTAAAATAGTTATTACATAGTATAAACCTCATTCCTTCAAGGAGGAAGTTTTTTTGTCCTTCCGGCAGACGTTCATCCACTAATAGAAACTGTCTGAAGCACTCTATTCCCAATCGGTGGGAGATATTAGTATACAGGGCTGAGATATCCAGGGTTACAAAAACAAAGGTATCTTTCCACTCAATATTCTTAATTATATTAATAAGTTCTGTGGAGTCACGGAGATAGCTCCTCAAATTGGTGACATGACTTCTCATAATGCGGTCAATATAAGCTGCCAGATTTGCAGTCAACGAATCTATACCTGAAATGATAGGTCTCCCAGGGGGGTTCTCCAGATCCTTGTGGATCTTCGGTAGGTGATAGTAAAAGGCCAGTTTGGGATCTTTAATGTTGAGAAACTTAGCCTCATCCTTATTTAATATTCCTTCTTTGACCGCTTTATTAATCAAAGTATGGTATTCAATAATAGCTTGATTGTAAATGGCCATGTCCACAGTCTCATAATGAAGAGGGTTCGATAGGTTCCTAAGTGCCTCCTGTATATATGTTACTTTATTTTGTACTACGACCCCACCACCTTTGTCAGCGCATCTAATCACTAGGTCAGGATTATTTTTTAATGAGAGTAAAGCTCTTCTCTCCTCCACATTTAAATTGGTTCTTATTGAATTCCTATAGCATGAGAGTTTTTTGAAATCTTCCAAAACTAAATCACTGAACGTCTGTAGATGGTGACCCTTGCTACGTATAGGGTAAAAATTGGATTTTGATTTCAAATCCGTATGATAAAAATCATTATCAGGACTCTCCAAGTCCATATTGGGGCGAGTCTTATGTATCTCAAAATGTCTTGTTAGAGTCAGTTTCCTCACATACTTCTGAAAGTCCAAATATAACTCGAAGTCATTGGCATTAGTGGCAGGACAAAAGGATAAGCCTTTCCTGAGAACTTTAAGCTCCCCTTTGGATAGCGGGTAATCAGATAGATTAAAAATCCCTATATTAGTGTCTCGTGTAGTGGATCTCTCCTCTCTTTTTTGTTTGACCCTAATTCCAGCCCTGGATCCTCTGTAGTGCTTTTTCTCTTTCCTATTCTTGGTGTTAGAAAGTGGGTTATGTGGCTCTGTGACTTTTTGGCCAGGGCTAAAAAAGGAACACAAGTATTACCTTTTTGGGAGTTATCAATGGTGATCGTGTTGATTTTAGGGCTTATATTCGGGGAGGCCCTAGGAGATAGGACAGTCATCGGTTCATTGACATTGGGTATCTCTGGTAGGGGAATGAACTCCTCATGTGTCGACAGTTCAAGGAGATCTATGAAATCCTTGTCAGGTTCATCTAGAGGGATCAAATTATTGAACTCTTTTTCTAAGGCCATATCTCTTTCCTTGCGGATTCTTTCAATCTGAATCCTTAAAGCTTCGAGTTGTCTTTTTGTACTCTCAAAGTCTCTCAGTTTGCCATCATTTTTAGGAACGTCTGTCAAGATCTCATTGGACGGTTCACTAGGAACCACTTCCTTAGGTGCCATGTTTAAATTTCCCCCTGGGGGTTCAAGGGAGACTATTTTGAATTGTGATCCCCTTGCATCAGAATTCATGGGAGTCTGATGAATAGGGGTCGTCTCAGAGTTCAAGGGAATAGGGCCCACCATCTCATTCCTAGATGAGGATGAAGATCCTTTTCTGCTCTTATGGAACTTGCTGTTAAAAAAGCTCTTGCTATTGAAGCTATTAATCCTGAGCCTGCGATTGACAGGTTCTCTGGACGAATCACGAGGGATAGGAACCAGGGATTTTGAGGGAATCATGTCCTGCCTGTCTCTCTGTAACTTTTTTGACTTTCTGAAAATCGTATCCTGTTCCATTTGTGTAAGTTTAGTGTTAATATCGGAATTGGCTATTTTATATTCAGGGTGCAATTCAAAATGACTAAGTTCTTTGTACAGATCCTCAATTTTAGCAGTGGCCTCATTGGCAATCATAGTCCTTTTCTTATATAAACATTGTAGCATATTCCTCATACAATCATTCAGGATCCCCTCCCATTCCAGTGAAAAAACCGGATCAGAGGGGAAAGGAGAGTCATGTTTAATCCTTAAGCCCCTAGGGCACAACTTCTCTTCCATATAGATGGTCAGAAAACGGGCATCCAACCCAAAGCGGAGTTCTTCTTTCAAAAGATCCTCCAGTTGTACAAACAGTCTTTTCATGCTTAAAGTCTCCTCCTCTGAATAGACATTGGGTAGATCCAAATCACAGTCAGTATTGATCAATTCACGGGTACCTACTGTTTGTAGGATTAGTTTTTCCCTAGAGGACAACCGGTTGTTGAAATACTCCATAATATAGTCAAACGACCCTCTGCAGCTATATCCACCAAGGGAGCTGGTCACACCAGATCCGAATCAGTCAGAGAAAAGCACTGTGGAAAGAAAGCGCAATAGGGTCTTACCCCAGACAATTGGGGAAAATCAAGGAGGGTGGTCTTACTCACCTATAGGGGTTGTGAAAGTCACAACGCCTATATCAGCATATAAAGTATCCAAGCCACGGCAGCGGACCCAAGGTTAGCAGATAACAGAAAGTAGTAGATAGGGATGTTAAACCGCGCCACTGACTCAGCCGATCCAAAAGATTAATGGATAGGTGTTGCTTTAATTCATTACACAGATCAGGTCAACGCGTTTCGGGAGTCGCAGCTCCCTTCATCAGGACAGTCTGGCAAGCAAAACACATCTGCTGTACAGGGAATACTTCCAGCAATATATACCTTACTAATGACGTCATGGTCCGCCCACTTCTGAAAAAAATCGGCGGGAATCAATGCATAGAAAAAAATGTATATGTGTCATCTCTATAACATTCAGCCTTTCTTATAGTACGTCATTTTTTCTTTGTCATAACTGTCCTGACGACTCAGAAGTTTAAAATAAAATGAATTACAAAAAAAATAAAAACATATGTTTGTGTCAAATTTATATATATCTCTCTCTTTTACATATGGTGTCAAAAAAAGTTCATGGGGAACCCATGTAAAAGTGCACCTCAAACATCGCAACATTACCTAGAACCTACTTCGGAAAGTGTCACTTTAATCAAAGCGGCCGGAATGTGATCGTATAGTCCGCCCGTACCATATGGGAGGTGACCGTCGGGATATGTTCAAAAAACGGGAATCATTATAAGGTGTACTACAGGAAAAAAAATAAATTATATATATATATAAAAAAAAGGCGTAGCTAAGAGGATCAAATTATCCCATAAATAAAAAATATATATATATATATGTATCTACATTATGTGATATTCACTGGATAAAAAAATATAAATATATAAATTGACATAGTCATGATAAGAAAAGGGGGATCACAATAATGTACCTTAAAGAAAAGTGCCATTATCTGAGTGCCAAAAATATGATTAAGCCTAGGCTCCATGGCGGGAACATAAAGCAGAACAAGGACGCTATAGTGTCTTGCGTATATGTGCAGGTTTGAAAACCTTTTCCTTATGATTGTTAAATGCTTCGACCAACCCGCTGAATGCGGGTCACGCTGAGGGAAGGACCCCATCAATGTTATTTAATCGGGAACCCGCGTTATATCACCATGTAAACTAGAGTAATTTTATTCCCGATCTGTGGAATCATGGAAAAAAATTTTTTTTAATTTATTTCCTATTAGTTTCTTGACTATACCCGGTTACTGAGTGTGGGAAAAATGTAGACAACTATTTGGTGAAGGAATGGAGGTAGTCAAAAAGGACTGAACTATGCCGTGAGGGTGAATACGTACAACATGGGAGAAAAAGTCAGGTGCACATGTCAAGATAACCTCTATCGAGGAATGTGCGCAGACCTCTGCTGAGTGAAGGTAAGGAGCTAGTGTGAACTTGAGGTTCAATCAAGTTCAAACCCGTGGGAAAAATTCCAGTGCGCATGTCAAGTCAACCCTCTCTCGAGGAAACTGTCCAGATCTCTGTTCCGTAGAAATATGGAGCTAGTATGAGAGGCGCTATACCGTGCGGGTGAGACAACTCAAAATCGTGAGAACAATTCCAGTGGGCATGTCAAGGAGATCCCTCTTGAAAAAACCATTAATATGGAGCTATGTGTGGTCTGTAGTATGTCACAAAAAACTTTACAACTGATATATCTCTGGCTATTATTAAAATTACATAAATGTACATATGAAAAGTAATTGTATATAAAACAATGTATAAAATTAGGTTAAAAACTGAGGCTATGACCTGATCGAATTATTACAATAAAATAAGGACTACCTGACAGGATGTAAATCCTCTAAAAACATATTATAACATTAAACATCATAAAATTACATAAAAATCCATAAAAATTAGATTAGTGAAAAACACATAAGGACTCATAGTCCATGATATTCTCTAATCAGAGAAGATCCATTGCTAGTTGGACGGCGGCCCTGGACTCTCCTATCCTTGGGGATATCATTGTCATTTCTCTTATAACACAGTATATCCATATTGAAGGGACTATCTTTGGGGAGAAAATAGTGAACTAATAAAATAAATCCGTTACTTCATTGAGCCCAAATGGTTTTAATGTGTTCAGTTTATAGATCCAATAGGTCTCTTTCCTTTTTAAAGCATCAATACGATTGTGAGACAGAGGGGTTATCTGTTCGATCGGGGTGATCCTGATCTTTGCTCTCCCATTATGCTGCATAGTGATGTGTCTCGACAGACCATGTAACATGAATCCTATTTTAATGTTGTGTCTGTGCGAGTTTAACCTCTTATGCAGTGCCTGTATTGTTCTCCCAATATATTGTCTATCGCATTCACATTCAATCAAGTATATCACAAAGTCAGACTGACAATCTAAACGTGTTTTGATGGAAAACACTTCCCCCCCCGTTTTAGAGCAAAAATTGACTCTTTGGTGTTGAATAGACCTGCAGCATAGACAGTTCTTAGAGAAACATTTGAACGATCCCTTGGTATTATCCATGGCTTCCATGGGTTTATTTTCTCTAAGCCGGCTAGGAGCTAACTGGTTTTTTAATGTCGAGGCTCTTCGATAGGTGATCCCAGGCACTTCTGGGATGGCATCCTTCAGAAAGGGGTCATTCCGAAGAATACCCCAGTGTTTACGGATAATACTCTTGATCAAATCCCCATCATTACTGTAAGTCGTCACAAAGTTGGACGAAAAATTTACACTCATGTCCTTCATCCCGTGACTGTTTGAACTTACTAATTCTTTCTGTGTGAGTTTTTTGTTGATCTGATATGCCTTCTTAATTAATGGTATAGGATAGTCCTTCTCCAAAAACCTTTCTCTCAGGATATTGGCTTGTAGTTCAAAATCCCTATCCAAAGAACAATTCTTTCGGATTCTTTGGAACTGATTCTTTGGGATATTTTGTAACCATTTATTATAATGGCTGCTAGTAAAATGAATATAGCCATTGCTATCAACTTTTTTGAAGAAAGTTTTCGTATGGATAGCTCCTTCATTATGTGATATAGTCAAGTCTAGGAAATCAATGCTGTCCTTATTTATAATAGGGGAGAAAATGAGACCCCAATTGTTATTGCATATTTGTCCTAGGAATTCATTCACATTATTTTGTGAGTTGTCCCAAATCAGGAACAGGTCGTCGATGTATCTTTTATAGACAATAACATGCTTGAACAATACCGACCCAAAAATGTATAATAACTCAAACATACCCATGAACAGATTTGCATATGTAGGTGCGACTTTAGACCCCATCGCAGTTCCACAGCATTGGTGGTACAGTGTGTCTCGGAATGTAAAATAGTTATTACATAGTATAA
The DNA here is from genome assembly GCF_048569485.1 of Anomaloglossus baeobatrachus. NCBI lineage: Eukaryota > Metazoa > Chordata > Amphibia > Anura > Aromobatidae > Anomaloglossus > Anomaloglossus baeobatrachus. Next base: position 32,569,923 of record NC_134360.1, on the reverse strand, counting down.
ACCTCATTCCTTCAAGGAGGAAGTTTTTTTGTCCTTCCGGCAGACGTTCATCCACTAATAGAAACTGTCTGAAGCACTCTATTCCCAATCGGTGGGAGATATTAGTATACAGGGCTGAGATATCCAGGGTTACAAAAACAAAGGTATCTTTCCACTCAATATTCTTAATTATATTAATAAGTTCTGTGGAGTCACGGAGATAGCTCCTCAAATTGGTGACATGACTTCTCATAATGCGGTCAATATAAGCTGCCAGATTTGCAGTCAACGAATCTATACCTGAAATGATAGGTCTCCCAGGGGGGTTCTCCAGATCCTTGTGGATCTTCGGTAGGTGATAGTAAAAGGCCAGTTTGGGATCTTTAATGTTGAGAAACTTAGCCTCATCCTTATTTAATATTCCTTCTTTGACCGCTTTATTAATCAAAGTATGGTATTCAATAATAGCTTGATTGTAAATGGCCATGTCCACAGTCTCATAATGAAGAGGGTTCGATAGGTTCCTAAGTGCCTCCTGTATATATGTTACTTTATTTTGTACTACGACCCCACCACCTTTGTCAGCGCATCTAATCACTAGGTCAGGATATACAGGAGGCACTTAGGAACCTATCGAACCCTCTTCATTATGAGACTGTGGACATGGCCATTTACAATCAAGCTATTATTGAATACCATACTTTGATTAATAAAGCGGTCAAAGAAGGAATATTAAATAAGGATGAGGCTAAGTTTCTCAACATTAAAGATCCCAAACTGGCCTTTTACTATCACCTACCGAAGATCCACAAGGATCTGGAGAACCCCCCTGGGAGACCTATCATTTCAGGTATAGATTCGTTGACTGCAAATCTGGCAGCTTATATTGACCGCATTATGAGAAGTCATGTCACCAATTTGAGGAGCTATCTCCGTGACTCCACAGAACTTATTAATATAATTAAGAATATTGAGTGGAAAGATACCTTTGTTTTTGTGACCCTGGATATCTCAGCCCTGTATACTAATATCTCCCACCGATTGGGAATAGAGTGCTTCAGACAGTTTCTATTAGTGGATGAACGTCTGCCGGAAGGACAAAAAAACTTCCTCCTTGAAGGAATGAGGTTTATACTATGTAATAACTATTTTACATTCCGAGACACACTGTACCACCAATGCTGTGGAACTGCGATGGGGTCTAAAGTCGCACCTACATATGCAAATCTGTTCATGGGTATGTTTGAGTTATTATACATTTTTGGGTCGGTATTGTTCAAGCATGTTATTGTCTATAAAAGATACATCGACGACCTGTTCCTGATTTGGGACAACTCACAAAATAATGTGAATGAATTCCTAGGACAAATATGCAATAACAATTGGGGTCTCATTTTCTCCCCTATTATAAATAAGGACAGCATTGATTTCCTAGACTTGACTATATCACATAATGAAGGAGCTATCCATACGAAAACTTTCTTCAAAAAAGTTGATAGCAATGGCTATATTCATTTTACTAGCAGCCATTATAATAAATGGTTACAAAATATCCCAAAGAATCAGTTCCAAAGAATCCGAAAGAATTGTTCTTTGGATAGGGATTTTGAACTACAAGCCAATATCCTGAGAGAAAGGTTTTTGGAGAAGGACTATCCTATACCATTAATTAAGAAGGCATATCAGATCAACAAAAAACTCACACAGAAAGAATTAGTAAGTTCAAACAGTCACGGGATGAAGGACATGAGTGTAAATTTTTCGTCCAACTTTGTGACGACTTACAGTAATGATGGGGATTTGATCAAGAGTATTATCCGTAAACACTGGGGTATTCTTCGGAATGACCCCTTTCTGAAGGATGCCATCCCAGAAGTGCCTGGGATCACCTATCGAAGAGCCTCGACATTAAAAAACCAGTTAGCTCCTAGCCGGCTTAGAGAAAATAAACCCATGGAAGCCATGGATAATACCAAGGGATCGTTCAAATGTTTCTCTAAGAACTGTCTATGCTGCAGGTCTATTCAACACCAAAGAGTCAATTTTTGCTCTAAAACGGGGGGGGAAGTGTTTTCCATCAAAACACGTTTAGATTGTCAGTCTGACTTTGTGATATACTTGATTGAATGTGAATGCGATAGACAATATATTGGGAGAACAATACAGGCACTGCATAAGAGGTTAAACTCGCACAGACACAACATTAAAATAGGATTCATGTTACATGGTCTGTCGAGACACATCACTATGCAGCATAATGGGAGAGCAAAGATCAGGATCACCCCGATCGAACAGATAACCCCTCTGTCTCACAATCGTATTGATGCTTTAAAAAGGAAAGAGACCTATTGGATCTATAAACTGAACACATTAAAACCATTTGGGCTCAATGAAGTAACGGATTTATTTTATTAGTTCACTATTTTCTCCCCAAAGATAGTCCCTTCAATATGGATATACTGTGTTATAAGAGAAATGACAATGATATCCCCAAGGATAGGAGAGTCCAGGGCCGCCGTCCAACTAGCAATGGATCTTCTCTGATTAGAGAATATCATGGACTATGAGTCCTTATGTGTTTTTCACTAATCTAATTTTTATGGATTTTTATGTAATTTTATGATGTTTAATGTTATAATATGTTTTTAGAGGATTTACATCCTGTCAGGTAGTCCTTATTTTATTGTAATAATTCGATCAGGTCATAGCCTCAGTTTTTAACCTAATTTTATACATTGTTTTATATACAATTACTTTTCATATGTACATTTATGTAATTTTAATAATAGCCAGAGATATATCAGTTGTAAAGTTTTTTGTGACATACTACAGACCACACATAGCTCCATATTAATGGATTTTTCAAGAGGGATCTCCTTGACATGCCCACTGGAATTGTTCTCACGATTTTGAGTTGTCTCACCCGCACGGTATAGCGCCTCTCATACTAGCTCCATATTTCTACGGAACAGAGATCTGGACAGTTTCCTCGAGAGAGGGTTGACTTGACATGCGCACTGGAATTTTTCCCACGGGTTTGAACTTGATTGAACCTCAAGTTCACACTAGCTCCTTACCTTCACTCAGCAGAGGTCTGCGCACATTCCTCGATAGAGGTTATCTTGACATGTGCACCTGACTTTTTCTCCCATGTTGTACGTATTCACCCTCACGGCATAGTTCAGTCCTTTTTGACTACCTCCATTCCTTCACCAAATAGTTGTCTACATTTTTCCCACACTCAGTAACCGGGTATAGTCAAGAAACTAATAGGAAATAAATTAAAAAAAATTTTTTTCCATGATTCCACAGATCGGGAATAAAATTACTCTAGTTTACATGGTGATATAACGCGGGTTCCCGATTAAATAACATTGATGGGGTCCTTCCCTCAGCGTGACCCGCATTCAGCGGGTTGGTCGAAGCATTTAACAATCATAAGGAAAAGGTTTTCAAACCTGCACATATACGCAAGACACTATAGCGTCCTTGTTCTGCTTTATGTTCCCGCCATGGAGCCTAGGCTTAATCATATTTTTGGCACTCAGATAATGGCACTTTTCTTTAAGGTACATTATTGTGATCCCCCTTTTCTTATCATGACTATGTCAATTTATATATTTATATTTTTTTATCCAGTGAATATCACATAATGTAGATACATATATATATATATATTTTTTATTTATGGGATAATTTGATCCTCTTAGCTACGCCTTTTTTTTATATATATATATAATTTATTTTTTTTCCTGTAGTACACCTTATAATGATTCCCGTTTTTTGAACATATCCCGACGGTCACCTCCCATATGGTACGGGCGGACTATACGATCACATTCCGGCCGCTTTGATTAAAGTGACACTTTCCGAAGTAGGTTCTAGGTAATGTTGCGATGTTTGAGGTGCACTTTTACATGGGTTCCCCATGAACTTTTTTTGACACCATATGTAAAAGAGAGAGATATATATAAATTTGACACAAACATATGTTTTTATTTTTTTTGTAATTCATTTTATTTTAAACTTCTGAGTCGTCAGGACAGTTATGACAAAGAAAAAATGACGTACTATAAGAAAGGCTGAATGTTATAGAGATGACACATATACATTTTTTTCTATGCATTGATTCCCGCCGATTTTTTTCAGAAGTGGGCGGACCATGACGTCATTAGTAAGGTATATATTGCTGGAAGTATTCCCTGTACAGCAGATGTGTTTTGCTTGCCAGACTGTCCTGATGAAGGGAGCTGCGACTCCCGAAACGCGTTGACCTGATCTGTGTAATGAATTAAAGCAACACCTATCCATTAATCTTTTGGATCGGCTGAGTCAGTGGCGCGGTTTAACATCCCTATCTACTACTTTCTGTTATCTGCTAACCTTGGGTCCGCTGCCGTGGCTTGGATACTTTATATGCTGATATAGGCGTTGTGACTTTCACAACCCCTATAGGTGAGTAAGACCACCCTCCTTGATTTTCCCCAATTGTCTGGGGTAAGACCCTATTGCGCTTTCTTTCCACAGTGCTTTTCTCTGACTGATTCGGATCTGGTGTGACCAGCTCCCTTGGTGGATATAGCTGCAGAGGGTCGTTTGACTATATTATGGAGTATTTCAACAACCGGTTGTCCTCTAGGGAAAAACTAATCCTACAAACAGTAGGTACCCGTGAATTGATCAATACTGACTGTGATTTGGATCTACCCAATGTCTATTCAGAGGAGGAGACTTTAAGCATGAAAAGACTGTTTGTACAACTGGAGGATCTTTTGAAAGAAGAACTCCGCTTTGGGTTGGATGCCCGTTTTCTGACCATCTATATGGAAGAGAAGTTGTGCCCTAGGGGCTTAAGGATTAAACATGACTCTCCTTTCCCCTCTGATCCGGTTTTTTCACTGGAATGGGAGGGGATCCTGAATGATTGTATGAGGAATATGCTACAATGTTTATATAAGAAAAGGACTATGATTGCCAATGAGGCCACTGCTAAAATTGAGGATCTGTACAAAGAACTTAGTCATTTTGAATTGCACCCTGAATATAAAATAGCCAATTCCGATATTAACACTAAACTTACACAAATGGAACAGGATACGATTTTCAGAAAGTCAAAAAAGTTACAGAGAGACAGGCAGGACATGATTCCCTCAAAATCCCTGGTTCCTATCCCTCGTGATTCGTCCAGAGAACCTGTCAATCGCAGGCTCAGGATTAATAGCTTCAATAGCAAGAGCTTTTTTAACAGCAAGTTCCATAAGAGCAGAAAAGGATCTTCATCCTCATCTAGGAATGAGATGGTGGGCCCTATTCCCTTGAACTCTGAGACGACCCCTATTCATCAGACTCCCATGAATTCTGATGCAAGGGGATCACAATTCAAAATAGTCTCCCTTGAACCCCCAGGGGGAAATTTAAACATGGCACCTAAGGAAGTGGTTCCTAGTGAACCGTCCAATGAGATCTTGACAGACGTTCCTAAAAATGATGGCAAACTGAGAGACTTTGAGAGTACAAAAAGACAACTCGAAGCTTTAAGGATTCAGATTGAAAGAATCCGCAAGGAAAGAGATATGGCCTTAGAAAAAGAGTTCAATAATTTGATCCCTCTAGATGAACCTGACAAGGATTTCATAGATCTCCTTGAACTGTCGACACATGAGGAGTTCATTCCCCTACCAGAGATACCCAATGTCAATGAACCGATGACTGTCCTATCTCCTAGGGCCTCCCCGAATATAAGCCCTAAAATCAACACGATCACCATTGATAACTCCCAAAAAGGTAATACTTGTGTTCCTTTTTTAGCCCTGGCCAAAAAGTCACAGAGCCACATAACCCACTTTCTAACACCAAGAATAGGAAAGAGAAAAAGCACTACAGAGGATCCAGGGCTGGAATTAGGGTCAAACAAAAAAGAGAGGAGAGATCCACTACACGAGACACTAATATAGGGATTTTTAATCTATCTGATTACCCGCTATCCAAAGGGGAGCTTAAAGTTCTCAGGAAAGGCTTATCCTTTTGTCCTGCCACTAATGCCAATGACTTCGAGTTATATTTGGACTTTCAGAAGTATGTGAGGAAACTGACTCTAACAAGACATTTTGAGATACATAAGACTCGCCCCAATATGGACTTGGAGAGTCCTGATAATGATTTTTATCATACGGATTTGAAATCAAAATCCAATTTTTACCCTATACGTAGCAAGGGTCACCATCTACAGACGTTCAGTGATTTAGTTTTGGAAGATTTCAAAAAACTCTCATGCTATAGGAATTCAATAAGAACCAATTTAAATGTGGAGGAGAGAAGAGCTTTACTCTCATTAAAAAATAATCCTGACCTAGTGATTAGATGCGCTGACAAAGGTGGTGGGGTCGTAGTACAAAATAAAGTAACATATATACAGGAGGCACTTAGGAACCTATCGAACCCTCTTCATTATGAGACTGTGGACATGGCCATTTACAATCAAGCTATTATTGAATACCATACTTTGATTAATAAAGCGGTCAAAGAAGGAATATTAAATAAGGATGAGGCTAAGTTTCTCAACATTAAAGATCCCAAACTGGCCTTTTACTATCACCTACCGAAGATCCACAAGGATCTGGAGAACCCCCCTGGGAGACCTATCATTTCAGGTATAGATTCGTTGACTGCAAATCTGGCAGCTTATATTGACCGCATTATGAGAAGTCATGTCACCAATTTGAGGAGCTATCTCCGTGACTCCACAGAACTTATTAATATAATTAAGAATATTGAGTGGAAAGATACCTTTGTTTTTGTAACCCTGGATATCTCAGCCCTGTATACTAATATCTCCCACCGATTGGGAATAGAGTGCTTCAGACAGTTTCTATTAGTGGATGAACGTCTGCCGGAAGGACAAAAAAACTTCCTCCTTGAAGGAATGAGGTTTATACTATGTAATAACTATTTTACATTCCGAGACACACTGTACCACCAATGCTGTGGAACTGCGATGGGGTCTAAAGTCGCACCTACATATGCAAATCTGTTCATGGGTATGTTTGAGTTATTATACATTTTTGGGTCGGTATTGTTCAAGCATGTTATTGTCTATAAAAGATACATCGACGACCTGTTCCTGATTTGGGACAACTCACAAAATAATGTGAATGAATTCCTAGGACAAATATGCAATAACAATTGGGGTCTCATTTTCTCCCCTATTATAAATAAGGACAGCATTGATTTCCTAGACTTGACTATATCACATAATGAAGGAGCTATCCATACGAAAACTTTCTTCAAAAAAGTTGATAGCAATGGCTATATTCATTTTACTAGCAGCCATTATAATAAATGGTTACAAAATATCCCAAAGAATCAGTTCCAAAGAATCCGAAAGAATTGTTCTTTGGATAGGGATTTTGAACTACAAGCCAATATCCTGAGAGAAAGGTTTTTGGAGAAGGACTATCCTATACCATTAATTAAGAAGGCATATCAGATCAACAAAAAACTCACACAGAAAGAATTAGTAAGTTCAAACAGTCACGGGATGAAGGACATGAGTGTAAATTTTTCGTCCAACTTTGTGACGACTTACAGTAATGATGGGGATTTGATCAAGAGTATTATCCGTAAACACTGGGGTATTCTTCGGAATGACCCCTTTCTGAAGGATGCCATCCCAGAAGTGCCTGGGATCACCTATCGAAGAGCCTCGACATTAAAAAACCAGTTAGCTCCTAGCCGGCTTAGAGAAAATAAACCCATGGAAGCCATGGATAATACCAAGGGATCGTTCAAATGTTTCTCTAAGAACTGTCTATGCTGCAGGTCTATTCAACACCAAAGAGTCAATTTTTGCTCTAAAACGGGGGGGGAAGTGTTTTCCATCAAAACACGTTTAGATTGTCAGTCTGACTTTGTGATATACTTGATTGAATGTGAATGCGATAGACAATATATTGGGAGAACAATACAGGCACTGCATAAGAGGTTAAACTCGCACAGACACAACATTAAAATAGGATTCATGTTACATGGTCTGTCGAGACACATCACTATGCAGCATAATGGGAGAGCAAAGATCAGGATCACCCCGATCGAACAGATAACCCCTCTGTCTCACAATCGTATTGATGCTTTAAAAAGGAAAGAGACCTATTGGATCTATAAACTGAACACATTAAAACCATTTGGGCTCAATGAAGTAACGGATTTATTTTATTAGTTCACTATTTTCTCCCCAAAGATAGTCCCTTCAATATGGATATACTGTGTTATAAGAGAAATGACAATGATATCCCCAAGGATAGGAGAGTCCAGGGCCGCCGTCCAACTAGCAATGGATCTTCTCTGATTAGAGAATATCATGGACTATGAGTCCTTATGTGTTTTTCACTAATCTAATTTTTATGGATTTTTATGTAATTTTATGATGTTTAATGTTATAATATGTTTTTAGAGGATTTACATCCTGTCAGGTAGTCCTTATTTTATTGTAATAATTCGATCAGGTCATAGCCTCAGTTTTTAACCTAATTTTATACATTGTTTTATATACAATTACTTTTCATATGTACATTTATGTAATTTTAATAATAGCCAGAGATATATCAGTTGTAAAGTTTTTTGTGACATACTACAGACCACACATAGCTCCATATTAATGGATTTTTCAAGAGGGATCTCCTTGACATGCCCACTGGAATTGTTCTCACGATTTTGAGTTGTCTCACCCGCACGGTATAGCGCCTCTCATACTAGCTCCATATTTCTACGGAACAGAGATCTGGACAGTTTCCTCGAGAGAGGGTTGACTTGACATGCGCACTGGAATTTTTCCCACGGGTTTGAACTTGATTGAACCTCAAGTTCACACTAGCTCCTTACCTTCACTCAGCAGAGGTCTGCGCACATTCCTCGATAGAGGTTATCTTGACATGTGCACCTGACTTTTTCTCCCATGTTGTACGTATTCACCCTCACGGCATAGTTCAGTCCTTTTTGACTACCTCCATTCCTTCACCAAATAGTTGTCTACATTTTTCCCACACTCAGTAACCGGGTATAGTCAAGAAACTAATAGGAAATAAATTAAAAAAAAAATTTTTTTCCATGATTCCACAGATCGGGAATAAAATTACTCTAGTTTACATGGTGATATAACGCGGGTTCCCGATTAAATAACATTGATGGGGTCCTTCCCTCAGCGTGACCCGCATTCAGCGGGTTGGTCGAAGCATTTAACAATCATAAGGAAAAGGTTTTCAAACCTGCACATATACGCAAGACACTATAGCGTCCTTGTTCTGCTTTATGTTCCCGCCATGGAGCCTAGGCTTAATCATATTTTTGGCACTCAGATAATGGCACTTTTCTTTAAGGTACATTATTGTGATCCCCCTTTTCTTATCATGACTATGTCAATTTATATATTTATATTTTTTTATCCAGTGAATATCACATAATGTAGATACATATATATATATATATTTTTTATTTATGGGATAATTTGATCCTCTTAGCTACGCCTTTTTTTTATATATATATATAATTTATTTTTTTCCTGTAGTACACCTTATAATGATTCCCGTTTTTTGAACATATCCCGACGGTCACCTCCCATATGGTACGGGCGGACTATACGATCACATTCCGGCCGCTTTGATTAAAGTGACACTTTCCGAAGTAGGTTCTAGGTAATGTTGCGATGTTTGAGGTGCACTTTTACATGGGTTCCCCATGAACTTTTTTTGACACCATATGTAAAAGAGAGAGATATATATAAATTTGACACAAACATATGTTTTTATTTTTTTTGTAATTCATTTTATTTTAAACTTCTGAGTCGTCAGGACAGTTATGACAAAGAAAAAATGACGTACTATAAGAAAGGCTGAATGTTATAGAGATGACACATATACATTTTTTTCTATGCATTGATTCCCGCCGATTTTTTTCAGAAGTGGGCGGACCATGACGTCATTAGTAAGGTATATATTGCTGGAAGTATTCCCTGTACAGCAGATGTGTTTTGCTTGCCAGACTGTCCTGATGAAGGGAGCTGCGACTCCCGAAACGCGTTGACCTGATCTGTGTAATGAATTAAAGCAACACCTATCCATTAATCTTTTGGATCGGCTGAGTCAGTGGCGCGGTTTAACATCCCTATCTACTACTTTCTGTTATCTGCTAACCTTGGGTCCGCTGCCGTGGCTTGGATACTTTATATGCTGATATAGGCGTTGTGACTTTCACAACCCCTATAGGTGAGTAAGACCACCCTCCTTGATTTTCCCCAATTGTCTGGGGTAAGACCCTATTGCGCTTTCTTTCCACAGTGCTTTTCTCAGAGAGACAGAGAAAGAAAGACAGACAGATGCAGACAGGAAAAGAGACAGACAGAGACAGACAGGGAAAGCGACAGACAGAGAGACAGACATAAACAGACACAGACAGACAAAGAGACTGACATACAGAGACAGGGAAAGAGACAAACAGAGAAACAGACAGGCAGGGAAAGAGACAGGCAGAGACAGACAGACAAAGAGACAGGGAAAGAGAGAGGGAAATAGACAGGCAGAGAAAGAGACAGACAACAGGGAAAGAGACAGACAGGGAAAGAGTTAGAGAGACAGACAGAGAAAGAGAGACAGACAGAGGCAGACAGGGAAAGAGACAGACAGGAAAAGAGACAGACAGAGACAGGCAGGGAAAAAGTTAGAGAGAGAAAGACAGAGAAAGAGACAGAGGCAGACAGGGAAAGAGACAGACAAGGAAAGAGACAGACAGACAGGGAAAGAGAGACAGGGAAATATACAGGCAGAGACAGACAGACAAAGAAACAGACAGACACAGAAAGACAAAGAGATAGACACAGAAAGACAAAGAGACAGACAAAGCGACAGACAGGGAAAGACACAAACAGACAGACAGGGAAAGAGATAGACAGACACAGAGATAGAGAGACAGAAAGGGAGAAAGACAGAGACTGGGAGAGCAACAGAGAGACAGTCACTATCCTGGGCAACACTGGGTGCTACAGCGAGTTTTCAATGTACTGGAAAATAGAAAAAAATCCAATGGAGAAGAAAAATGCAGCACACACATTATTTATATGCTTTTATTTTTGAAGTTTGTTTTTTTTAGTACCACCGGGAGACTGCAATATACAGTCAATATGACGCAGGAGCTTCATAGGACCATCGTAATGCCTGCATAGTTACCTTCCTAAGTAAATATAAATCTAATTATTTTTGCCCAATTCTCATCTGTTCTGCCTTTCTGGGTGGGACTAGAACTCATGAGCTTGTGAGCGCTTTGTCCATAGGCAGCAAACGCTACCGTTGAGCCACTACCTGTACACTGTTGTTCCTGTTACCACCGGTAGTGCAGAGCAACAGCTGGATCTGGTGCAATCCAAAGGCATTACTGTGTGCATGTATCTCATGATGAGTGTGGTGAGCACGGATGAGCGAACCCAAATGGTAAAATTCGTATGAATCCGAGGCTCGAACTTGAACATACCACTTGATCGGCAGCGACCTATGGAGCCTCGTTCTGAGATTGAGGCTCCATAGGATTCAACGGATGTCGGAACTTTGAGAATTTTTTTTTTTAATTAATAAATTTATGAACGAGGGAATGTGGGGGAGTCTTTATTCAAATAAACTATTTTTTCCCTAGTGTGTGTGTGTGTGTGTGTTTTACTTTTCACTAATGCCGGCGTCACACGGTACGATATATCGGGCGATATGCCGTCGGGGTCACGTCGTTAGTGATGCACATCCGGCATCGTTTGATATATCGTAGCGTGTGACAGCTATGAACGAGCAAAAATACTCCCCTTATCGTTGCTCGTTGACACGTCGTTCATTTTCAAAATGTCGGACTTCCTTCTGTGCTCCGGTTGTTTATCGTTCCCGTGACAGCACACGTCACTCCATGTGACACCCCGGGAACGACGAACACAGCTTACCTGCGTCCCGCCGGCAATGTGGAAGGAAGGAGGTGGGCGGGATGTTTACGTCCTGCTCATCTTTGCCCCTCCGCTTCTATTGGGCGGCCGCTGTGTGACGTCGCTGTGACACCGAAGTCCCTCCCCCTTCAGGAAGAGGATGTTCGCTGCCCACAGCGACGTCATCTGGGAGGTAAGTACGTGTGACGGGGGTTTAATGACTTTGTGCGCCACGGGCAACTAATTGCCCGTGACGCACAAACGACGAGGGCGGGTGCGATCGCTCATGCGATCGCACGATAAATCGTCCCGTGTGATGCCGGCATTACTCGGTTAGTAATATGGGTGTCTGATCGACACATCTCCATTACTAACCCCTGGGCTTGATGAGAGCTGTCAATTTACTGCTGACATCAACCCAAAAAAATAGTACAACGATTGCCAATGCACCAGGGCAATAGGGAAGAACCAAGTAAAGCTCCAGAATTGGAGCATCTAATGGATGCAACACTTCTGGGGTGGCTGTGGGATGCTGTTTTTAGACTGGGAAGGGCCAATAAACATGGACCTTCCCAGCCTATTAATACGAGCCCCTCGCTGTCTGCTTTAGCTTGGTTGGTTATCAAAATAGGGAAGACCCTATGCCGTTTTTTTTAAAGGGAATGTATCGCGTTTTTTTATTTTTGTATTAAAAATAGTGATTATGAAATCGCAGCTTATTTAGTTTTTATTTAATTCTAATTTTACTGGAGGCACTGGGGGCCATGGTGGATTTGCTGTGTGTGTAACGACAGTTACTCACTCCTTTATGGCAGCCCCTGTGCATAGAGAACAGTGGTCGGGATCCAACCCCATCATTTACGTTACAGTGGGCATCTGCAGTGAAATGGACGCGCCCCCTGGGCTGTCCAGATCACAGCAGAGGGAGGAGATCAGCGCCATCATTGTGGAGCTCACAGCATATGCTGTTTGCTCCACTATACCCCTGTCAACCGCTGGGATATGTGAGTACGGGCCGCCTCCCCTCCCCCCGTTACCGTCTCTGATGACACCCCCTCCCTCCGCTCTCCCCAGCCCCTGCTCCGCCCCCGTTACTGCTACCGCCGCCGCCCCTCCCCCCGCCATTACCATCTCCAATGACACCCCCTCCCTCCGCTCTCCCCAGCCACCGCTCTGCCCGCCGCCGCTGCTGTGTGTGTGTGTGTGTGTGGGCCAATGCATGTAAGTACCGCCGCTGCTACCGTCTGCACGGCTGTGTATCTAATCCTCTCCTGTGTGATACTGTCTGCACGGCTGTGTATCTAATCCTATCTTGTGATACTGTCTGCTGAGCTGTGTATCTAATCCTATCCTGTGTGATACTGTCTGCACGGCTGCGTAGCTAATCCTCTCCTGTGTGATACTGTCTGCTGAGCCGTGTATCTAATCCTACCCTGTGTGATTCTGTCTGCACGGCTGTGTATCTAATCTTATCCTGTGTGATACTGTCCGCTGAGCTGTGTATCTAATCCTATCATGTGATACTGTCTGCAGGGATGTGTATCTAATCCTATCCTGTGTGATACTGTCTGCACGGCTGTGTATCTAATCCTCTCCTGTGTGATACTGTCTGCACGGCTGTGCATGTAATCCTATCGTGTGATACTGTCTGCAGGGATGTGTATCTAATCCTGTCCTGTGTGCTACTGTCTGCACGGCTGTGCATCTAATCCTATCGTGTGATACTGTCTGCAGGGATGTGTATCTAATCCTATCCTGTGTGATACTGTCTGCACGGCTGTGTATTTAATCCTATCCTGTGTGATACTGTCTGCACGGCTGTGTATCTAATCCTATCCTGTGTGATACTGTCTGCTGAGCTGTGTATCTAATCCTATTGTGTGATACTGTCTGCAGGGCTGTGTATCTAATCCTATCCTGTGTGATACTGTCTGCACGGCTGTGTATCTAATCCTATCGTGTGATACTGTCTGCATGGTTGTGTATTTAATCCTATCCTGTGTGATACTATCTGCATGGCTGTGTATCTAATCCTGTCCTGGGTGATGCTGTCTGCTGAGCTGTGTATCTAATCCTATCCTGTGTGATACTGTCTGCTGAGCTGTGTATCTAATCCTGTCCTGGGTGATACTCCTGCTGTCCTTGGTGACACTTTAGACATTTCTGGTCACCAACAAAATGGCTCTGCACAATGTCCCTACATGTCATTCTCTCTTATCTGTTGTAAACACTCAGATTAGGAGGGGGAGGCGTGCCATCACACACAGGAGAGCAGACTCCACCCACTTTACTGCAGCTGTAATGTGAGCTTTTTCTACAGTTGGATTTCTGTAGGATTTCAGAAGCTGCTCCCCCTAGTATTTAACAGTGGAAATAGTGGAAAATATCAATCTTTTCAATTTTTTTTTTATATTTTACTCAATTAAAAAAAAAATAATATTTAAACAAAACATTAAAAATATTATTACTTTACATTTTTTCAGTTATTGATTTTTTTTTTCCTGACGATACATTCCCTTTAACACTAGAACTACTGGACTCGTGACACCAATATAGAAATACATGGTGCAAAGTAGTCGAAATGACTACCTCAGTAAGTAGTTCTAGTGTTAATGTATTCCCTATCCACATTTGTTTGCAGGCGAATTGTCCTACTCTTACCAACATTTTGCTTCCTTTTGCAGTCCCTAGCCCTTACTATGACCATTTTACAGCCCAAACGTTTGGGTCCCCATTAACTGATATGGGATTTTAGGTCCAGGGTCAAGTCCAGGTACCGAATCAAACTTTTAACTAACAGGGGGATCCACTGTTTATTGGAATATATGGACCCCTACATTAGTCAGAAGGAAAACTTGTAAAGGAAACTTCAGAACAAATTATTGAGCATGAGTCACACCTTTTGTGCTTTACAAGGTCATTCCTTATCCTAATGTTCTTGAATTATATACATGGAAGATACCTGGAGGACATCTAGAGCAAATGCATCATCTGACGCAGAAGTTGAAGCCATCTATGGGGAGAATGCAGGCTACCTTCAAACTGTACCCTGTCACTGAAGAACAGAAAATGGAGATCTTAATTGGCAGCTACAGGGAGAAACACTTAAGAAACAGGAGGAAGAGAGTAAAGTGCAAGTATAATATTTTAGGGAGAAACACTCCATGAGGTCAAATTCTGGCATTGACATGAACGCCAAACCATAGATCAGATCCTGGAGACGCTGAAGGTCACTATTGAATCAAGGACCTCTTAAGAACTGTAGCATTTTTTTTTAAAAGATAAAAAAACCCCTATGGGTCCCTCAGAGACTTTGCCCTGTCCCTGCTGGAAGCCTTGAGGGCCATCCTTCATGTGGATCCTCAAAAAGCTGAGGGTCAAGATCAGACTCTTCGAGAACAATTTATAGAAGGTATGTTGGACAAGACTCCTAATGTTCTTGAATTATATACATGGAAGATACCTGGAGGACATCTAGAGCAAATGCATCATCTGAAGCAGAAGTTGAAGCCATTTATTGGAAGAATGCAGCCTACCTTCAAACTGTACCCTGTCACTGAAGAACAGAAAATGGAGATCTTTATTGGCAGCTACAGGTAGAAACACTCTATAAGGTCAAATTCTGGCATTGACATGAACGCCAAACCACAGATCAGATCCTGGAGACGCTGAAGGTCACCTTTGAATCAAGGACCTCTTAAGAACTGTAGAAGCATTTTTTTGAAAAGAAGAAAAAAACCTATGGGTCCATCAAAGACTTTGCCCTGTTACTGCTGGAAGCCTTGAGGGCCATCCTTCATTTGGATCCTCAAAAAGCTGAGGGTCAAGATCAGACTCTTCGAGAACAATTTATATAAGGTATGTTGGACAAGACTCTGGATTGTCAACTAGAGATGTTATCCATCCAGTATCCTGATACCTCTTTCCTGGAATTCAAAGAATTGGTCTTAGAGGTCCTAGAGGAGAAGCCTCAGTCTGAGATGCAGGAAGATGGAAGCTTGCCACCGAGTTCCCCCTTTCAAGTCATATTGCTGAGCAAGGAGCCTGGGCCCCACCTTTAGAAGATGAAGCCACCCTGGCTGTTCAAGTTTTTCCTCTCGCTGCAAACCTGGAGTAGATGATGAAGCAGTTGGAACAACTGGAGTACCCCTCTAGGTAGAGAAGAGTGGATTTTCCAAGATTAAAATAATAGTGGCCACCTCCAGGGCCAAGACAGAACAGACGACGACCCCCAGAGAAGTCTTCGGATACCTGGTACCTGCATGTCCCAGAGGTGACTTTTATTAGGCTCGGGGAGGAGGGGCCATACACAATTCTTGCACAGGGGCCCTTTGCTCTTAGTGTCCGCCCCTGCGTTGGTACATCTGAATTGAGCCCTTCTGGGAGGGTTCTGGCCCTACTAACCGGGTGTGACACTTTGACAAGACCGCAGACACATAAGAAGACATCAGTATCATTGCAGATGGCATTGTTATCCATGAGATTCAAGTTATCAATGGTCTATACCTCCCCTGGTGGAGCATAATGGAACTGCAAGCACACAGATCCCAATTACTTTGCACATGGATGTCTTTCTCTATGGCAGCTGTTGCAATAGTAACTTTAAGCATATTGAGATCTGTAAATTAACATACAGATGCAGGTTGGAGTTCTAGGGCGTATTATGGTGCATTTCACCGGCACACTGCGGCAACAGAGATTCTTTACAGTTCCATGGTGCAGACCCATACCATTATACAGCATCCATGCACATAGGTCTGCAAGAACCTACATGAGGATAGACACACAAGATATTCACCACTACAGACAGAAATGTGAAGTATGAATGATTATAACTTGGGAAAATGGTAAGATGTTCCTCTTCACCGAAGGCTGGAATCACACTTGTGAGAGACTCGCACGAGTCTCGCATCGCATCATCCGGCACGGCCTTATGCTCTCCGGACAGGAGCTTCTCAGCTGCATAGAAATACATGCTGCCATCCCACTCCTGTCTGGTGAGCGTGCAGCCATGCCGGGTGATGCGATGAGAGACTCACGCAAGTCTCTCGCAAGTGTGATTCCAGCCTTAAAGGGATCCTGTCACCAGTTTTTTCCGTATTAAACCAAAAGTAGCACCTTCTGCAGCTCCTGGGCTGCATTCTAGGAAGGTGGACCTTGTTGCTGCCCCCCCCCCTTGCAGACCCAAAAAAGAACTTTATATTATCTCACCGTTTCCTATGCAAATGATCTGTGTTTTCCAGATGGGCGGGCTCTATTTTGGCTCCTATCCCCCCTCCTGCCTCTGTTCGCCGTCCTCCTGTCATGTTTGACGTGATGACGCCGCCGTCATCTGACGAAGTCTCGCGCAGGCACAGATCTCTGTGCCCCTATCGCGGGCCTGAGCTGAAAGTTTCCCTTGCGCGCGCCGGTGATGTATTTGCGCAGGCGCGACATTATGGGTAGGTTCGAGGATGACGCTGGTGAGGTCATGCACAGCGCCATACATACCAATTTTGAACCAATTCTGTCTACTGGGTTAGGGCGGCTTTGCACGTTGCAACATCGCACGTGCGATGTAGGTGGGGTCAAATCGAAAGTGACGCACTTCCGGCGTCACTTTCGAGATCGTAGTGTGTAAATGCTAGATGATACGATTAACGAGCGCAAAAGCGTCGTTATCGTATCATCGTTGTAGGCTCTGACTTTTTCATAATTATGCTGCCGCGACAGGTACGATGTTGTTCCTCGTTCCTACGGCAGCACACATCGCTGTGTGTGAAGCCGCAGGAGCGAGCAACATCAGCTTACCTGCCGCCAGCGGCTATGCGGAAGGAAGGAGGTGGGTGGGATGTTTACATCCTGCTCATCTCCGCCCCTGCGCCGCCATTGGCCGCCTGCCGTGTGACGTCGCTATGACGCCGCACGACCCGCCCCCTTAGGAAGGAGGCGGGTCGCCGGCCAGAGCGACGGTCGCAGGGCAGGTGAGTGCATGTGAAGCTGGCGTAGCGATAATTTTCGCTGTGCCACCTATCACAAGATATCGTACCTGCGATGGGGGCGGGGACTATCGCGTGCGACATCGCAGCATCGGCTTGCGATGTCGCAACGTACAAAGCCCGCCTTAGTCTGCACATGGCTCCAAACACTTTAGGTTATTTTATGGCCACCTTGTACATTGTTCTCCATATATATTGGGCAGGACACAACACTAAATTTTGGAAATAAGAAACTGAATGACCCCTGAGACGTCACACGAGATGCCGGAGGCGTCTGCCCACCAGCCAGGAGGTGCAGCCTTGGCGTCAGGGTATTCTTTAATGATGCCGGAATATGTTTGCCGATACCTTGACTCTGGTCGTTCTCTCCTCACCGAGCGCCTGGTTCTCATTCTTTTCTCCCAGCGCAATCATTATTTTTAATGTAGTGATGGAATTCTACGTCCTGTGCGATTCTCTTTCAAGGTTGTTGTGTAACAAGCTTCTACCACTTGCGCATCAGTAGAAAACAAGGTTCACCCTGTGACATCGGCTCCTGCGCCTTAATATTGTGAATTCTTTCAATCTGTGTTTCCTACGCACATTACTTAAGTGGCAGAACGTTCTGAAAGTGTTGGCACATAAACGAATGCAAATATAAAGAACAGAAATAACCAAATCAGTGTGTTTGTAAGAAGAAAAATACAATTCTGTCTGAAATCGATCTCCACTAGGGGGCGCTCACTGTATATATGAAGGGAGTGCCATCTAGTGGTAGCAGGAGGTAGGCAGAAATTTATAATTATTAGCTTTAAATATTACTAGCTGTACTACCCGGCTTCGCCCGGGTTAATAACTGCTGTTAACAAAATAGAATGTATTAACAAAAATGTATTCTGCACACAAAAACCACACAACAAATAGATATAAATGTAATTATAATGTCTGTCTCCCCCTCTGTATATATCTCTGTCTCTCTCTATCTCTTTGTCTGTCTGTCTCTTTCCCTGTCTGTCTCTGACTGTCTCTGTCTCTTTCTCCGTTTGTCTCAATCTCTTTCCCTGTCTGTCTATTTATCAACTCCCTGTCTGTCTATCTATCTCTGTCACTTTCCCTGTCTGTCTCTTTCCCTGTCTGTCTCTTTCCCTGTCTGTCTCTTTCCCTCTCTTTCCCTCTTTCCCTCTGTCTCTTTCCCTGTGTCTGTTTCTTTGTCTGTCTCTTTACCTGTCTTTGTCTGTCTGTCTATCTCTTTACCTGTCTTTGTCTGTCTGTCTCTTACCCTGTCTATCTCTTTCCCTCTCTTTATCCTGTCTGTTTCCCTGTGTCTGTCTCTGTCTCTTTGTCTGTCTCTTTCCCTGTCTGTGTCTGTCTCTTAACCTGTCTCTCGCTTTCCCTCTCTTTCCCTGTCTGTCTCTTTCCCTGTCAGTCTGTCTTTTTGTCTGTCAGTCTCTTTGTGTCTGTCTCTTACCCTGTCTATGTCTGTTTCTTACCCTGTCTGTGTCTGCCTCTTTCCCTGTCTGTGTCTGTCTCTTTCCCTGGCTGCATTGTGACATGCCAACATTCCATTTAAGGGCGTGACTGCGCATTCTTCTGAAGTTCTGGCTGCACTGTGGCTCCCAGCTCCATTCGCTTTAATGGAGGCAGGTTTTTCGGCGAATAACTGTAAAGCGCGGGGTTAAAATTTCCCCTCAAAACATAGCCTATGACACTCTCGGGGTCCAGAAGTGTGAGTGTGCAAACTTTTGTGGCTGTAGCTGCGACGGTGCGGATGTCAATCCCGGACATACACACATACACATATACATTCACACATTCAGCGCCCGGGATAGTAACTGTCTCTCTGTTTCTCTCCAATTCTCTATCTGTCTCCCCCTCTGTATATATCTCTCTGTCTCTCTATCTTTGTCTGTCTGTCTCTTTCTCTGTCTGTCTCTGATTGTCTCTGTCTCTTTCTCCGTCTGTCTCAATCTCTTTCCCTGTCTGTCTGTCTATCTATCTCTTTCCTTGTCTGTCTATCTATCTCTGTCTCTTTCCCTGTCTGTCTCTTTCCCTGTCTGTCTCTTTCCCTCTCTTTCCCTGTCTGTCTGTTTCCCTGTGTCTGTCTCTTTACCTGTCTGTGTCTGTCTCTTAACCTGTCTCTCTCTTTCCCTCTCTTTCCCTGTCTGTCTCCTTCCCTGTCAGTCTGTCTCTTTGTCGGTCTCTTTGTGTCTGTCTCTTACCCTGTCTATGTATGTTTCTTACCCTGTCTGTGTCTGTCTCTTTCCCTGTCTGTGTCTGCCTCTTTCCCTGGCTGCATTGTGACACGCCAACATTCCATATAAGGTCGTGGCTGCGCATTCTTCTGAAGTTCTGGCTGCACTGTGGCTCCCAGCTCCATTCGCTTTAATGGAGGCAGGTTTTTCGGCGAATAACTGTAAAGCGCGGGGTTAAAATTTCCCCTCGAAACATAGCCTATGACACTCTCGGGGTCCAGAAGTGTGAGTGTGCAAAATTTTGTGGCTGTAGCTGCGACGGTGCGGATGCCAATCCCGGACATACACACACACACACACACATTCAGCTTTATATATTAGATTGCATTTTGTTAGTACCACTGAGACTTTCACCCAAGGGCCCACGAAAACCTGGAGCCGGTCCTGGCGTTGGTGTTAAGTGCTCCAGTCGAACTGAAGATATTGCGGATTTATCGTAATTGGGGGCTTATTTAAGAACATAGTTTGGGGACCAAGGGTGAGGGGATGGCAGCTAATACAGTATGAGGAGTGAGGGGAAGATGGGTTCTATTACAAAATAGAAAGCAGGAGGGGGGAATTTGAGGACACAGTTTGAGAAGCAAGAAGGGGATGGGAGCAGACAGTATGAAGAGCGAGACAGTGTGAGAAGGGAGGGAGGATGTATGAGGAAACAGTATGGGGAGCGAGGGGGGATGTATGAGGACACGGTAAGTGGAGTGAAGGGGGAATGGGTGCGGACTCAGTATGGTGAGCGGGAGGAATGGGTGCAGGAATAGTTTGGAATGCAAGGGGGGATGGATGCAGACAAAGTATGGTGAGCGAGGGGGGATGGATGCAGACTTGGTATGGTGAGCGAGGGGGGATGGATGTAGACACAGTGTGGGGAGTGAAGGAAGATGGGATGGGTGGGAACACAGTATCGAGCACCAGGGGGAAGGGAGAAATTTGAGGACACAGGATGAAGAGTGAGCCAGGGAGGAATTAGTGCACAGTATGGTGTGCAAGGAGTTGCATGAATGAGGAAACAGTATATAAAGAGGGGATGTATGCATACACAGTATGAAGAGTGCAGGGTATGGGATGAGTGCGGACACAGTATGGGGAGTGAGAAGTATGTGTGAGGAGACAGTATGGAAAGTGAGGGGCTAAATATGGCAGTATGGTTAGAGGGAGGATGTGACAGGAGACAATATGAGGGAGGGAAATGTGTGATGAGCCTTTTGAGGGGAATAATGTGAGGAGACTTTATAGGGTAATAGTGTGAGGGGGCACAGAATGGAAACTGCATACTGTGTGTGAGGGGTGGTATAAAATGGAATATTATGGAGGACTTTGTAAGGGCACAGCCAAGAGGGCGTAGTATGCCGAAGAGAAGGAGTGTGACGAGGGCACAGAGTATTAATACTGGGCAGTGTAGGAGGACACAGTGTAGAGGACAGTACTGTTGTTCCTGTATGATCTGCAGTCTGATGACGACTGATGGCAACTACTCCCAGTATCCTCTTACCATTGTTACATGGGTCCATGTAGGTAGGGGCCCTGGCAAAATTTTGTTTGGCACTCCAGTTACACCACTGCTAATGAAGACATATTAGAATGATGTATCCTATCAGTTTTGCTCATGTAAAGGTTCTGGTCGGGGAATTGGAGGCTAATGGATACTTTTTTTTTCTACAGACTCCTACTTAAAGGGGTTGTCCATTACTATGTTTTGTTTTAGAAATGGTGGTCCTAATAAAGGGTTAAAAAAGCAACATATACTAGTCCATTTGGGCTCTAATGTTACTCTGTACGGTGGCCTCAAACTGGTGTTATTGCTTTTTCTTATGCCCTGTGACCGCTGCAGCCAATAAGTGGCCACTGATTGACGGCAGCAGTCACATGATCCCCCAGCAGGAGAGGCAGCGAAACGACAAGGGGCAGCAGTACGGAGCTCATGTTATTGAACATGAGACCATATTATTTTGACCACTTACCAACACGCAATGATTAATAAAGGGACAGGAACAATATAAGGAAGGGGAAGCGATAAATGCCGGTACGATATATTGGACACGAATAGTTAATAGTCCCGTACACTTTGTTTTTTGCTGCCATTCTGACACATAGTAACTAAAGGACATATTGTTAAGAGAAAGCATCTGCGGAGCTGAATGGATGTCCTTGTAACCGCACAAGCGAAGGATTCCTTCCCATTCGCTCAGCCCTGACGTGACACACAAATGCGGAAAACTATATCGCAATCAAAGAACGGCATTTTACTGCGCAATGTGAGAAAAAAATAGTCAAGGACTAAATCATATCTACGGGGAAAAAAAATAAAAATAGAGAACCTGATGCAAACTATTAGTAATCACCGCACAATCGCAGAACTCAATGTGACCGGCCATAGAGGGGAGAATCATTTTGCTGGTATTTCCCATATTTGGCTTCACATATGGGGCGGGGAAAAACGAATGAACAGGTCGCACCCCCCAAAAAATTGCATTATGCACTGGTGTCTTCTATAAATCAGATGAGGTTTACATTCAAGTTAATAGCTGGGCAAAAAAATCTGTATTTCATCCGTTTTTTATGGCTACACTAGGTGCAGTACCTGGCGTTGCCAGGATAGTAACAGTCTCTCTGTCCCTCTCCCACTCTCCCAGCCGCTGTCTGTCTCCCTCTTTGTCTGTCTCTATCCTCTTTCCCTGTTTGTCTCTTTCCTTGTCTGTCTGTCTCCGTCTGTCTCTTTCCCTGTCTGTCAATGTCTGTCTGTCTGTCTCTTTCCCTGCCTTTCTGTCGCTCTCTATTTCTTTGTCTGTCTATCTCTTTCCCTGTCTGTCTCTTTGTCTTTCTCTTTGCCTGTCTGTCCCTGTCTG
The DNA here is from genome assembly GCF_048569485.1 of Anomaloglossus baeobatrachus. Lineage (NCBI taxonomy): Eukaryota > Metazoa > Chordata > Amphibia > Anura > Aromobatidae > Anomaloglossus > Anomaloglossus baeobatrachus. Next base: position 32,546,948 of record NC_134360.1, on the reverse strand, counting down.
TCTCTGTCTGTCCCTTTCTGTCTCTTTCAGTCTGTCTGTTTATGCCTCTTTCTGTCTGACTGTCTGTCTCTGCCTCTTTCACTGTCTGTCTGCCTCTTTCCCTCTCTGTCTGTGTCTATCCCTGTCTGTCTCTCTGCCTGTCTGTGCCTGTCTGTCTCTGTCTGTCCCTTTCTGTCACTGTCCCTGTCTGTCTCTTTCAGTCTGTCTGTCTCTGCCTCTTTCCCTGTCTGTCTGCCTCTTTCCCTCTCTGTCTGTGTCTTTCCCTGTCTGTCTCTTTCCCTGTCTGTCTGTCTCTGCCTCTTTCCCTATCTGACTCTTTCTCTGTCTGTCTTTCTAGCTCTCTATCTCTGTCTCTCTATCAGCTCTCTCTGTCTTTCTCTGTCTGTCTTTATCCGTCACTCCACCGATATCATATTACCTCACACATAAGCTTCTTATATTAGGAATGTCCTTTGTCCCTATAGCAACCAATCACAGCTCCTATTAATGACCTGTAGGTTCCAGCTCCATTGACTGTAATGTAAGCAGGTTTTTTTAGCGAATAACTGTAAAGCGCGAGGTTAAATTTTCCCCTCAAAACATAGTCTATGATGTTCCCTGAGTCACATGAGGTGTCTGTGCATAATTTTGTGATTTTTAATGCATCAGTGCGGATTCCTTTAGTGGACACACACACACACACACACACATACACACACACACACACACACACACACACACACACACACACAGATAAACACACATATACAGACACTCAGCTTTATATATTAGATTGCAAATCTTTAACATAGAAAACGGTAAATGGTCCTGTAAATTATTAATAGATGCTGCTGTAAAAAAAAACCAAAAAAACAAAAAACAAAAAAAAAAAAACGTATTGCACACAGATAACAAAGTAGAAAAAAAGTTTTCTTGATGAAAAAAAACCTAACATTTTTTTTATATGGTAGTGTGAACCTGGGCTTAGTTTGAAGATATAAAAAAGTATCAAGGGACTTCACTTCCCCACCTTCTGTTCTTGTTTATTCTCTATGGGTTTCCTGAAATAGGCAATGTCCCCCACTGTCACGGTTTTCTCCCCATTGTTTTGAGACTAGTGACAGCCTTAGGACTGGAGCCTTCCATCTCCATCTAGACTCCTCATTTCAATGTGGTTTCCTTTCCTTTGGCATCTCAGGAGTTAATTTCAGGTTTTATTGCCATGGCAAGGCAGGTCAGCTGTTGTTGATTTGGGCCCATGCCCATTTAGGTTAAATGCTGGAGCTTTCCCAGCAGTCCTTGCTGCTGTTAGACTCTTTTGTACTCTAGCCATCCTGGTGGAAGGAACTGCTGAGGTTTTGTCCTGTACCCATCCACCTGCTACTTTCGAGTCTTCTACGGTGAAGTTTGGTGTTTGTATCCTTCTGTTCATCCCCGATCTGTCTTTCCTTTCCCTCCATGTTTATTAATGTAGTGGTGCGTCTAGTGTACTCGTCAGCCTACTCAATAGACAGGTTGAGTTTAGGGCCAGTTGAGGGAGCCAGGTTGAAAAAATCTGTATAGGGACGCTAGGGAGCTCAGGACTCAGCTTGAGGTGAGAGTGGAGCACCCCACAAGACCTGGGGAGATTCTCGTCGCCAGGCTGGTGAAGGGTCAGGGGGATGTCACGGGTGGCCTGCTCGGACAGAAGGGAATGGATGGGGGTAGTAATGGATGAGGATGATTGTCTCGTGACGCTACCTGCTGTACGCGGCCAAGGATTAGCCGCCGCTGAACTCGTTGTCTCCGGGCGGATGGTTGTAGCAGCAAGGATGGTTCTGCTCCCAACAGGTGAAGCGGGCCCCGGGGAAGATGATGAGGGGAGTAGTGGCCGTTGGTGCCAAAGCACGGGGCAACGGCACTGGCAATCAAAAGACTGAGTCAGCTGCTTCGGTTCCAGGTCTTTTACTCACAGTTCTTAGATTGCCCAAGAGATACCAGTCACCGCCGTGATGGGCCCCAGTCGAGACCGGATCCATTGGAGGTTAGAACCGGTACAGCAGTCGGTGTCCTGAACCTGCTTGGGGACCTTGGCTATTAAAGTGTCCACTCCCGTCCCGTATGCAGGTGCTGCGGGTCCGTGGTGGGGCCTGACTTACATCACGACTCCGGACCCTATGTTGCACAGTGCTCCGGGAACTGTGGTGGCCAGAGGGACATACAATCCCCCTGTCGTGCAGATTCTAGTGATACAACGGGAATTCTGTTCCACCCTAGGATTCTGCACTCTGCACTGCGCCGGTCCCGAGGGAGTAATTAAGCTCTCCCCTGGGCGACCGTATTGACTCCTGCGTCCCACCAGAGCCACTGGTAAACCTATCTGCTTCATTCCTCTCCTGCTGGAGAGCTCTCTAACTGTTGTGTCAGCTCCTAACTTCCCCTAATGGCTGCTCCTTCCCCGGTTCCCTGTCATTAGTGGGTGGCAGCCCCCCATGTTTGGTGACTACCTTAAAACCCGAACCTAGACCGGTCCCCAGTGTGGAGGGCAACCTGATTGTGTGTATGAGTTTGTGTGTGGTGGAACCGGTACTGACCTCCTCTGGATCCAGGATAAGTACCGCACCTTAAGTGAGGTGCAGGACCCTGTGGCGACTGAAGCCTCAGGGGCGCCACAAGTGCAGGAGGTGCCCTCTCCCCCTCTCCCTAGTGGCAGGGACCTCCGTTGTATCGTGACCACAGTCTGTCCCTCTTTTTGTCATGCTTTTGGTAGAGCGTCAGATGCCCGTTGGTCTGATCACATGTCATGCGTTACATACGGACATCTCCAACTCTGTGCGTGACACCCATACACAGTTAAAGGGAGTGTAACATTTTAAAATAATTATTTTAATCAGTTTTCTTGTGCTTCATGTATTGTTAAAAAAAAGTTTTTTATATTAAGATCTTTATTTACAAAAAAAAATAATTGTCATGAGAGTGTGTGAATTGAAATGGGGCTCCTTGGCTGACCCTAAGACTGCCGCCCCTGTGCTGTCACTGATCTCGAAGGTAGACTTTATGGTAGCCAGGTTTGAGTCTCCAATGTGGCCCTATTTCCTGTCCACCAAGCCCTGATACTACTTTCCCCCACCCAGGGAGTGGGCTGCAAACCCAGTAACCAAAACATCACAAATATTCACAGACTAGGGTAAGTGAAAACTCATGCACACTGCACTCAGATACAAAGGAGGGACAGTGTGTGCACTGGGGAGTAACGCAAAAGGGGTAGGAAAAAAATACACAACTGAAGAACTCACACACCACGCAGAACCACAACCGGTCAGATCGCCATAGAACAGTATAACCACAGAAACCAAGGAAGCAGAAGCTATATCCGGCACTCAGCCCCAGAATCCAGAACCTTATAAGGGCTAGAGATCATGATCAGCAACCTGAGCTCCCAGCAGCTGATCACAGGCCAGCAGAAATTAACTTCCGCTGTACTGGAGAGCAGTGAAGCCAGAACCAGCTGATGCCCATGACCGGCTGTGCAACTAAAGAATCCCAGGCAGTTTGTCGGACTCTACAGTATGAACAGAGTAAAACGCCGCCATGACACCCAGCGAGTGCACCGCAGAACACCGCACGATAGTAATCTTGCAATTTTCACAGAGGCCACTGAGAATTTTTTTTTATAATCATACTTCCTGTTCTTTCAGGAACAGTTTACAGCAGACTCATTATCATCAAGTCTATGTGACCAGATGTGAAGCAATATACAAAAAGAAAAAAATCTACCAACTCCTTAAAATTAGGCAATATAAAAATCCGATCCATGATGTGATAAAAGCAACACATTGCAAACGCAACACACTTTCTTTGTCAAAGCCTGTGTGTTGTGTTTGAAATGCCTTTGCTTTTATCACATCATGGATGTAAAATAAATTTGTAATTTTAAGGAACTGGAAGATTTTTTTCTTTTTGTTCATTATCATCAGAGGTAGGACTACAATCAGTGGCATAACTAGAATCTGATGGGGCCTGGTGCAGAGTTTGAGCCTGCGCTCCCCTCATATGTTCGTCAGATGTGTGGGCCATTGTAGCATTATAGATCCTTTAAAGACATACAAGTTGCCCCCATTTGTGTAGTAATGTCCCTCATCCTGTACTAATGTTTCCCATCCTGAGCCACTTCCTGTTGAATATGTCCCCTATCCTCGTAAATATGTCCACATCATGGCCCAATCCTGGTGTATGACCCTATCATGGCTATTTCCTGGTATATATGGCCCTAGCCTAGTATATGTCCCCATCATAGCCCCATCCTGGTGTATGACCTTGATCATGGATAAAGCCTGGTATATATGGCCCCATCCTAGTATATATGTCCCCATCATGGCCCACCCTGGTATATATGACCCCATACTGGTATATATGGCCCCATCATGGCCTCATCCTGGTATATATGTTCCCATCATGGCCCCCTCCTGGTATATATGCTCCCATCATTGCTTATATGGCCCCATCATGTCCCCATCCTAGTATAAGTCCCAAGCATGTTCTCATCCTGATATATCCCCCATCCTGGTCTAAAGTCCTAGTATATAGCACCCCAACCTTGAATATAGCCCCCCTCACCCTGGTATATAGTCACCTCATCCTAGTATATTGCCACCCCATCCTGGTATATATCCACCTCATCTTGGATCTTCCACGGGTCCACTTCAAGCACCTAGTCGGAGTGAAATGGCCGTCGTCCGTTGAGCTCTCCCTCATCGTTCCCCCTCCCTTGCTGTTATTTGTTCATGTTATTTCATTTTGAACAATAAATCTTGGACTGAAGGCTGAGTGCCCCGTGACTTCTACCTTTTTTGGAATCTGCATCTAATCCTGGGACTACACACAGAGTGAGCACCACTTGTCCCAACAAGACATAGACTCCTTATCCTGGTATATAAACACCTCATCCTGGTATATAGCCACCTCATCCTGGTATATAGTCACCTCATCCTGGTATATAGCCACCTCATCCTGGTATATAGCCACCTCATCCTGGTATAGAGCGCCCCCCATCCTTGAATCTAGCCCTCTCATCCTGGTATATAGTCACCTCATCCTGGTATATAGTCACCTCATCCTGGTATATAGTCACCTCATCCTGGTATATAGTCACCTCATCCTGGTATGTAGACACCTCATCCTGGTATATAGTCACCTCATCCTGGTATATAGACACCTCATCCTGGTATATAGACACCTCATCCTGGTATATAGACACCTCATCCTGGTATATAGCAACCCATCCTGGTATATAGTCACCTCATCCTGGTATATAGTCACCTCATCCTGGTATATAGTCACCTCATCCTGGTATATAGCCACCTCATCCTGGTATATAGCCACCTCATCCTGGTATATAGCACCCCCCATCCTGGTATATAGCCACCTCATCCTGGTATATAGCCACCTCATCCTGGTATATAGCCACCTCATCCTGGTATATAGCGCCCCCCATCCTTGAATATAACCCTCTCATCCTGGTATATAGTCACCTCATCCTGGTATATAGTCACTGCATCCTGGTATATAGATACCTCATCCTGGTATATAGCACCCCATCCTTGAATATAGCCCTCTCATCCTGGTATATAGTCACCTCATCCTGGTATATAGTCACCTCATCCTGGTATATAGTCACCTCATCCTGGTATATAGACACCTCATCCTGGTATATAGACACCTCATCCTGGTATATAGACACCTCATCCTGGTATATAGACACCTCATCCTGGTATATAGACACCTCATCCTTGAATATAGCCCTCTCATCCTGGTATATAGTCACCTCATCCTGGTATATAGCCACCTCATCATGGTATATAGTCACCTCATCATGGTATATAGTCACCTCATCCTGGTATATAGCCACCTCATCCTGGTATATATCCTCTTCATCTTGATATATAGCCACCTCATCCAGGTTCCTATATACCAACCCATCCTGATAAACAGCCCTCCACCACACCTCACACATAAAAAAAAATATAAAATATAAAAAATATAAAATAATAAATTATTGTACTCAACCAACCCTACGCTCTCCCGGCATCCTCCTGATGGAAACTGACCAGTGTGTAAGTGGTGCAGTGCATGACGTCAGCTGTCAGCATATTCTCTGCTCCCCAAGCCCAGGATTGTGTGTGTGGGGAGCAATGAATATTCATGGCCTTAATCGGTGACCGGCACATTGCAGCACAGGGACAGCACAGGGGCTGGGCACTGCGGGCCCTTGAACCCCCGGGCCCAGTTGCAGTGGTGACCTCTGCGACCTTGGTCGTTACACCCATGATTACAATGACAGGTAACACCTCTGCCAATTACAATATTGGATATCGCAGCCCACCTCCACCTCCCTTCTTTCACAATGACTTTTTCACACACTCATTAGACGCTTCATTACAAAAGATTGTGGCTAATGTACATGTGCTATTTCCTGAAGTTAAAGTTTATCCAGGAAGTTAAAGTCTAAAAAAAAAAATAAGCCCCAGTTGCTATTGTGGAAATTGCAAGATTTTTTTTTGTGACATAAAAAAAGAAAAACACATTGGCAAAAATGTTAAAATAATACATTTAACAAAAAAAACCCTGATTTAATCAATAGCTCACTTTTGTTATCATAGTGTAAGAAAAGGAAGTTTCTTAAAGATTGGATGCCATGGGAATCCAACATTTTTTTCCCGCGCACATTGCTGAAATTTTCTGCATCAAATCTGCACCTTCTGGCAGAAAAACTCACCAAAAAATGCATGCTTTTTTGGTGCATTTTTGGTGCGTTTTTGGGCAATGCGTTTTTCTTAATGAATTCAATGACTGGAAGGGCTAAAAAGACGCAGGAAAAACCGCAACAACAATTGACATGCTGTAGATTATTATCTGCACTAGACTAGAAAAAAAACACAGGTCTGCTTTTTTTTTCCTGAAACAGCGCCACTCTTGTCTGGTGGTTATCACTGGTATTGCAGATCACTCTCATTAAGTTCTAATGCTACTTAAAGCCTATAGGGGTGCTATTTCTGGAAAAAAAAACCCTAACTTTTATATAATGCCAAACAAGTCTTTTTTTTGCTGAAACAGCGCCACTTTTGTCTAGTGGTTGTCAGTTGTATTGCTGATCACTCTCATTGAAATGAACAGCGTTGTTGCAATATAATTTACAGCTTATAGGGGCGCTATTTCTGGAAAAAAAAAACTAAAAACTTTTATGGAACGCCAAACAAGTCTTTTTTTTTCCTGAAACAGCGCCACTTTTGTCTAGTGGTTATCAGTGGTATTGCAGATCACTCTCATTGAAGTGAACAGCGCTAAGTTGCAATACCACTTACAGCCTATAGGGGTGCTATTTCTGGGGAAAAAAAACAACAAACTAAAACCTTTAATTAATACCGGACAATCTGATATTTAATTATGTTGCATTTAAAACATTATTTGATTTTTTTTTACCTATTATTTAGTAATAAATTATACAGGGGTGCTTGGAATTTGTAGGGTACCATCACAATGGATTTATACACGTTTCCTGACCCCATTGTCATATCATGTGCAAACAACAATGCATCAGTGCTTTAAATAAGAATTTACCAGCTCTATACATCCCAAGGACAGGGGACGACACTTAGGTCCTTTATTCATACATTTCCGGTTCCAATCGATATTTTTGCTTAAAAGCCTCGGAGACAAGAACAATTGATACCAAGGACGAATATGAAAAAAATGTTTGTCATTTCGCATCTCAACAATAAGTTCCTTTGCGCAAATAACTGATGAATATACAAAAGATGTTGACGGCACATCACAAACACATGTAAAACGGAGCAAGGGTTAGGTATAATTTTGGCTTAAAAGGTAAAAAAAAAATAATGATAAATAAATAGGACAAGCAGATGCATTTTTCTAGTATATTCTAAAGAAGCTGAGGGGGAGGATGCGCAGGTTGGAGGAACGCAGGCGGAAAACAATATTAAAGTTTGTAGCAAATAAAACTTTTGCTTTTGCAACGATAAGACTTCGTGGTTACAAAAAGCGAGGCATCAGTCTTTACAGTTACAGTCTTTCCTTGTGGAGGCACTCGGCTTGATGGTTACATAGTTGGACAAGGTGATGGTCTTTCATAGGTGTCTCCTGTATCTTGCCTCCAAGCATGGAGTGTTCGCTCCACACCACAGACAGAAAACGGCCCCTATGCAAGAACAATATATTGTTTTTATTATTATTATTATAATTATTTTTATTATTATATAATTATTAATAATAATATATTTTTTATTATTTATTTATTTTTTATTATTATTTTTTTTTTTACATTTTAGTGTTTAGAAATATTCAGACCTTGGTGAAGAAAAATAACTAAATTATTATTATTTGTATTATTATATTATTATTTTTTATTATTTCTTTTTTTTTAGATTTTAGTGTTTAGAAATATTCAGACCTTGGTGAAGAAAAATAACTAAATTATTATTATTTGTATTATTATATTATTATTTTTTATTATTTCTTTTTTTACATTATAGTGTTTAAAAATATTCAGACCTTGGTAAAGAAAAATAACTAAATTATTATTATTATTATTTATTTTTTTATTATTATTTTATTTATTTTTACATTTTAGTGTTTTTTTACATTTTAGTGTTTAAAAATATACAGACTTTGGTAAAGAAAAATAACTAAATTATTTGTATTATTATATTATTAGTTTTCTTTTTTTACGTTTTAGTGTTTAAAAATATTTAGACCTTGGTAAAGAAAAATAACTAAATTATTATTATTATTATTTGTATTATTATATATTATTTTTGATTATTTATTTTAGTTTTTTACATTTTAGTGTTTGAAAATATTTAGACCCTGGTAAAGAAAAATAACAAAATTATTATTATTATTATGTTTATTATTATATTTAGATTATTATTATTATTATTTTTTTACATTTTTAGTGTTTAAAAATATTAAGACCTTGGTAAAGAAAAATAAATTCCAATATTATTATTATTATTATTATTATTATTATTATTATTATTTAACATTTTGGTGTTTAAAAATATTCAGACCTTGGTAAAGAAAAATAACTAAATTATTATTATTATTATTTATTTTTTTATTATTATTTTATTTATTTTTACATTTTAGTGTTTTTTTACATTTTAGTGTTTAAAAATATACAGACTTTGGTAAAGAAAAATAACTAAATTATTTGTATTATTATATTATTAGTTTTCTTTTTTTACGTTTTAGTGTTTAAAAATATTAAGACCTTGGTAAAGAAAAATAAATTCCAATATTATTATTATTATTATTATTATTATTATTATTATTTAACATTTTGCTGTTTAAAAATATTCAGACCTTGGTAAAGAAAAATAAAATTGGTGTGTGTCATAATTATTTTGCATGTTAAAGTTGTTGTTTTCATCGGTATCATTTTGGCGTTCCATTTTTTTTTTAACTTTACAGCGTTCACTATAAGGATTACATCATTTTATTTTTGGATACATTGGTTTAGGAGGACACGGTGATCCCAAATATATTCATTTAGCTTTCATTTATTATTTATTTTTTTTGTATTGGGAAAAGTGTGCTGATTTAAACTTTATTTTAAAATAAATAAGTAAATAGATAAATTATATTTTAAAACTTTTTTAACTTCTTTTAAAAGTCTCTCAAAGGGACTTAAACTTTCCAGATTTCAGTATGATCTCCTATGAAATCCAGCCACAGAATTGCACAACTTAAAGCGCACCAATCTCCAGGATTTTCGTATATAAGCTAAAGCCAGTTCTATACCGGCACTATCAGGCTGATTCTATACATACCTGTAGTGGTCACCTTGGATGTTTAGGTTTTGAAATCCAAGAAAGTAAAGTTTATAAAATCGGCAGCTGCTTGAGTGACAGCAGCTGAGGATCAGATAATATCTGGGGGATATGTATACTTATTCTCTCCCCCTGTTAGAATTAGCATAAGTATTATACCATTGATGTAACTTTTCACTTCCAGGACCTGTTTGAGGTCATACCCATGTGACCATAAGGGGCGGGGCCTCAGCCAACAAAGCTGATATCAGAAAGCAACATTTTTCTGTTGACCGAGGCCCCACCCCTTCTGGTCACATGGGTATGACCTCACCACAGGTCCTGGAAGTGAAAAGTTACATTGATTGTATAATACTGATGCCAATTCTAACAGGAGGAGGGGATAAGTATGAATACTGCCCCCAGATATTATCTGCTCCTCAGCTGCTGTCACTCAAGTAGCTGCCAATTTTATAAACTTTACTTTGTTGGATTTCAAAACCTAAACACCCGAGCTGACCACTAAACGTATGTATAGAAACTGCCTAATAGTGACAGTATAGCACTGGCTTTAGCTTATATATGAAAATCCTGGTGATTGGTTCCCTTTAAAGAGTTTTTCCCATCTCCAAGCTCCTATCCCAATATGTAGTAGTTATAATAATAATAATAATAATAATAATAATAATAATATTACTAAATACCTTCAATAAGAAATGTAGTATAGTTCTCCTGATATAGCCATGTCTCTTACCTCATGTGCAGGGCACTGCAGCTTAGGTATCCATAGCTATGACCATGAGCAACTGACTAACTGCAATGCCCTGTACATGACGTAAGAAACATGGCTATATCAGGAGAACTATACTATATTTATAATTGGAAATATTTGCTAATAATATTATTATTATTACGACATCTACTATATATTAGGTTAGGATCTTGGAAATGGAACTTCCCCTTTAAGTTCCGCTGCCAGGGACTGAAAGCTGCATTTATGTGCTTAAACAGCAGAAATCTGAGTAAGCTCTACTACTTATTGAGATAGGATCTTAGAGATGGGAATACCCCTTTAAGTTGTGCAATTTTCTGGCTGGGTTTCATAGGAAATCATACTGGAATATAGAAAGTTTAAGTATCTTTGGGGAACTCTAAAAGAACTAAAAATAAAAAAAAAAACTTTTAAAATACACCTACTACATATTGGGATATGATCTTGGAGATGGGAACACCCCTTTAAATTCTGATGCCAGAGACTGAAAGCTGCATTTAACTGCTTCAACAGCAGTGATCTGAGCAAGCTCTGATCACTGCTGTTATGTCAGAGTCACACTTGCGAGTGTCTCTCGTGTAACTCGCTTGAGTCTCGCATCGGCATCACCCCGTACGGCCACACACTTTCCTGACAGGAGCCGGTCAGTTGCATGTATCTCTATGCAGCTGAGACTTTCCTGTCTGGAGAGTGCCAGGCCGTGCTGGGTGATGTGATGCGAGACTTGTGCGAGTTTCACACGAGGCACTTACAAGTGTAACTCTGGCCTTAGAGATGGCGGCTCTATAACTCGGTTGGCACTTGTCGTGTTTGGTGTAGACTCAATTCCTTACACCTACTACATATTGGGATAGAATCTTGGACATGGGAAAACCCCATTAAGTGCCGCTGTCAGAGAATGAAAGCTGCATTTAAGTGCTTAAACAGCATAGATCTGAGCAAGCTCTGATCACTGCTATTAGGCTGGAGTCACACTTGCGTGTGACTCGTGCGACTATCGGATCGCACTGCCCGGACCGGCTGGCTTCTCTTCTGCCAGGAGCAGCTCTGCTGTATGTATTTCTGTGATGCTGACCCGCTCCTGTCAAGAGAGCTGCGGCCGGTCAGGGTAGTGCGATCCGATATTCGCACGAGTCACACGCAAGTATGACTCCAGCCTTAGAGATAGTTGCCGGCTGTTTAACTTGACTGGCTCCTGTCTTGTTCAGTGTGGACTCAATTCCTTACACCTACTACATATTGGGATAGAATCTTGGAGATGGGAATGCCCCTTTAAGTTCCGCTGCCAGAGACTGAAAGCTGCATTTAAGTGTTTAAACAGCATAGATCTGAGCAAGCTCTGATCACTGCTGTTGGAGATAGTTGCCGGCTGTATAACTTGACTGGCTCCTTTCTTGTTCAGTGTGGACGCAATTCCTTACACCTACTACATTTTGGGATAGGATCTTGGAGATGAGAATGCCCCTTTAAGTGCCGCTCTCAGAGACTGACAGTAGTATTTAAGTTCTTAAACAGCAGAGATCTGAGCAAGCTCTGAAAACTGCTGTTAGAGATAACTGCCAGCTGTATAACTCGGCTGGCACCTTTCGTGTTTGGTGTGTACTCAATTCCTTTCACCTACTATATATTGGTATAGGATTTTGGAGATAGGAATACCCCTTTAAGTTCCACTGCCAGAGACTGAAAGCTGCATTAAAGGCTGTAGTCACACTTGCGAGAGACTCGGGCGAGTCTCACATCGCATCACCCGGCATGGCCACACACTCTCCGGACAGGAGCGGGTCAGCTGCATGTATTTCTATGCAGCTGAGATGCTCCTGTCCGGAGAGCTGCAGGCCATGTCGGGTGATGTGATGCAAGACTTGCAAGAGTCTCTCACAAGTGTGACTCCGGCCTAAGTGTTTAAACAGCAGTGATCTGAGCAAGCTCTGATCACTGCAGTTGGAGATAGTTGCCGGCTGTATAATTCGTCTGGCACCTGTGGTGTTTGGTGTGAAGTCAACTCCTTACACTTGCACCCAAAAGGTCCTTTTGGCCATATGAGAAGACCAATACTATTAAAGACCCCTGATAGTTGGGGCCCTGTTGGAGTTTTTACATTGTGGCCAATGTGAGTTCTTACTTCAGTATCACTGTTTATTCTTGGATCCAACCTTCTCTACACCTGACCTCATCTCCACCCTCGTCTCTAGCTTTGGAGGGTGCCCCAACACATGAGATGGGGAGACTCTCTATCCCATGGATGGCTTTACCATAGCCCCGGCACTCTAGTGCTACGCCACTCCAGGTGGAGCAGAGACAGACGATCATTGACATACAGTATGTGAACCTTCTAAAAAAAGATCCCAAGGGTCAAAAGGGTCTTCTACCATTGATAGCTATCAACTGGATTGAACCCGCATCGATATAACACTATTAATTCGGGAAAGCACTCAATTAGGTGAAAATACCCAAATAGGACAATTCATAAGAATGTTCTCTGCCCCCTCAACCACTCGTCATTGATCTAGCCCCCTATAAGCATGACGTTCCGGGTAAGGTTGGTATCTTCTCTTTTGTCCAAGTCCAAAAGTCATTTTCTATTTTGGGATAAGATGTGAAATGAGCTGAGACATCGCTCAAAGGTCGATGAGCTTTATTAATGGAATCTTAGCCAAGGAGAACGATGTGTGCGGGATCCTACAGAACTGGGTCTCCAGGACCTCGGGGGTTTGTAGGATGAGTGTAATCAGGGATCCTTGAGAAGATGCAATGGCCAAATTTCGCGTTTTTACTTTCCTGTTTTACAACATATCTGATATTTCACGGTGATGAAATATTTTATCGGTTGCGTATCAGAACAGTTTGATGTGTCCTTATCTCAGACTCATTGTACATATAGAGGTGACTCATGAAATGACCACATGCAGGCTGACCAGCAGATATCGCAAGCTGCTAACATAGGAAACGTCTCCAATAATGTCATGGAATAAAAAACACTTATTTTAAACCATGTTTCCAATTGCAAAAATAATGCTTTCCTTTCCCTCTGTTTTTTTTTTGTCTGCAACAAAACATGCAAGGCTACGTTCACATGTTGCTTTTTTTTGCTGCTATTTTCTGCAGGTAAAGAAGCTGATTACAAAGTGCAGGTTTTGTTGCATTTTGACTGCTTTTTTGCTACATTGTTTGTTGTGATTAACATTTGTTTACAGTACATGTTTTAAAATTAGTTTTATTCACCAAAAATGCAGCAAAAAAGCATGAAAAATGCATGAAAACAGTGTTTTTCCTTTACCTCGTTGCTTTCAATGGTGGAAGACACGCTGCAAAAAATGCTGAAATAATTGACACGCTGCTGTTTTAACAAAAATACAACAGTTTTCCAATTGGGTCAGGAAAAAAAAGCAATCTTGTGCATGAGATTTCTGAAATCTCATAGTTTTTGCTGGTATGGTAAAGTGCAGCTTTTAATTTGCAGTAAAAAAAAAACACGCTGTAAAAATGCTACGTGATAGTCTTACAATCTACTATGTCTTTTGCCTTTTTGCTATTAGCGTAATGACATTACATTACTGATTCTGTGTTGCATCCTGTATTATACTCCAGAGCTGCACTCACTATTCTGCTGTTGTAGTCACTGTGTACATACATTACATTACTGATCCTGTACTGATCCTGAGTTATATTGTGTATTATACTCCAGAGCTGCACTCACTATTCTGCTGATGCAGTCACTATGTACATAAATTACATTACTTATCCTGTACTGATCCCGAGTTACCTCCCGTATTATACTCCAGAGCTGCACTCACTATTCTGCTGGTGGAGTCACTGTGTACATACATTACATTACTTATCCTGTACTGATCCTGAGTTACATCCTGTATTATACTCCAGAGCTGTACTCACTATTCTGCTGGTGGAGTCACTGTGTACATATATTACTGATCCTGTATTAATCCTGAGTTACATCCTGTATTACACTCCAGAGCTGCACTCACTATTCTGCTGGTGCAGTCACTGTGTACACAGAGGGATCTATTCCTATATATTATATAGAGTCATTACACAGAGAGGGATCTATTTCTATATATTATATAGAGTCATTACACACAGAGGGATCTATTTCTATATATTATATAGAGTCATTACACACAGAGTGATCTATTCCTATATATTATATAGAGTCATTACACACAGAGAGATCTGTTCCTATATATTATAGAGTCATTACACACTGAGGGATCTATTCCTATATATTATATAGAGTCATTACACACAGAGGGATCTATTCCTATTTATTATATAGAGTCATTACACAGAGAGGGATCTATTCCTATATATTATATAGTCATTACACAGAGAGGGATCTATTCCTATATATTATATAGAGTCATTGATCAGTGATCTCATATTACATCCTGCAGTTTACTCCAGAGCTGCATTCACTATTCTTCTGGTAGAATCACCTCTTTATTTCATTTCTACAAGATACACACAATCCTATAATACCTATTTTTGCAATTCCTTAAAGTGTAGGCATAGGCTCATCAAAGCAGAGCATATATTGTAATATTGTATATAAAGTGTACAAGTTCTTACAATAGATAGATAGATTCTATTGAAGTAATGATATGTAGCTGACGGGAAGGCAATGCTATTCAAAAATGGGCTTTGCAATTTTTTCATTCTAAGTGAATATGCATGTGGATAAATAAAGCTTGTATTCGGAGAGCTGCTGGTAATTTCCGATCACAATGCCCCGGGGTGCAGCCACTACGGTGCCACCTCCGGAGCCTCTTCTTCTGCATGCTATTTTGCTTCCCCATTCACATCACCACTTGAGCTGAAGAGGGGTGAGCGTGGAAACAGAAATGAAATAACCTTGTAAACTCCACTTCTCAGAACTGCGACTTCTGCTGCTAATTTCTCCTATAGCCAATGAAGAGAAGCGATGGGGCTATGGGGTGTGGGTGCGGAATTTGCTGCTTGCCTCTTACTCTGTGATTGGCACCTACCACATCGCTGTGCTGAGCTTTATCTTGCTCTCTCTGAGTCATGGAGGATGGTTTGAATGGCAAGCCGAGCTTTATAACAGCTCAAGTGACTGGAGTAAGTGACCGAGCCAGAACACACTTTCTTCTTCTCCTGAAAAGCCACCACCATCAAGTCTTCTCCTCAAGACCTATCATCTACTCAACATCGGTTCATCTGTTGAGCATCTGGGCTCAACGTGAAATTCCGCAAGGAGCTTCACTGGGATATATATCATTCCCATCTCCATCTTCATAATTATTATGAGAAAAGTACAGTTACTATCACTCGTCTTTGGTGCTTTCCTGATTCTAACATCTGGAGAAGCTGCAGTCATCACCGGGGTAAGTACAAAGACACATCTCCAAAAGATTACCATTGTGAGAAGACCACTAGCTAATCTAGACCAGGTTTTTAGTTTCACCCTATGTTATATTTATCGGCCACCTTATTTGAGAAGAACTTTAATCTAGACCATAATTAGTTATATTTCTTGTAGTAGACAATACTCCTAGGCGACCATTTTTCAATGTAATTTTTGGTGGTGGCCTCAAACAGGTATTTCTATTACATTCAATCAGGTCTGTTAGGCTCCCGGTGATAGCATTTCTAGAATGTCCTGTCTTCATGTGAGGTCTTTTCTTACACACTGGACACTTTCATTGAGAAGACCATCCCTAATCTAGTCAAGATTTTTAGTTTCACCAAGTCCCTATCCCTATTTTTCCAGGTAGCTTTTCAGTGCTATTTTTGATGGTCTTTCTCGTAGAGGGATTACCATGAAGCTCTATCAAGACCGATAGGTTCCTCATGATCATACAAATTCTTGAGTGTCCTATCTTAAGTTGAGGTCTTTTCTTACACACTGGACACTTTCTTTGTAAGAACAACCAAAATCTAGTCAAGGTTTTTAGTTTCACCATTTTCTATCCCTATTTTTCCAGGTAGCTTTTCAGTGCTATTTTTGATGGTCCCTCTCGTAGAGGGATTACCATGAACTTCTATCGAGACCGATAGGTTCCTCATGATCATGCAAATATAGTTTTTCTTGGGCGTTCTGTCTTCATATGAGGTCTTTGAGAAGACCATCCCTAATCTAGTCAAGGTTTTTAGTTTTACCATTTACTATCCCTATTTTTCCAGGTAACTTTTCAGTGCAATTCTTGATGGTCCCTCTCGTAGAGGAATTACCAGTAAGTTCAATCAAGACCGATAGGTTCCTCATGATCAAACAAATATAGTTTTTCTTGAGTGTCCTCTCTTTGGTTGGGGTTTTCTCTTTGGTTTTCATGATAGTCTGTTCCCCCTTATAGTTCTTCTAGGTCTTTTTCTTTGAATCCATCTGATGCCAAAGGTCCATATGTTGTTTCTAATGCCCTAAGGATTTTATTTTGGCTGAAGGACAAGTGGTCTGTCATCATTAGAACTTTCTGGGGACTTTATTTATGTACTATGGGTTTTTTTTTTCAATTGATTTATTTCATGCACTTATAGAGCACCATTAATTCCATAGCGCATCAAAGATTTTGGCATCACTGTCTCCACTGTGGCTCACAATGTAATTTCCCTATCAGTATGGTCTTTGGAGTGTAGGAGGAAGCCGGACAACCTGGAGGAAACTCACGCAAAAATAGGGAGAACATACAAACTCCTTGTAGATGTTGTCCTTGGTAGGATTTGAACTCAGAACCCAAGAGCTGCAAAGCAATAGTTCTAACCACTGAGCCATGGTACACTTTTCCATACGTTATTCATTTAAGGAACTACAAGAGATAGCAAGCGTAGTCTTGTATTCAAAGAACTTAGGGGGAAACAGGTTTGAGGAAGAATCAATAATGTATTCTATCCCAAACAGAATAGGAGCATTATTTCATTCAATAGTCCTACAACTGTTGTATACTAAAGAAGATGAGTTCATAGGTCACATGTGATGTCTGTGGTCCTTGGCTTTTGTCTGGAAACATAGGTAGCTGATCTTAGAGGTCCTCCATAGTTCTCCAACCCAAATTCAATGGGATCCCACGACATGCTCTCTTCACCCAAAAGCTAGGCATTTGGTTTTGACATTGGTGATCTTAGATGTCCTCCATAGCTCTCAAACACTCAAATGCAATCGGATCCCATGACATGCTCTCCTGACCCAGAAGCTAGGCATTTGGTTTTGACATTGGTGATTTTAGAGGTCCTTCATTGTTCTCCAATACCCAAATGCAATGGGATCCCACGACATGCTTTCTTGACCCAGAAGCTAGGCATTTGGTTTTGACATTGGTGATCTTAGATGTCCTCCATACCTCTCCAATACCCAAATGCAATGGGATCCCACAACATGCTCTCTTGACCCAGAAGTGAAGCATCTGGATTTGACATTGGTGGTCTTAGATGTCCTCCATAGCTCTCCAACACCCAAATGCAATGGGGGATCCCACTACATGCTCTCTTGACCCAGAAGCTAAGCATCTGGTTTTGACATTGGTGATCTTAGATGTCCTCCATAGCTCTCCAACACCCAAATGCAATGGCATCGCACAACATGCTCTCTTGACCCAGAAGTGAAGCATCTGGTTTTGACATTGGTGGTCTTAGATGTCCTCCATAGCTCTCCAACACCCAAATGCAATGGGGGATCCCACTACATGCTCTCTTGACCCAGAAGCTAAGCATCTGGTTTTGACATTGGTGGTCTTAGATGTCCTCCATAGCTCTCCAACACCCAAATGCAATGGGGGATCCCACTACATGCTCTCTTGACCCAGAAGCTAAGCATCTGGCTTTGACATTGGTGATCTTAGATGTCCTCCATAGCTCTCCAACACCCAAATGCAATGGGATCCCACAACATGCTCTCTTGACCCAGAAGCTAGGCATTTGGTTTTGAGATTGGTGACCTTAGATGTCCTCCATAGCTCACCAATACCCAAATGCAATGGGATCCCATGATATGCTCTCTTGAGCCAGACGCCAGGTATTTGGTTTTGACATTGGTGCAGTTTCTCCATGATACCAAAAACCCACTTGTAACTCCACAATTGCAAACTGAAGAATAACAAAATCCGACTGGGTTAATGGGTCTGTTGATTTATTTTAAGGTTTATTCTTCTAACTAATAGTCTCAACACTGGTACTTAGACTTACTACCAAGTCTAGTTTGGCCTCTCGTCCTCTATTATTCATATGTGGGTCTATATTGACTCATACTAAATGTGCGTCCCTATTTTTTTATTATGTGGGAATTTCCTCCCCGGATTTACCATTTTTTTAATGGTTAATGGTAGCAACCACCAGCTGACAAGGGTTTTCCATTGCCTCAGTGTAGATGTAGTAGCCTCCTGCTTGACTCGACGTCCTCAATTGAAGGGTGTTTCAATTCTCCAGGAGGGTTTTTAAAACCAATTATCTCTACTTTGAGGGTTTGTGAGCCTTAATTAATCCACACACAAAATAAAAAATACATAAAATACCAACAAAAACAAAGCGAAGCAATAAAAGAGCAACATTCTGAATTAATATTTATCTAGCGGGCAAACCCAAGGAAATAGAGTAATGGTGGTCTCAAATCCAAATCAACCGTGATTTCACGGGGTCTGTGGATCTACGTCATGGATCTACATTAGCATTTTCTGTAAAAAATCAAGCAAACATATTTTTGGATAGTTAAAAAAATAAATCCCGATGTCCGTGTCTCGGCTAAATCCCGGATTTGGGATCATTTCGGTCAGAGAAAACAATGTTACTTTGACTATAAAGCAATTCCGGAGGTAATATTAACACACTAAGCTGCAATCACTAAATAGCTGTTAGAAATATGATGATTTTTCAGTAATAATGCAGTAAAATTCAATCATAGATAAAATAATAAAATAAAATATGATGCTACTATTTTTCCATCAGTCCCATAATTTCTCTCTAATTTCTTTAGGTCTGTGATTGCAGATATGTGATAGAATCACTATTAGAATTTTGTATTCAATTTAGCAATTTCTAGGGTTATTTATGTTATTTTTATTGACTCATTTTTATTTTGTATTGTATTATTTAATTGAATTAGTTATTAATTAATATTATTCGTTATTATTATTTATTATTTATTTATGGTAAGTGACAACACCTACAATACTTATCAGATGCTCACATCCAGCTTTGTGTACACCCTGAATGAGAAAAATATGCAATGCGATCTCGCAGGAATATAGAATGGGCAGATTTAAGTGGTAGATTCAGAATTGGCACTATCACAGCTCACCTTCTCCCAAATGATGAATAACTTCTATATACAGTAGAAAACACCGGATCCACCATTTTATCACAATATTAGGTGATGTTGCAGCTCACTTCCTCTCCCTCCTGTTCAGTGACTGATAACACCTTTATATACAGTAGGTAACACAAGATCCCCCTTTCATAGTAGGTGATATCACAGCTCACCTGCTCCTCCTTCTGTACAATGACTTATATCACCTCTAGATAAAGTATATTACACAGGATCCACCAACCACAATAGGTGATGTCACAGCTCACCTCCTCCCTCTTCTGTACTCTGACTGACAACACCTCTATATACAGTAGATAACACAGGATCCACTATTGACCATAGGTGATGTCACAGTTCACCTCCTCTTTCTGTACAGCTGATAATCTCTCTATATAGTACTTAACACAGGACTCACCATTCACTCACAATAGGAGAAATCACAGCTCACCTTCTCCCAAATGATGAATAACTTCTATATACAGTAGAAAATACTTGATCCACCATTCATATTAGGTGATGTTGCAGCTCACTTCCTCTCCCTCCTGTTCAATGACTGATAACACCTCTATATACAGTAGGTAACACAAGATCCACCATTCATAGTAGGTGATATCACAGCTCACCTCCTCCTTCTGTACAATGACTGATATCACCTCTATATACACTGTATAAGTCAGGATCTACCATCCACAATAGGTAATGTCACAGCTCACCTCCTGCACTCCTGTACAATGACTGAAAACACCTCTATGTACAGTAGATAACACATCATCCACCATAGAGGATGTCACAGCTCACCTCCTCCTCCTGTAAAGCTGTTAATCTCTCTATATAGTACTTAACACAGGAACCACCCCATTCACAATAGGTGATATCATAGTTCACCTTCTCCTCCTCCTGTACTATGACAGATAACATAAGATCCACCATTCACAATAGGTGATGTCACAGCTCACCTCCTTCCCCTCCTGTATAATGACTGATAACACCTCTATATACAGTAAGTAACACAGAATCCACCATTCACAATAGGTGATGTCACAGCTCACCTCCTTCTCCTCCTGTATAATGACTGATAACACCTCTATATACAGTAAGTAACACAGAATCCACCATTCACAATAGGTGATATCACAGCTCACCTCCCCCTCTTGTACAATGACTGGTAACACCTCTATATACAGTAGGTAACATGTGATCCACCATTCACAATAGGTGATATCACAGCTCACCTCTTCCTGTTGTACAATGACTGATAACACCTCTATATACAGTAGGTATCGCGTGATCCACCATTCAGAATTTGTGATATCACAGCTCACCTCCCCCTCTTGTACAATGACTGGTAACACCTCTATATACAGTAGGTAACATGTGATCCACCATTCACAATAGGTGATATCACAGCTCACCTCCTCCTCTTGTACAATGCTGGTAACATCTCTATATACAGTAGGTAACATGTGATCCACCATTCACAATAGGTGATATCACAGCTCACCTCCTCCTCTTTTACAATGACTGGTAACACCTCTATAAACAGTAGGTAACATGTGATCCACCATTCAGAATTTGTGATATCACAGCTCACCTCCTCCTCCATTACCCTGTGTCTAAAGAAAGGTCCTATTAATAATAACATGCATTGAATCTCAGTTAATTCAGGCATTTACCAACCATTATTTCGTCTGTAAACTTTCGTATGTTAACTGTTCATTATATATGATACGATATTATACACTTTATTGATCCCGTGGGAAATGATGGTATCACAGCAGCACAACTTAAATAATAACATGAATTACTTAATTGACAAGACAGTAGAGTTGAAAGAAGAACATTAGACATTAGAATAGGTCATATAGTAGATTAATATACATTATATTAATATATATATAATATAATATATAATATATTAATAATATATATATATATATAAATATATATATATATATATATATATATATATATATATATATATATATTATATTAATAATTTTAGTCTGTTGAAAAGCTGGGAACATCACTACTGAAAATAATGCAGGAGTCAGAGATGGGTCAGGAACAGGAAGAGAAAGAGAGAACTTAGGGACAGTTTTGATTTTCAGACCAGTAATGAATGAGTTAATGGCCAATTCTTCATTATTGGGTTATTTGTGTAATGTGAGCGGCCATTACTGTAATATATTGCGTGATGTGGGGAGGAAACGTTGCACAGATCGGATAAAGTGTTCCCGGCGTATTCATGGTGTTTGTACAGGCGTCAGTGGTTTCCTGGAATTCCGCTTTACATATTGCGTCTGATATACTCTCATTACTTTACATGAGATGTGCATGGATGGAAGAAGAAATCGCCAAGATGCCGCACCTGTCACTAGGCTCCGTCTAGTGCTGCAGCTTTCCTCCATTAAAGGGATTTTTCCATACCATTTGCCCAGGGATTGATCTAAAATAAAAAAAAATAGCTACAACTTAACGCTGCAGTCAATCACTGACCTCAGAGGTAACATTCCGTACTTGAAAACGTGATTGACTACAGCAGTCAGGTAACGTCTGTTGTATCAATGCTAAAGAGGCAGATCCTATTTAACCACAATAAATGGATTGTGGCCTATATATGTAAATCAGGTTTTTACAGAAAATGTGTAAATTGTTTTTTTTTTTCCATTTACCATTTCTATCTATATACAGTTAGGGCCAGAAATATTTGGACAGTGCACAAGTTTTGTTATTTTAGCTGTTTACAAAAACATGTTCAGAAATACAATTCTATATATAATATGGGCTGAAAGTGCACACTCCCAGCTGCAATATGAGAGTTTTCACATCCAAATCGGAGAAAGGGTTTAGGAATCATAGCTCTGTAATGCATAGCCTCCTCTTTTTCAAGGGACCAAAAGTAATTGGACAAGGGACTCTAAGGGCTGCAATTAACTCTGAAGGCGTCTCCCTCGTTAACCTGTAATCAATGAAGTAGTTAAAAGGTCTGGGGTTGATTACAGGTGTGTGGTTTTGCATTTGGAAGCTGTTGCTGTGACCAGACAACATGCGGTCTAAGGAACTCTCAATTGAGGTGAAGCAGAACATCCTGAGGCTGAAAAAAAAGAAAAAATCCATCAGAGAGATAGCAGACATGCTTGGAGTAGCAAAATCAACAGTCGGGTACATTCTGAGAAAAAAGGAATTGACTGGTGAGCTTGGGAACTCAAAAAGGCCTGGGCGTCCACGGATGACAACAGTGGTGGATGATCGCCGCATACTTTCTTTGGTGAAGAAGAACCCGTTCACAACATCAACTGAAGTCCAGAACACTCTCAGTGAAGTAGGTGTATCTGTCTCTAAGTCAACAGTAAAGAGAAGACTCCATGAAAGTAAATACAAAGGGTTCACATCTAGATGCAAACCATTCATCAATTCCAAAAATAGACAGGCCAGAGTTACATTTGCTGAAAAACACCTCATGAAGCCAGCTCAGTTCTGGAAAAGTATTCTATGGACAGATGAGACCAAGATCAACCTGTACCAGAATGATGGGAAGAAAAAAGTATGGAGAAGAAAGGGAACGGCACATGATCCAAGGCACACCACATCCTCTGTAAAACATGGTGGAGGCAACGTGATGGCATGGGCATGCATGGCTTTCAATGGCACTGGGTCACTTGTGTTTATTGATGACATAACAGCAGACAAGAGTAGCCGGATGAATTCTGAAGTGTACCGGGATATACTTTCAGCCCAGATTCAGCCAAATGCCGCAAAGTTGATCGGACGGCGCTTCATAGTACAGATGGACAATGACCCCAAGCATACAGCCAAAGCTACCCAGGAGTTCATGAGTGCAAAAAAGTGGAACATTCTGCAATGGCCAAGTCAATCACCAGATCTTAACCCAATTGAGCATGCATTTCACTTGCTCAAATCCAGACTTAAGACGGAAAGACCCACAAACAAGCAAGACCTGAAGGCTGTGGCTGTAAAGGCCTGGCAAAGCATTAAGAAGGAGGAAACCCAGCGTTTGGTGATGTCCATGGGTTCCAGACTTAAGGCAGTGATTGCCTCCAAAGGATTCGCAACAAAATATTGAAAATAAAAATATTTTGTTTGGGTTTGGTTTATTTGTCCAATTACTTTTGACCTCCTAAAATGTGGAGTGTTTGTAAAGAAATGTAACAATTCCTACAATTTCTATCAGATATTTTTGTTCAAACCATCAAATTAAACGTTACAATCTGCACTTGAATTCTGTTGTAGAGGTTTCATTTCAAATCCAATGTGGTGGCATGCAGAGCCCAACTCGCGAAAATTGTGTCACTGTCCAAATATTTCTGGACCTAACTGTATATCACCACAGACAATATAACAATGAAAGGTAACACCACTATTTGCAGTAGATGCACCATCCATCATAGGCAATATAACAACTCCTCTCCCACCATTTCAATGACAGATAACTTCTATGTACAGTACTGTTCAAATTAGGTGATGTTGCAGCTCACCTCCTCCTCCTCCTGAACAATGACTGATAACACCTCTATATACAGTACATTAGATAACATTGGATCCACCAGTCACAAAAGGTGATGTCACAGGTCACCTGCTCCTCCTGTACAACGACTGATAACACCTTTATATACAGTAGATACCACAGGATCCACCATTCTCAATAGGTGATGTCCCAGCTCACCTCCTCCTCCTGTATAAAGACTGATAAAACCTCTATATACAGTAGATAACACAGGATCCACCATTCACAATGGGTGATATCACAGCTCACCTCCTCCTGTATAAAGACTGATAACACCTCTATATACAGTAGATACCACAGGATCCACCATTCACAATGGGTGATATCACAGCTCACCTCCTCCTCCTGTATAAAGACTGATAAAACCTCTATATACAGTAGATAACACAGGATCCACCATTCACAATGGGTGATATCACAGCTCACCTCCTCCTGTATAAAGACTGATAACACCTCTATATACAGTAGATACCACAGGATCCATCAATCACAATAGGTGATATCACAGCTCACCTCCTCCTCCTGTATATAGACTGATAACACTTCTATATACAGTAGATACCACAGGATCCATCAATCACAATAGGTGATATCACAGCTCACCTCCTTTTCCTGTATATAGACTGATAACACCTCTATATACAGTAGATACCACAGGATCCATCAATCACAATAGGTGATATCACAGCTCACCTCCTCCTCCTGTATATAGACTGATAACACTTCTATATACTGTAGATACCACAGGATCCATCAATCACAATAGGTGATATCACAGCTCACCTCCTCCTCCTGTATATAGACTGATAACACTTCTATATACAGTAGATACCACAGGATCCATCAATCACAATAGGTGATATCACAGCTCACCTCCTTTTCCTGTATATAGACTGATAACACCTCTATATACAGTAGATACCACAGGATCCACCGTTCACAATAGGTGATATCACAGCTCACCTCCTCCTCCTGTATAAAGACTGATAACACCTCTATCCACAGTAGATACCACAGGGTCCACCAATCACAATAGGTGATATCACAGCTCACCTCCTCCTCCTGTATAAAGACTGATAATATCTCTATATACAGTAGATACCACAGGATCCACCATTCTCAATAGGTGATGTCCCAGCTCACCTCCTCCTCCTGTATAATGACTGATAACACCTCTATCTACAGTAGATACCACAGGATCCCCCACTCACAATAGGTGATGTCACAGCTTACCTCCTCCTGTATAATGACTGATAACATCTCTATATACAGTAGGTACCACAGGATCCACCACTCACAATAGGTGATGTCACAGCTCACCTCCTCCTCCTTCTGTATAAAGACTGATAACACCTCTATATACAGTAGATACCACAGGATGCACCATTCACATGGCTTTGGCTCTCCAGGACCAGATAGCGGGTACGTAACCTCTCGTACGTTTCATTGGACTCACCTTCTCCACTTCCTCCTGGGTTGTTCCTGTCTTCACAGGTCTTGCTCTGTTCAGTACAACCCGACCTATCACCACAGTACAGTTCATGGACGTAATCTACGGTAATTCTCCACCTTTCCCACCTACAGGAGTGAGTTCGCCATCACCAACATGGCCAAACTCAAGCTTGAAGCTAATTGATGCTGAGAGAACGCCCGCCTGGGACCCTCACTTCATCCCATGGACTATATCGTCTTGGCCCATTACCTTTAAGGAGCTGTAAGTTACTCTGGGCCTTGCTACTAGACGTTCTCTCTCCACACCCTCCATATCGGGTCCCTCTGTTCTTTGGTCAGCTCCTAGACCTGATACTGTTGTTCATCATGTGTCTCAGTCATTGCTTAGGAGCACGATATCACTGTCCCCGTCACATTTCTCTTATTACAGGTAACACACTGCATGCGCCTTGGCAATTATTCAGACCATAGGTCTGTTTCTGTGACAAGCTGGGCCCTATCTGATCTTCAAACAGGAAACCATATCAGTCCCTGCATGCTAACCCCTCCCACTATAGGCTAGTCCCAACCATTAACTTTTTCTTGCCCTACAGTCTGGCAAGACACACACAACACTGCGACATATTATACATTACATCACAATTAGCATGGCACATTACTTCCCTAATGATCCAAGACATTATTCACCTTACAACTTCATGATTGGTGTCTTCAGGGGGAAAGCGACAACCAATTCACCTGCTTACAAGCTCATCTCCTCCTCCTGTACAATGAATGATAACACCTCTATATGCAGGAGCAAACAGAGGATCCACCATGCACAATAGGTGATGTCACAGCACACTTCCTCCCCCTCCTGTACAATGACTGATAACACCTCTATATACAGTAGATAGCACAGGATCCACCATTCACAATAGGTAATAATACAGCTCACCTCCCCCTTTGCCATCACTGATAGCACGACTATATACAGGAGATAACACAAGATCCACCATTCACAATAGATGATGTCACAGCCCACCTCCTCCTCTGGGCCTAGAAAATACTTCCATATAAATCAAGGAGTCAGAGTAAGTCTATTGCTGCCTATATGTTTATGGCTTCCTGTACAGCAAGAAGTAGGAGGTTAGCATTAGGCTTAATGGCGATATAAAGATAGTGTGTGTGTGTGTATGTGTATATACAGTATATATATATATATATATATATATACTGCAGTTCAATCGTTTAGGGTCACTTAGATATTTCCTTATTTATAAAAGAAAAGTACATTTTTTTCCAATGAGGCTAACCTTAAATGAAACAGAAATCCACTCTATACATTGTTGATGTGGTAAATGACTATTCTCGCTGCAAATGTCAGGTTTGTAATGCAATATCTACATATATATATATAGTATATAGTATATAGAGGCCCATTTCCAACAACCGCCACTCCAGTGTTCTAATGGTACATTGTGTTTGCTAACTGTGTTAGAAGGCTAATGGATGTTTAGAAATCTCTTGAAAGCTATTGTGCAAGTATGTTAGCACAGCTGAAAACAGTTTTGCTGATTAGAGAAGCTATAAAACTGACCTTCCTTTGAGCTAGTTGAGAATCTGGAGCATTACAGTTGTTGGTTCCATTAAACTCTCAAAATGGCCAGAAAAAGAGAACTTTCATGTGAAACTCGACAGTCTATTCTTGTTCTTAGAAATGAAGGATATTCCATGCGAGAAATTGCCAAGAAACTGAAGATTTCCTACAACGGCGAGGACTATTCCCTCCAGAGGAGAGCACAAACAGGCTCTAACCAGAGTAGAAAGAGAAGTGTGAGGCCGCGCTGCACAACTGAGCAACAAGACAAGGACATTAGAGTCTCTAGTGTGAGAAATCGATGCCTCACAGGTCCTCAACTGGCAGCTTCATTAAATAGTAGCTGCAAAACGCCAGTGTCAATGTCTACAGTGAAGAGGCGACTCCGGGATGCCGGCCTTCAGGGCAGAATGGCAAAAAAGAAGCCATATCTGAGACTGGGTAATAAAAGGAAAATATTAATATGGGCAAAAGAACACAGACATTGGACAGAGGAAGATTGGAAAAAAGTGTTATGGACAGATGAATCGAAGTTTGAGGTGTTTGGATCACACAGAAGAACATTTGTGAGACGCAGAACTGCTGAAAAGATGCTGGAAGACTGCCTGACGCCATCTGTCAAGCATGGTGGAGGTAATGTGATGGTCTGGGGTTGCTTTGGTGCTGGTAAAGTGGGAGATTTGTACAATGTAAAAGGGATTTTGAATAAGGAAGGCTATCACTCCATTTTACAACGCCATGCCATACCCTGTGGACAGCGCTTGATTGGAGCCAATTTCATCCTACAACAGGACAATGACCCAAAGCACCCCTCCAAATTATGCATGAGCTATTAGGGAAGAAGCAGCAGCAGGCATTCTATCTGTAATGGAGTGGCAGCCCAGTCACCAGACCTCAACCCTATAGAGCTGTTGTGGGAGCAGCTTGACCGTATGGTGCAAAGAGTGGCCATCAAGCCAATCCAACTTGTGGGAGGGGGAAGCATGGGGCGAAATATCTCCAGATTACCTCCGCAAATTAACAGCTAGAATGCCAAAGGTCTGCAAAGCTGGAATTGCTGCAAAGGAGCATTCTGTGCCGAAAGCAAAGTGTGAAGAGAAAATTATTATTTCAAGTAAAAATCATTATTTCTAACCTCGTCAATGTCTGGACGATATTCTCTATTCATTATGCAACTTATCTGATAAATAAAAGCATGATTTTTCATGGAAAACACAAAATTGTCTGGGTGACCCCAAACTTTTGAACTGTAGTATATACTATATATATACATATATATACTCATATATATATATATATATATATATATATATATATATATATATATATATATATATGTATACATACAGTGATATGAAAAAGTTTGGGCACCCCTATTAATGTTAACCTTTTTTCTTTATAACAATTTGGGTTTTTGCTATTTCAGTTTCATATATCTAATAACTGATGGACTGAGTAATATTTCTGGATTGAATGAGGTTTATTGTACTAACAGAAAATGTGCAATCCGCATTTAAACAAAATTTGACCGGTGCAAAAGTATGGGCACCCTTATCAATTTCTTGATTTGAACACTCCTAACTACTTTTTACTGACTTACTAAAGCACTAAATTGTTTTTGTAACCTCATTGAGCTTTGCACTTCATAGGCAGGTGCATCCAATCATGAGAAAAGGTATTTAAGGTGGCCACTTGCAAGTTGTTCTCCTATTTGAATCTCCTATGAAGAGTGGCATCATGGGCTCCTCAAAACAACTCTCAAATGATCTGAAAACAAAGATTATTCAACATAGTTGTTCAGGGGAAGGATAAAGAAAGTTGTCTCAGAGATTTAACCTGTCAGTTTCCATTGTGAGGAACATAGTAAGGAAATGGAAGAACACAGGTACAATTCTTGTTACGCCCAGAAGTGGCAGGCCAAGAAAAATATCAGAAAGGCAGAGAAGAAGAATGGTGAGAACAGTCAAGGACAATCCACACACCACCTCCAAAGACCTGCAGCATCATCTTGCTGCAGATGGTGTCAATGTGCATCGGTCAACAATACAGCGCACGTTGCACAAGGAGAAGCTGTATGGGAGAGTGATGCGAAAGAAGCCGTTTCTGCAAGCACGCCACAAACAGCGTCGCCTGAGGTATGCAAAAGCACATTTGGACAAGCCAGTTACATTTTGGAAGAAGGTCCTGTGGACTGATGAAACAAAGATTGAGTTGTTTGGTCATACAAAAAGGCGTTATGCATGGAGGCAAAAAAACACGGCATTCCAAGAAAAGCACTTGCTACCCACAGTAAAATTTGGTGGAGGTTCCATCATGCTTTGGGGCTGTGTGGCCAATGCCGGCACCGGGAATCTTGTTAAAGTTGAGGGTCACATGGATTCAACTCTGTATCAGCAGATTCTTGACAATAATATGCAAGAATCAGTGACGAAGTTGAAGTTACGCAGGGGATGGATATTTCAGCAAGACAATGATCCAAAACACCGCTCCAAATCTACTCAGGCATTCATGCAGAGGAACAATTACAATGTTCTGGAATGGCCATCCCAGTCCCCAGACCTGAATATCATTGAAAATCTGTGGGATGATGTGAAGCGGCTGTCCATGCTCGGCGACCATCAAACTTAACTGAACTGGAATTGTTTTGTAAACAGGAATGGTCAAATATACCTTCATCCAGGATCCAGGAACTCATTAAAAGCTACTGGAAGCGACTAGAGGCTGTGATTTGTGCAAAAGGAGGATCTACAAAATATTAATGTCACTTTTATGTTGAGGTGCCCATACTTTTGCACCTGTCAAATTTTGTTTAAATGCGGATTGCACATTTTCTGTTAGTACAATAAACCTCATTTCAATCCAGAAATATTACTCAGTCCAACAGTTATTAGATATATGAAACTGAAACAGCAAAACCCCAAATTGTTATAAAGAAAAAAGGTTAACATTAATAGGGGTGCCCAAACTTTTTCATATGGCTGTATATATAGTGAGAGAAAAAAAGTATTTAGTCAGCCCCCAAATGTGCAAGTTTTCCCACTTATAAACATGAGATTTGCCTGTAAGTGACATCACAGGTGACCACAACTACTGTATGAGACAAAATGAGAAAACAAATCCAGAAAATCACCGCGTCTGATTGACAAGTTTTTTTTGCAAATGATGGTATAAAATAAGTATTTAGTCATCTAAAAACATGCAAGATTTCTGGCTCTCACAGACCTGTAGCTTCTTCATTAAGAGGCTCCTCTGTCCTCCACTCATTACCTGTAATAATGGCACTTGTTTGAACTTATCAGTATAAAAGACCCCTGTCCACAACCTCAAACAGTCCCACTCCAAACTCCACTATGGTGAAGACCAAGGAGCTGTTGAAGGACACCAGAAACAAAATTGTATCCCTGCACCAGGCTGGGAAGACTGAATCTGCAATAGGCAAGCAGCTTGGTGTGATGAAATCAAGAGTGGGAGCAATAATAAGAAAATGGAAGACATACAAGACCACTGATAATCTCCCTCGATCTGCGGATCCACGCAAGATCTCACCCCATGGGGTCAAAATGATTACAAGAATAGTGAGCAAAAATCCCAGAACCACACAGAGGGACCTAGTGAATGACCTGCATAGAGCTGGGACCACCGTGACAAAGGCTACCATCAGTAACACATTACGCCGCCAGAGACTCAGATCCTGCAGTGCCAGACGTGTTCCCCTGATTAAGCCAGTACATGTCCGGGCCCATCTAAAGTTTGCTAGAGAGCATTTACATTATCCAAAAGAGTATTGGGAGAATGTCATATGGTCTGATGAAACAAAAGTAGAATTGTTTGGTAGAAACACAACTCATCGTGTTTGCAGGAGACAAAATGCTGAGTTGCATCCAAAGAACACCATACCTACTGTGAAGCATGGGGGTGGCAACATCATGCTTTGCGACTGTTTTTCTACAAAGGGACCAGGACGACTGATCCGTGTACATGAAAGAATTGATGGGGCCATGTATGGTGATATTATGAGTGCAAATTTCCTTTCATCAGCAAGGGCATTGAAGATGAAACGTGGCTGGGTCTTTCAGCATGATAATGATCCCAAACACACTGCCAAGGCAATGAAGGAGTGACTTTGTAAGAAGCATATGAAGGTCCTGGAGTGGCCTAGCCAGTCTCCAGATCTCAACCCCATAGAAAACCTATGGAGGGAGTTGAAAGTCCGTGTTGCCCAGCGACAGGCCCAAAACATCACTGCTCTGGAGCAGATCTGCATGGAGGAATGGGCCAACATACCGCCAACCTTGTGAAGACTTACAGAAAACGTCTCACCTCTGTCATTGCCAACAAAGGATATAGAACAAAATACTGAGAAGAACTTTTGTTATTGACCAAATACTTATTTTCCACCATAATTTGCAAAATAAATCTTGCCAAATCAGACGCAGTGATTTTCTGGATTTGTTTTCTCCTTTTGTCTCTCATAGTTGTGGTCACCTATGACGTCAATTACAGGCAAATCTCATCTTTATAAGTGGGAGAACCTGCACAATTGGAGGCTGACTAAATACTTGTTTTCCCCACTGTAGATAGATATATAGATCTATACATATACTGTATACAGTATATATATATAGATATATATATATTTTTTTTAATTTTTTTATATATATATATATATATATATATATATATACACACACAATAGATAGTGATATGAAATGGGTGAAAAGCATTATCAAACTTTTTTTTGTGTTTTTAATATACGGTACTTTACTTTTCCGCTAGCCATAAACAGAAGATGGTGGCTTCTTCATGAACGTGTCTGCCTTTTCCTAGTTGTTTTTATGAATACACATTGAACATTCAATATTCTACTTTTGTTCAGAACCGTGTGAGTTTGAGTCTTTGTGGCCATAATACAAAAGATAAAGTATGATGTGATATTGACCTTACATGGCTCCGTTATATATCGCGTGTTGTATGGTATTTCATTCTTTTTTTTTTACCTTTTTAGAGGATATAGCGATATTGTAAGCAAGAAATTCTCCATTCACTTTATGCAGTAAAATTCTTTTGATGGCAAAATGTTTTTGTAGTTGTTTTTTCTTTGTTTGCAGTACAAGGACTATAAACAGCGGTGTTCCTTTAGACATTAATTTATTACGGTTTTTTTTATTACTTTCAGGCGTGTGAAAGGGATCTACAGTGCGGAGGAGGGATGTGCTGCGCCGTCAGCCTCTGGATACGAAGCTTACGGATGTGCACTCCTCTTGGCGATGAAGGGGATGACTGTCATCCATTAACTCATAAAGTAAGTGCTCACTGATAATTAATTGTCCTCGCTGCTAATTCTATATAATTGAGGATAGAAACACCCAACAAATTGACTTTAGGGGCGGACGGCGGTATATATGAGCAACTGAAGGACTCATGCACATATAGCACCCACGGGGCAGGGGTTAAACGTTACTCGTCACCAGGCCGGTGATGTCGGGTCCGGGATGTCACAGGTGGCCCTGCCTGGCTTCATGGCCCCGAGGTGTACAATAAAAGGAAGGGGTGATGAATGGGTGATAGAGGATGAAGGATGTTGGGAGTTGTCTCATGACGCCACCTGCGGTATGCGGCCAGGGATTATCCACCACTGCGGTCGTAGTCCTCTGAGGCGGGTGATGTCACATCTGGGATGGTTCAGCTTCCCGCAGGTGAAGCTAGGCCCCAGGGAGGATCATGGAGGTAGAAGTGGCCGTTGGCACCGAAGCGCGGGGTGTCGGCGCCGGCAATGAAAGGGACAGACACAGTAGTTGCGGTTCCAGGTCTTTACTCACTGTCCGTGGGTTACCCGGGAGGTGCTGGTCTTCGCCGTGTTGGGCTCCAGCCAATCCCGGGTAAATTAGCGGTAGCCACCTGTGCTTGAAAGTGTCCTTTCCTAAGGGATGCCCCGTCAGAAGTGAGGAAACCGGGCTGAGCTTCTAGCTCCAAGCCTTGGGCCCCTTGAAGAAGAGAGAAAAGAAAGTGGTGTCGTGTCACCAGAACTGAAGTCCCGACTTAACTGAAGATTGTGTCAAGGTTGCTCCTACTTCTACCCCAAGTGGTGCCCGCCCCCCAAGTGGTTGTCCTAGTGACCGGGAAAGTCCCATGCTTCGTGATGGCCACCACTCTATCTACCCTAGTCCAGTCCTCAGTGAAAAGGCACCTAAGCTGTATGTAAGGTGGAATGTGGAAACACCGGTCATTAACCCCCTCCTTACCCAAGATGAATACTGCACCTTAAGTGAGGTGCAGTACCCTGTGGCGACTGAAGCCACAGGGGTGCCACACACACAACAGCTCCACACAACAACAGTATATGAGGCATATTGTACATTTCAAATGGCTCTTCTTACGGGAAAAAGAGCACAAGCGCTTCATTTATCTCCAGCCTCCATGCTCAAAGCTCTAGGGTGGAATGGCGCCTAAGGTCTTTGCATAGATCAGTTCCAGAAGTACATAATTTTTTGGACCCTCAGTTGTACAGGTTCAGTGCACAACCATACTACATGCACCAAAAAATTGGAACCATAGAAAGAGAAAGGAACAGTATAAACCCCATGTATATCTATGGAAGCCCTATATGGTTATGTATTAGGCTTATTTTACATAGGCATATTGTAGTGTCTACACAGGGGGTCCAAGCGTTCTAAGTAGGGCTACCACCAGCACCCAGCGAACATAGGCAATACCAGGGACCACCGCACATTGGGGTCCCACTTTACCCAAGTTCCAACTTGTAAAGTCAACTGATAATGTTCAACAGATATATGCAGCGAATGTAGCAGCTGTGCTATACAGCCAGCACCTGAGTCTAACTATAGATTGCTCCAATCACACCAGCATTCCTAGGACGCCTTCACATGTCCGTGCATTAAACGCACATGAGTGACGGTCTATAGTGCAGGTCCATATAGCCGACTGTGCATCCCTGTGTGTGTTCTCCGTGTGCTATTGTGACGCCCTGGCCTATCAGGTTGTCACAGGGTATTATGCAATCTGCTTTTCTGTTCAACATCCACCTCCTCCTTGGTTATTGGTCCCCAACTAACGGTGTTGCCAACAGCAGTCAATCAAAGTCCTAGGTACACTCTGCACCACACCCACCAGACACACCAGTGGAAGGCCTGAGTGGAATAGGGTCGCCCACTTGGGGGGTTGGTTAAGGGGAGGTCAGGAGTGTCAGTTGAAGAGGTGAAGTAGTTTAGAGGTGAAGGAGAGAGGAGGTAAGGAGCAGGGCTCCTTGGAAGCAACTAGGTGGCAGACAGTGGTCTGGGCCTAGTAGGAGCTGGACCCCCAGTTGCAGGGGATCGTGGCAAGGGGCACGGAACTGTCGAGGAGGACAGCCGGCGGCCTTGCACCATTACCGGGCTGGGACCAAGGCACGACGGGGTACGTGGACCCTAGGTCCCTAGGTCAGGGAGTAGCTTCAGGCAACCTGACAATTGGTAAGAAACCACCTAAACAAACCTCTAAAAAAATATCCTTTAATATTATTCAGTAAAAACAATGTAAGACACCAATGTCAAATAACATATAAAACACATGACAGTGTATTAGCGAGAGGCTGTTGGATATTTACCCCTGATGAACCCCCGACCATTCAGTTAGGAGGGGGGGAAACGCGTCGGGAGAAGCTGTGGGTACCGGCCTTTGGTGGACCCAGGAGCTCTTTCCTAACTGCTGTTTATACAGTATCTAGACTGAAACATAGAATCCAGTCTTGTTCAGGAACCAACAAAAATTTTTATACGTTGTCCTGGTCTTACACAATGCACCTGGTTTGGTGGTGGGTTTCAGGCCAGTGAAGAACAGGGATAGCAAGGGACAGCCACCCGGAGCGGGGGGTGTTCAAAACATTACAATACCCTCCGCAGTTAGGCAGGAGAAATTGAGGATCATCTAGCCCCTCTAAGATCTTCTAGAGCATATCTAACTATCATCCTATTTCTGCACGCCTTTTCTGCTCTTCATTTAGGCCTCTCATTAATACACTGTCATGTGTTTTATATGTTATTTGACATTGGTGTCTTACATTGTTTTTACTGAATAATATTCAAGGATATTTATTTAGAGGTTTGTTTAGGTGGTTTCTTATGAATCTTACCTCGTGAGTTTATCACAGTTGTGGTTCTTTAACCTGACAATTGACCCAACGAGAACAGAGCCTTCAAGATCCGTTCTCCACCCGCTCCAAAATCAGGGTACTAGCGCAACAAGGGGGATAGGACTTTCCACAAATAGGGTCTAGAAAATCCCAAGCGTGAACTCTGAGAGCAAGCTCCCACAGTTAGCCATACTGGGGAGCGGGACCCGGCTAGTTCCACACTACCGGGACCAACAGAGAAGTAACTTAGTGCCAGGAGGCAGGTCACGGATCACCATGCAGCACCATTGGGGATGGGACCCGAACTAAGCTCCCCTCAGCGGCAGC
Source organism: Anomaloglossus baeobatrachus (assembly GCF_048569485.1). Lineage (NCBI taxonomy): Eukaryota > Metazoa > Chordata > Amphibia > Anura > Aromobatidae > Anomaloglossus > Anomaloglossus baeobatrachus. The sequence continues at coordinate 32,511,112 of NC_134360.1, read as the reverse complement.
GGTATCCAGAACTTTGGTTTATCCAGTTGTCGGTGTCAGCTTTATGGACTGCGTGAGTACGAAAGTGGCCCCTGCGCTCCCCACGGCATCCCTCCCAATGCCATCACCGTGTCCCGGGGCATCCCCCTACCCGTGGAGGATCCCAACACCTTACTGCCCTATTCCATCGCCCCGGGTACTCCCAACTGCAGCGGTGGTACTTCCCAAATTACCACAAACCATGGGTGGCGTCACGTACTCTAACACATCCCCTGTAAATAACCCCCTTTGTTTGAGGAGCCGCACGACACCCCCGGGTCCAGAGACCCCTCGAGCCACTGTGGATCCGGATCCGAGCAGCCTGGCTGCTGACGTGGGGGCGGCACACTATCTGTGTGACATCCAGATAGCACACGGACAGCATGAACTTGTACAATTACCTGTCTCCGGCCCTGCTATCACACTTGTTTCCGGGTCCTTAGTAAGTGCAGTGAATATTCATGAGGCATAATGAGCGGGACCCGGAAGCAACAGCAGCGCTGGAGACAGGTAAGTATAAAAATCCATTTAATTTTAGTGAATGGGTGTCCTCCGATACGTGTCACACTGATGTCACATGGATTACATCACTGTGCGGTCTGTGTGACATCAATGTGGCCGGCCAAAAAAGGACATGTTGCTGTGTGGAGTAAATGGACACGCGTGTGCACCACAGGGACACATGGTTCAAGTCAAAACACGGACATGTGAGCAGATCCATTGATTTTAATGGGTCTACGTGTGTCCGTGTCCCTGGTGCATGTGGAAACGGACATCACACATACAGGAAACACGGACTTGTGAAAGGGGCCTTAAGGCCCCGTCACACACAGAGATAAATCTTTGGCAGATCTGTGGTTGCAGTGAAATCATGGACATATTGTTCCATTTATACACAGCCACAAACCTGCCACTGATTGTCCACAATTTCACTGCAACCACAGATCTGCCGCAGATTTATCTCTGTGTGTGATAGGGCCTTTAGGCTGATTTCACATGTCCAGTTAGAACGGATCCTGTAGAGATCTGTTGGTATAAAGGTTCTACAAACACAACTTTTTTGCCCGTTTTGGAAAAAAATATTTTTCCAGGATCCGCTTTTTGAACACGGGAGTCTATGTAAAATGGATCCATTAACTGATTGCTGCTTTAGCCATTCATTTTTCTTTCATTTCTAAAGGATCTGTTTTTTGCTTACTGGATCCGTTTCAACTGGAAGATAAATAGCAATCAGTTAATGGATCCGCTTTCCATAGACTCCCATGTTAAAAAAACGGATCCTGCAAAAATCTTTTCTTTTCAAAACAGACAAAAAAGTTGTGTTTGCAGAACTTTTTTGCCAATGGATTTCTACTGGATCCGTTCTGATAGTATGATTCCTGGGCTTGTGAACTCAGCCTTAGGGGTACTGTTAGGGCCAGGTGGACGGGCAGACCCAGGAGGTGAATCCACTGGGCCGAACACCTTAATGAAGGCAAGGGGTCCGGTAGCCGCAGCACTACGGGTAGCAGGACAGTCCGTGCAGAAGAGTGGAATGGAGAAGTCCCTGGGACCACGGAGTCACTGATGGTAGTCCGGGTGACGGAGCTCAGGTTCGGAGGCCGAGATGTTGTCAGGCAGGGTCCGGAACCGATGGAGCGAGAGGACGGGTCACCACAGGGATCAGAGATGGTACAGACTGACGAGATGGCAGATAGTCAGCGTGCGGGGTTCGGGAATCGGCAGGACCGGATGGCGAGGCAGGAGTGGCTCTAGAAGAGAGATAGGTGAGTATATCACAGAGACACAAGGAGACCTGACTCCTAGCTTAGGAAACACGAAGAACAGGCCCCGCCCACTTGGACATTACACCCCTTTATACCCTGTACCTGTGTGATCAATATCCTGTCTGTGGACGCTGGCCCTTTAAGAAAGGGTCAATGACCGCGCGCGCGCCCTAACGCGCATGCGCGAGGCCCGGGTGCCAGAAGCCAGTGCAGGGAGCGGCGAACAGGAGGCAGGGGAGCCGGGCTGGAGCGAAGCTGCCGGCGGACGCTGGGAGCGGGGACCGGGACGCCTGGGGATCCTAGGTGAGGAGGCCTGGAGGCTGTGGAGCGGGGAACGCCGAACAGAGGAGCCGGGGAGCGAGCCAGGGAAGCCGGAGAGCGTGGCAGGGGAGCCGGGGAGCTGGACAGGGGACCCGGGGAGCATGACAGTACCCCCCCCCACGCCCCCCTCCCCGCAACCGGGATAGGAAGGCACGTATCAGAGAAGTACCCACATTCTCCCGGGGTTCCCAGGACCTATCCTCAGGACCATACCCCGCCCAGTCCACCAAGAAGAACTGCCAGCCCCGTACGGTTTTCATGGCCACGATATCCCTTACCGCATAGATGTCGTCATCGGCAATAGGAGGAGGAGCCGAACTGGCAGCAGCGGAGAAGGAACCAAGGACAACCGGCTTGAGCAGGGAGACGTGGAAGGAGTTGGGTATCCTCATCGTGGCCGGGAGCTGCAGCTTGTAGGAGACCTCGTTTATTCTGCTGAGGACTTTAAACGGCCCGATGTAGCGAGGACCCAGCTTGTAAGATGGTATCTTCAATCGGACATACTTGGAGGCAAGCCAGACCAGATCTCCTGGAGAGAAACATGGGGGATCCAGACGCCTCTTGTCTGCGTGTCTCTTCATCCGAAGGGAAGCACGTCCAAGGGACGTCTTGACAGAGTTCCAAATCGTTGCAAAGTCACGTGCTACAGCATCAGCAGCAGGGACATCCAAGGAAGAGGATACAGGCAATGGGACGGAAGGCTGAAGCCCGTAAACAACATGGAAGGGAGAGCTGGAGGAGGACTCACTGACGTGGTGGTTTTGGGAGAATTCAGCCCAAGGAAGAAGCGTGGACCAGTCGTCGTGATGGGCGTTGACGTAGTGACGTAAGAAGGAGGTCAAGATCTGATTGACTCGTTCCACTTGGCCATTCGACTGAGGATGGTAGGCTGAAGAAAAGTCCAGAGTCACTCCCAGATGTTTGCAGAGAGCCCTCCAGAAGCGGGAGGTGAACTGAGTCCCTCTGTCGGACACAATGTGGGATGGAAAGCCATGCAGCTGGAAGATGTGCTGTATGTAGGCGTCAGCGAGTTCCTGGGCTGAGGGCAGTCCAGCCATAGGGACGAAATGAGCCATTTTGGAGAACCGATCCACCACGACCCATATGACTGTGTGACCGGAGGACAGGGGCAAGTCTGTAATGAAGTCCATTGCAATGTGTTGCCACGGAACAGAGGGTATAGGCAGAGGCAGAAGACGGCCATATGGCAGATGTTTGGGCGTCTTATTCCTGGCACAAGAGGAGCAGGCTGAGACAAAAGAAGCGACGTCTGTGCGAAGGGATGGCCACCAGTAGTGACGCACAATTGTACTCCATGTTCTCTTCTGACCAGCATGGCCGGCTGTTTTCGAGGCATGGCCCCAGTGCAACACTTTTTGCCTGTCGGTCTCAGAGACATAGGTCTTCCCAGGCGGTATCTGGGCCAGAGTGACCGGAGCCACCGGAATGATTTTACTAGGGCAGATGATGGGCTGGGATGTCTCCTCCTCCTGCTCCAGGGGCAAGAATGACCTGGACAAGGCGTCTGCGCGTACATTCTTATCCGCAGGTCGGAAATGGAGCTGGAAATCGAACCTGGCAAAGAACAAGGACCATCTGGCTTGCCGTGGGTTCAGTCGCTGAGCAGACCGCAGGTATTCCAGGTTCTTGTGGTCCGTGTAAATGATCACGGGGTACACTGCTCCCTCCAGAAGGTAGCACCATTCCTCCAGAGCCAGTTTGACTGCCAATAGCTCTCGGTCACCGATGGTGTAGTTGCGTTCAGGCGCTGAGAAGCTCTTGGAGAAGAAACCGCAAGTCACCATCTTCCCGGAGGAGGACTTCTGCATGAGCACTGCTCCGGCTCCCGAGGAGGAGGCATCCACCTCCAAGGTGAACTGTCGGTTTAACTCCGGACGGTGGAGCACAGGGGAGGAAGCAAATGCCCGCTTCAGGGAGCCAAAAGCGGCGTCGGCCGCAGGTGACCAGTCCTTTGGATTAGCCCCCTTCTTGGTCAAGGCGGAGAGAGGTGCAGTCAGAGCAGAGAAGTGAGGGATGAACTGACGGTAATAGTTTGCGAATCCCAGAAAGCGTTGGATTGCCTTCAGTCCAGAAGGAGGGGGCCAGTTGAGAATGGCAGAGACCTTCTCCGGATCCATCTGCAGACCGGTATCGGAGATCACGTAACCCAGGAAGGGAAGAGAAGACTGCTCGAAGACACACTTCTCGTACTTGGCGTACAGACGATTCTCCCTCAGTCTTTGAAGTACCAGCTGCACGTTCTCTCTGTGGGTCTGGAGGTCCGGAGAAAAGACCAGGATGTCATCAAGGTACACCACCACACAGACGTAGAGAAGGTCTCGAAACACGTCGTTCACCAATTCCTGGAAGACTGCTGGTGCGTTACACAGGCCGAAGGGCATCACACAGTATTCATAGTGCCCATCGCGAGTATTGAACGCGGTCTTCCATTCGTCCTCTGAGCGGATGCGGACCAGGTTGTAGGCACCCCGAAGATCCAACTTGGTGAACACACGAGCTCCTCTAAGCCGATCAAACAATTCAGGGATGAGCGGCAGGGGGTACTTATTTTTCACGGTGATTTGGTTCAATCCCCGGTAGTCTATGCATGGGCGTAGGTCGCCCTCTTTCTTCTTAACGAAGAAGAAGCCTGCTCCAGCAGGAGAGGAGGATCTCCGAATGAATCCCCTTGCCAGGTTCTCTGTGATGTAGGTAGACATGGCCCTTGTTTCGGCAGGAGACAACGGATATATCCGTCCTCGAGGTGGTGTAGTTCCCGGGAGCAGGTCGATGGCACAATCGTAAGGACGATGTGGCGGAAGTACCTCTGATTCCTTTTTGTCAAAGACGTCCGCGAAGGACCAATAGGCCGAGGGCAGTCCCGGTAGGGACTCTGGAACCGGAGGTCGTCGGATGGGTTGTATAGTCTTCAGACAGTTCTCGTGGCAAGAGGAGCCCCATCGGGTGATTTCACCAGTGCCCCAGCTAACTGACGGGTCGTGTGTCCGTAACCAGGGGAGTCCCAGCAGGATTTGATGGGACATGTGTGGGAGGACGTAGAGAGCGATGTTCTCGGTGTGCAGGGCACCGATACGCAGTTCCACCGGCTTGGTGATCCACAAGATGGTGTCAGAGAGGGGTCTCCCATCCACAGAGGCAATCACGAGGGGTTTGTCAAGTGGAGTAACAGGCACCTGATACTTGTCCACCGTGGCCTGCTGGATGAAATTGCCTGCTGCCCCGGAATCGAGGTACGCCTCGGCCGTGAACCGCGTCTCTCCCGTTGTCACTTGAACGGTCCACGTAACTGGGTCTGAGAGAGTCCCAGCACCTAGGGTGGCCTCTCCTACCAACCCTAGGCTTTGGAGTTTCCCGGCCTCTCTGGACAGGAGCGTAGAAGGTGTGTGCCCTCTCCGCAGTAGAAGCAGAGGCCCTTGGCGAGCCGTTCTGCTCGGCGTTGTTCAGACTGCCGCAAACGGTCGATCTGCATGGGCTCGTGGACGGAGACACCAGATGGAGTTGACTGAAGTACGGTGGGCTTCTGCGGAGGAGAGGAATGCCGTATCGGACGTCTCTCACGGGACACCTCTTTGGAACGTTCCTGAAAATGAATGTCCACTCGAGTTGCTAGGGTAATCAGGGCATCCAGGGTGGACGGCACGTCACGACCAGCCAGCTCGTCTTTAATTCGACCCAAGAGACCTTCCCAGAAGGCGGCGGTTAGAGCTTCATTGTTCCACCCGAGTTCCGAAGCCAAGGTGCGAAAACGGATGGCATACTGCCCCACCGTCATGGTGCCCTGACGTAGCCTGAGGAGAGATGAGGCAGACGCAGAGGCGCGTCCGGGCTCGTCAAAGGTGCCACGAAATGCCTGCAGGAACTCCTGGATGTTGGTGGTCACCGGATCATCCTTCTCCCACAAGGGGTTCATCCAGGCCAGCGCCTCACCCTCTAGATGGGACATCATGAACGCGACCTTGGCTTGGTCAGAGGGAAAAAGGTGCGGCAGCAGCTTGAAATGGAGAGAGCATTGGTTGATGAAACCCCTGCAGGTCTTGGGATCTCCGGCGTACCGGGGTGGTGAGGCCAAACGAAGTCTGGAAGCATCCGAGGAGGCTGCCACGGGAGCTGTGGCCGTGGATTGTCCAGTGGAAGCTCGAGATGCCGAAGATGTGACCGACGCTTGCAGCGTGTTCAGACGGACGTCCACAGAAGTCATGAAGTTCAGCATGCGGGTCTGGGTCTCACGCTGGCGTGTGAGTTCTTCCTGCAAGGCCGCTAGTGCTTCGGCGGGATCCATGGCCTGTTCTTACTGTTAGGGCCAGGTGGACGGGCAGACCCAGGAGGTGGATCCACTGGGCCGAACACCTTAATGAAGGCAAGGGGTCCGGTAGCCGGAGCACTACGGGTAGCAGGACAGTCCGTGCAGAAGAGTGGAATGGAGAAGTCCCTGGGACCACGGAGTCACTGATGGTAGTCCGGGTGACGGAGCTCAGGTTCGGAGGCCGAGATGTTGTCAGGCAGGGTCCGGAACCGATGGAGCGAGAGGACGGGTCACCACAGGGATCAGAGATGGTACAGACTGACGAGATGGCAGATAGTCAGCGTGCGGGGTTCGTGAATCGGCAGGACCGGATGGCGAGGCAGGAGCGGCTCTAGAAGAGAGATAGGTGAGTATATCACAGAGACACAAGGAGACCTGACTCCTAGCTTAGGAAACACGAAGAACAGGCCCCGCCCACTTGGACATTACACCCCTTTATACCCTGTACCTGTGTGATCAATATCCTGTCTGTGGACGCTGGTCCTTTAAGAAAGGGTCAATGACCGCGCGCGCGCCCTAACGCGCATGCGCGAGGCCCGGGTGCCAGAAGCCAGTGCAGGGAGCGGCGAACAGGAGGCAGGGGAGCCGGGCTGGAGCGAAGCTGCCGGCGGACGCTGGGAGCGGGGACCGGGAGGCCTGGGGATCCTAGGTGAGGAGGCCTGGAGGCTGTGGAGCGGGGAACGCCGGACAGAGGAGCCGGGGAGCGAGCCAGGGAAGCCGGAGAGCGTGGCAGGGGAGCCGGGGAGCTGGACAGGGGACCTGGGGAGCGTGACAGGTACTTTGCATGCTGTGACATCTATAGCCGATGCTAGTGATGCCGAGCGCGATAGTACCTGCCCCCGTCGCATATGCGATATCTGCCGTAGTGAACATTATCGCTACGGCAGCTTCACACACACTTACCTGCCCTGCGACGTCGCTCTGGCCGGCGACCCGCCTCCTTCCTAAGGGGGGGGGGTAGTTCGGCGTCACAGCGACGTCCCACGACAGGCGGCCAATAGAAGTAGAGGGGCGGAGATAGCTGCATAGCCGGTGGACGCAGGTAAGGAGATGTTCCTCGCTCCTGCGGATTCATACACAGCAATGTGTGCTGCTGCAGGAACAAGGAACAACATTGTATCTCCTATTGGTGCGACATTATGAAAATGTCCGACACTACACAGATCACCTATTTACGACGCTTTTGCGAATGTTTATCGGCGCATCTAGGCTTTACACGTTGCGACGTCGTTACCGGCGCCGGATGTGCGTCACTTTCGATTTGACCCCGACGATATCGCAACGTGCAAAGTACCCCTTAGAAGCCACCGACAATCGTGACAGCTACATTAAAGAGGTTGGAAATGGAGGAGGATGTCGCTTATAATGCACCATATTTTGATTGTGAAGTGCAAACAAGGTAACCGACTGGGGTTCTCTGTGTCTGCCATGTTTTTACACCTATAACCCTAATCCCATGGCTGGACTTCATAGGAGATCGTCAGGGGTACACAGATCATTGATGCAATCACAGGGGCCCAAGAGGTAAGGGGGGACATTTCTACCTGCAAACCAGGTGGAATTGTGCATTTTGAAGAGCTCTTGGGTAGTAAAGGGCCCATATACTGTTCTTGCACACGGGCCCTTTTCTGTCTGTGTCTGCCAGTGGAGATCGGTAATATTAAATATACTGAAATATTACAGTACCACATTGTATTGTACAAGTGATAAAGGAACCTAGGTAAACAAATGAAAAATGTAAAAAAAAAAAAAGTGAAAAAAAAATATTCTGAAAAATGTAAGTAAATAAATAAATATTAAAAGAACTAGAAGGTGGCCCGATTCTACGCATCGGGTATTCTAGAATTTACGTATTGTGTAGTTAATGTATGATTTTTGTTATATATATATAGATGTTGTTGTGTGTAGTTACCAAGTGTTTGTGTAGGGCGCTGTACATGTTCTGGGTGTTGTCTGGGTGTGGCGGGGGGTGAGAGCGGTGTTGTATGTGTGTTGCGTGTGTTGCGTTGTTTGTGGAGCGCTGTGTGTCTGTAGCGTTGTGTGTGTGTGTGTTGCGCGGTTTGTGTGGGTGTGGTGTGTTTTGGGGGGAGGTATGTTTTGTGCAATGTGTGTGTGTGTTGCGTGGTATGTGCGTATATTTATGTGTGCCGCGGTGTTTGTGTGTTGGGTGTTGTGTGTGTGCAGCGTTGTCTGTGTGTGTGGGTGTCTGTGTAGGGCGGTGTTTGTGGTTCCCAGTGTGTGTGTGGTGTGTTGTGTGTGTGTTGGGGGGAGGTGTGCACCTCCCATCGTGCTCCATCCCCCATGCTGCGCACCCCCCATCGTGCTCCATCTGCCATGCTGCGCACTCCCAAACGTACTCCATCCGCCATGCTGCGCACTCCCAAACGTGCTCCATCCGCCATGCTGCGCACTCCCAAACGTGGTCCATCCGCCATGCTGCGCACTCCCAAACGTGCTCCATCCGCCATGCTGCGCACTCCAAAACGTGCTCCATCCCCCATGCTGCGCACTCCCCATCGTGCTCCATCCCCCATGCTGCACCAGCATCAGCCTCTCTGCCCCCAGCATCAGCCTCTCTCCTCCCAGCATCAGCCTCTCTCCTCCCAGCATCAGCCTCTCTGTCCCCAGCATCAGCCTCTCTCCTCCCAGCCTCAGCCTCCCCCAGCATCAGCCTCTCTTCTCTCAGCCTCCCCCCTCCCAGCCTCCCTCCTCCCAGCCTCCTCCAGCATCAGCCTCTCTCCTCCCAGCCTCCCCCTCCCAGCCTCCCCCAGCATCAGCCTCCCCCAGCATCAGCCTCTCTCCTTCCAGCCTCCCCCAGCATCAGCCTCCCCCAGCATCAGCCTCTCTCCTCCCAGCCTCCCTCCTCCCAGCCTTCCACAGAATCAGCCTCTCTCCTCCCAGCCTCCCTCTTCCCAGCCTTCCCCAGCATCAGCCTTCACCTCCCAGCCTCCCTCAGCATCAGCCTCCCCCAGCATCAGCCTCTCTCCTTCCAGCCTCCCCCAGCATCAGCCTCCCCTAGCATCAGCCTCTCTCCTTCCAGCCTCCCCCAGCATCAGCCTCCCCCAGCATCAGCCTCTCTCCTCCCAGCCCCCCAGCCTCCCCCAGCATCAGCCTCCCCCTCCCAGCCTCCCCCAGCATCAGCCTCCCCCAGCATCAGCCTCTCTCCTTCCAGCCTCCCCCAGCATCAGCCTCCCCCAGCATCAGCCTCCGCCTCCCAGCCTCCCCCAGCATCAGCCTCCGCCTCCCAGCCTCCCCCAGCATCAGCCTCTCTCCTCCCAGCCTCCCCCAGCATCAGCCTCTCTCCTCCCAGCCTCCTCCAGCATCAGCCTCTCTCCTCCTAGCCTCCCCTAGCATCAGCCTCCCCCTCCCAGCCTCCCCCAGCATCAGCCTCCCCCAGCATCAGCCTCTCTCCTTCCAGCTTCCCCCAGCATCAGCCTCCCCCAGCATCAGCCTCTCTCCTCCCAGCCTCCCCCAGCATCAGCCTCCCCCTCCCAGCCTCCCCCAACATCAGCCTCCCCCAGCATCAGCCTCTTTCCTTCCAGCCTCCCCCAGCATCAGCCTCTCTCATCCCAGCCACCCCCAGCATCAGCCTCCCCCAGCATCAGCCTCTCTCCTCCCAGCCTCCCCCAGCATCAGCCTCCCCCAGCATCAGCCTACACCCTCCCAGCCTCCCCCAACATCAGCCTCCCCCAACATCAGCCTCCCCCAGCATCAGCCTCTCTCCTTCCAGCCTCCCCCAGCATCAGCCTCCCCCAGCATCATCCTCTCTCCTCCCAGCCCCCCAGCCTCCCCCAGCATCAGCCTCCCCCTCCCAGCCTCCCCCAGCATCAGCCTCCCCCAGCATCAGCCTCTCTCCTTCCAGCCTCCCCCAGCATCAGCCTCCCCCAGCATCAGCCTCCGCCTCCCAGCCTCCCCCAGCATCAGCCTCCGCCTCCCAGCCTCCCCCAGCATCAGCCTCTCTCCTCCCAGCCTCCCCCAGCATCAGCCTCTCTCCTCCCAGCCTCCTCCAGCATCAGCCTCTCTCCTCCCAGCCTCCCCTAGCATCAGCCTCCCCTTCCAGCCTCCCCCAGCATCAGCCTCCCCCAGCATCAGCCTCTCTCCTTCCAGCCTCCCCCAGCATCAGCCTTCCCCAGCATCAGCCTCTCTCCTCCCAGCCTCCCCCAGCATCAGCCTCCCCCTCCCAGCCACCCCCAGCATCAGCCTCCCCCAGCACCAGCCTCTCTCATCCCAGCCACCCCCAGCATCAGCCTCCCCCAGCATCAGCCTCTCTCCTCCCAGCCGCCCCCAGCATCAGCCTCCCCCAGCATCAGCCTACACCCTCCCTGCCTCCCCCAACATCAGCCTCCCCCAGCATCAGCCTCTCTCCTTCCAGCCTCCCCCAGCATCAGCCTCCCCCAGCATCAGCCTCTCTCATCCCAGCCACCCCCAGCATCAGCCTCCCCCAGCATCAGCCTCTCTCCTCCCAGCCTCCCCCAACATCAGCCTCCCCCTCCCAGCCTTCCCCAGGATCAGGCTCTCTCCTCCCAGCCTCCTCCAGCACGCCGTGCTCCTCTGCCGACACTCACAGATCCGATCGCATACACTCACACACACACACACACACACACACACACACCCGATCGCATACACTCACACACACCCGATCGCATACACTCACACACACCCGATCGCATACACTCACACACACCCGATCGCATACACTCACACACACCCGATCGCATACACTCACGCACACACACATTGACGATATTGCACATACGCGCTCACTCACAACATCCGGAGATACCACATGCTTCTGGCCATGTGATCCTCTGGCAGGTCCTGGAAGCTCACAGCACAGTATCGCGGCCGAGAAGCAAGCGATATCCCAGGATGTTGTGAGTGTGTGGATGCGATGTGATGTGTATGTGATGTGTGTGTGAGAGTGAGTGTGATCTGATGTGTGTGTGTGTGTGTGTCTGTTGTTATGTGTGTGCGTGTGTGTATGTTCCGCCGCTGCAGGACCTTGATGCGCTGGTAACTATGCTACCATGGTTACCAGCGCATCCCGTCCCCCACTCGCACAGGAGCCCACACCAGCATACGCCGGCAGCCCCAGCAATGCGAGGGTTTGTGTCGGCTGGGTTGGCGGCGTACGCTGATGTGGGCTCCCGGGGGTACAGTACTCACCTGGGAGTCGTGTCTCCGTGTCAGTTCAGGGGATGCGTGCGGGGGCGGGGCCAGAGCGAGCGTGCATTGCGTGAGGGGGGCGGAGCGTGGCCGAGTTGCCAATACGTGCAGGGTGCCGGGGCGAGAGGCCAATCCGTGTGGGGGGCGGAGCCTGTGCGAGCGGCCGGCCAATCCGTGTGGGGGGAGCCAGGGCGAGCGACTAATCCGTGCGGGGGGGCGGGGCCATGGCGAGGCCAGCGGCCAATCCGCTTTGTGTCACCGTAAGGACACAATTTTGGAGCAAGACAGACAGACAGACAGACAGAATAAGGCAATTATATATATAGATATTAAAAATATTTAGTATTTTCGCATGTGTGACTATATGTCTCAATAAACTGAAGGGGATGACGATGAACAAGCAGAATCGCTGCTTTTTTTGTCCACTTTGCCACTAAACAAAACCTGAATATAAACATCAGAAAGTTGTATGGATCTGTAAAATGGTAATGGTAAAAACTACAGATGGTACCCAAAACAATAAGCCCTAGTTTTTAGCTATTGGGGGGCAAGAGAATAAAATGAAACTGAATAGAGGCCCCACTGGGATCTGTCGCCTGAGGGACTGCAAAAATTGTGAGCTGGCCCAGTCTGAAATTGAGGCCATTGCAAGCCTGGGCTTCATTTACGGTCTAAAAGAAAACGTAGGCCTTGTTGTCCATAGCAACCAATCAGTGCTCATGTACCGCCCCGCGGGCTCGGCTGCGGCCGCCGAGCAGCTCGGATCCGTGCTCGTACGGTGGGTGGCTCGAGCTCCTCATGGACCCGGGGGTCACGTCGCTCTGCAAGGGGGGTTGGCGCTACACGCAGGGACTTCAGTGGGGAATTCCACTGCCGGGGCCGCGGTGGTTTTAAGGGATGTAAGTTCGTGACGCCACCCACGGGTTGTGGTGAATGGATGGACACCACCGCTGCCGTTGACTAGGCCTCCCGGGGACGGTGTTGCGCAGCTTGGTGTTGACCCCTCTGTGGGTAGGGGAGTGATGGTCCCGGGGGCCCAAGGGAGGTGCTGAGGCGTGGGGACGGGTGCGTACTGAGTGATGGTGCGGTGCAGCGCGGTGCGCGGCCCGAAGGCACTGGTGTACTCACTATGACACAATACACTGGAGTCTCTGGTAAACCAAACAGGATGATGAACGGGGCCGGCAGCCGGCTGCAGCTTCTCCCTTAACAGGTTGGTGGTTAACGCCTTTCGCCTGCACCTCTTTGTGTGAATGTTTTGACTTCTATGCCTAAGCAACGGTAGTCCGCTCCCCGGCTTGCTGGGTGTCAGGAGAGCCCCTGTTTGCCCGCAGACGCTGGCCCTTTGGGTCTCTATGCCTTGGAGGTGGCTTTACCCTGTATGGTTGGGCTGTTGTCTTCTAACGGGTCTTGTGTGGGAAAGGTCTTTAAGTCCAGTCCTCAATCAGTTGATTTGACTCGGCCCTGTTGGTTCGGGGCTTCGTACTGGGTCTGAGTACCCATCCTGGTGCTCCGGTTTCCAATCAGTTTCCCGGTTCGGTACCGGCGGGCCACCGCCTGACCCCGGTCCCTACGGTTCCACCGGCTGTAATCCCAGCTGCTGCAGGTGGCCACCACCATCTGCCTCCTTGCCAGAGGTGCCTGGGCTCCGACCCAGACACCTGAGTAGACTGTTGGCAGGCCTGGTCACAGGTCTGCCCTTGAACTCGACCTCACTCCTTCGCTGTCAAAACTCATCTACTCTAGAACTACTGCTTTTTCCTGCCTCCAGGCCTGTGAACTCCTCGGTGGGTGTAGCCAATTGCCTGGCTCTGTGAAGCCCCACAAGTGCAGTGTCGGTGCATTACCTTCAGGGACTCCACGTAGCTGGATCTTGTCACAGGTAGGAGATCTTCTTTTAGGATTGTCGTGACGCCACTCTCAGAATTGCGGTCAGTGGGGACCGCCACTGCAGGTTAAGGGATGCCTGGGGCTGATGGTGGGTGCAGCCAGTTGTAATAGCCTCCTGAGAGTGAGGCAAGCCCCAGGGCCCTGTGTAGGTGTGTAGAACCACAAGGCGCAGAATAACTCCACACAAGCAGAATGTCTTTCAGGGGTTTTACTCACTGTTGATGGCAGGGTGAGTAACCCGGGCGTAGCTGGGATGAACCAGGCTGGAACCAGGTATCCTTCAGGCTGACTGATGAGGGTGGCTACCGACTCGCCTTCCTTAGCCCTTCTGTGGTTTGTGGTAACCCCGACTTTTAGTCCCTATGGGGGTCACCCAGGGAAGTAACTGCTCCCCTCTTTTGTTTGCCGTTTGCTTGTCGCCTGGACCAGATCACTCCAGCTGCTTGCCTCCTGTGAACTATGGGCCCTAACTGTGGCTACGTGGCTGCGGCTTTTGTGGTGTTGTGGCGTGGGCTTTGAGGGCCCCACACCGGCAGGTTTAGCAAGGAAAGGTGGATCTATCCCCGCACCGGGATCTGCCGCCCGTTTGGGCCTGGTACTCCCTGACAGTCTCCTTACTTTCCACTACACTGCTCTCTCTCTAGCTGTGTGTGGTGTTCGGGCAGCACTACCAGGTGACCGTTCTCCCCCGTCGGTAGTCACTGCGCGGACGCTGTTAGACTGCAACAGCTCCAGGGTCTGCTTCTGCTCTTCCTGGACTGCTGCACTAAACTGGCTCACTCGTGGGACCTGCACTGCTGCTCCTGTCTGAGCTCCACTTCTATGCTCCTCACTCCTCCACACTCTGCTTCAGACTGTTTTCTCCTCCTTCTCTTTTCCCCTTGTGCCTGCCTACGCCACCTAGCAACCAGGCTCTCTACCACACCCCTTGAGTGGAGATGGAGGCTTCGCCCCCTCCACTCCTCAAGTGGAGGTGAAGGCTTTGCCCCCTCCTGGGATCCCCAGGGGTCCTCCCAAAGGTACATGTGTGAGACCTGATCACTATGCGCCTGTGTAGTCACACCTCGGTCAGCCTTCTGGATTACCTGTATTGTACTGTCCCCAGCATGGGTGCAGTACTCAGTGGTGCCTGACCAGGTCAGGGGCGCCACATTCCCCCTTAGTTATCACCAGCACGTCCTCGGGCTGCAAGACAACATTTTAAAATGCGTAAAACAGTAAAACATGGTAAAACGTTTTAAAACCACCAGGTACCATACATCACCACCCTCCACCCACAAGTCCGTTAACCCACCCAAAACCCTCTCACGTTGGCCGCGCCTTCAGACACTTCTGGCAGGATGTAGAGGCAGCTTTCATGGGCTGGTGGTCTTCAGGGCATACCTGGCCTGGTGAAGCCGCGCCTTCAGCCACTTCTGGCAGGATCCAGAGGCGGCCTTCACAGTTGGTGCTGACCAGGTACCCTCTTTGTGGTGGAGAGCCAGGCCCCATAAACAGGCATGCTCCCTGGTTGCAGGCGAGCCAAGGCCCCATAAACGGACGTGCTCCCTGGTTGCAGGTGAGCCAAGCCCCTAAACAGGTTGGCTCTGGTGGTGGTACCTCTGGGGTAACTATTTACACTGCGAGAGTTTGTGGCTATAGCCAGTTCATAGCCTTAAGGTTTATGGGTTTCTCACATTAGTTCATGTGGGCACATGCTTAAACTTATAAACGTTGCAAACTGGTCAAAACTGTAACTTGCTGTACTTCTTTCTTTACTTTATGCAGATTCCTCCTTACCAGGGCTTGGGCCTGTAGGGCTGCGGCACCTGTTGTTTTCTTCATTTCTCTCATCATCGGAGGTAGTCTCATCAGTGGGTCCTTTATCTTTCCTTTCTTCTTCTGTATCTGTTTCTTTTTCTTGTGGTATGGAGACAACTGGGTTTCTATAGGAATCTCTGGTACATGGCGTAACGTCAAGTGCATACCATCCTCTTTCTCCCTGATGCATTGTGAATTCCACTGTATCTCCCATCTGTAAGTTCCTTCCTGGATGTCCTCTGGGCAAATGGGCTCTAACATCCCTTCTATTCACAAATATGCCTTCTTTTATACCAGGAGCTACTATGAAGCCATATCCACTCTTCAAACTGAAATCCTCTACTACACCACGACAAAGTGGGCCTCTAACCTGGGATTTGGCCCTTCTCAGGAACCGTTTCTCTTCCAAGTCTCTGGCCATGACTTCGTCTTTCTGCTCTGGAGACTGCGGTGCAGGGGAAAGCTTGGATCTGCTACGGCGCCGTGTCTTGCGGACTGGATTCTGCGAGGTACAGCTTACAAGCTCCCAGGTGAGGCTTTTGGGCAGATCTTCTTCAGCAGAGGGTATCGGGTCTTCTTCGTCCCAGCGGGAGTAGGGCAACATCTCTGGCTCGGGGTATGAATCCACTGCTGATGGCTCCGGAGTCAGCTCCTCAGCCTTCTGGCCTCCCCTCCCCCTTAGTTCTTCTGAACACTCCTGTCGTGGCAGTGCTGGGGATGGACTTTCATCAGCAGGCCCGGGCGGGGGACTCTTTGGCGTGGTTGCTGCAGAAGTCGCCTTGGGGGTATGCGGAGGGAGCAGATACCGGTCCACCATCTCCTGTGGGAACTTGGCCTCCAGGTCAGCCTTCAGCTTCCAGTATTCGGGGTCCGCACCTATCAGGGACTTCCTAGCAGGGACTTCCTTAGACTGGGGAGCGGTGTCTGCTCTGGCCTTGCAGGCCGGGGTAAACAATGGTACGTCTGTCTTTTCTTGGCGGGCCGCGCCTGGCATGGCGGCGGCCTGGTCTTGGCGGGCCGCGCCTTGCATGGCGGCGGCCTGGTCTTGGCGGGCCGCGCCTGGCATGGCGGCGGCCTGGTCTTGGCGGGCCGCGCCTGGCATGGCGGCGGCCTGGATCAGCGTCGCTGTTGCAGCTGGCGTCTTAGCGGGCTTCGCTACTATGGCCGGTTCTTGGCGGGCCGGGCTGGGCGTTGCTGCCGTGGTCTGGGCTTGGCGGGCCGGGCCTAGCATGGCGGCGGCCTGGGTCAGCGTCACACCTGCGGCGTGGATAAGGGTCGCGGCGGCAGCCGGATCTTTGCGGGCCGGACTGGGCGTTGCTGCAGGGACCGGGTCTCGGTGGGCCGAGCAGGGCATCGCTGCGGCGGCCTGGGCTTGGCGGGCTGCACCTGGCGTGGCTGCGGCCTGCTTCAGCGTCGCCGCGCCGGACGCCTCTTCAGGGGCCGCGGGCATGGCAGCAGGGATCGGGGTACTCGCGCTGGCAGGGGCAACGCTGGACTCACCCATCGTTGGCAGCATCGGGGTCTGAGTCGTCACCGCCCGGTCTGGCACTCGGCGCGCGGCTCTCCCCTCATAGGCCTGAACCGCCGCGGTCATTTCCAGAAACTCCGCACGTCCCTCTCTGATCTGCCTTCCGACCCTGGCCTCCAGTTGATCGCAGAACTCGGCAAGCTCCCGACACCACCAGGCAGTGGAGCCTGGCTCTGGGTCTCTGTGTTCAGACGCCATTTCCTCTAACAGCAGGCTTCTGGCTCCCTTTCTGTCCCGACGTCTCTGAACGCCTCCGCTCTCTTCACTTGCGAGGTCAGGACTCTGCAGGGGATCTCTGGGTAGCCACACCTCTTCGTGGGCGGTAACTTCTCCCAGCGCGGGCTGCTGTTGTTTTTCAGCGCGCTTTTCATGGTGGCAATATGGCGGCGCTTCCAATTTTCCAAGCGGACCGCCCAGGCACATGGTCACCTGTCTGGACAGGTCTAGTCCTTATCCTGTTCGTGACGCCAGATGTGAAGCCCCACAAGTGCAGTGTCGGTGCATTACCTTCAGGGACTCCACGTAGCTGGATCTTGTCACAGGTAGGAGATCTTCTTTTAGGATTGTCGTGACGCCACTCTCAGAATTGCGGTCAGTGGGGACCGCCACTGCAGGTTAAGGGATGCCTGGGGCTGATGGTGGGTGCAGCCAGTTGTAATAGCCTCCTGAGAGTGAGGCAAGCTCCAGGGCCCTGTGTAGGTGTGTAGAACCACAAGGCGCAGAATAACTCCACACAAGCAGAATGTCTTTCAGGGGTTTTACTCACTGTTGATGGCAGGGTGAGTAACCCGGGCGTAGCTGGGATGAACCAGGCTGGAACCAGGTATCCTTCAGGCTGACTGATGAGGGTGGCTACCGACTCGCCTTCCTTAGCCCTTCTGTGGTTTGTGGTAACCCCGACTTTTAGTCCCTATGGGGGTCACCCAGGGAAGTAACTGCTCCCCTCTTTTGTTTGCCGTTTGCTTGTCGCCTGGACCAGATCACTCCAGCTGCTTGCCTCCTGTGAACTATGGGCCCTAACTGTGGCTACGTGGCTGCGGCTTTTGTGGTGTTGTGGCGTGGGCTTTGAGGGCCCCACACCGGCAGGTTTAGCAAGGAAAGGTGGATCTATCCCCGCACCGGGATCTGCCGCCCGTTTGGGCCTGGTACTCCCTGACAGTCTCCTTACTTTCCACTACACTGCTCTCTCTCTAGCTGTGTGTGGTGTTCGGGCAGCACTACCAGGTGACCGTTCTCCCCCGTCGGTAGTCACTGCGCGGACGCTGTTAGACTGCAACAGCTCCAGGGTCTGCTTCTGCTCTTCCTGAGCTGCTGCACTAAACTGGCTCACTCGTGGGACCTGCACTGCTGCTCCTGTCTGAGCTCCACTTCTATGCTCCTCACTCCTCCACACTCTGCTTCAGACTGTTTTCTCCTCCTTCTCTTTTCCCCTTGTGCCTGCCTACGCCACCTAGCAACCAGGCTCTCTACCACACCCCTTGAGTGGAGATGGAGGCTTCGCCCCCTCCACTCCTCAAGTGGAGGTGAAGGCTTTGCCCCCTCCTGGGATCCCCAGGGGTCCTCCCAAAGGTACATGTGTGAGACCTGATCACTATGCGCCTGTGTAGTCACACCCCGGTCAGCCTTCTGGATTACCTGTATTGTACTGTCCCCAGCATGGGTGCAGTACTCAGTGGTGCCTGACCAGGTCAGGGGCGCCACAGCTCCACCCGCCCCTGGAGTGGACATCAAACCTGGAGGGTGGTGACAAGGTTTTGAAGTTTGGCTGCTGTCACCTTTTCAGGGAGGGGGTGTGTGTGCATGGACTACCTGGGACGACCTGACTAGTCCAGGGCGTCACACTCAGCTTTCATTTTATCAAAGCACATAACTAAATGAAAGCTGCACTGTGATTGGTTGCTATGGGGACCAAGTGCCATTATACTATTAGGCAGTTTAGATATTACAAATTTATATCTAATATATAAAGCTCAGTGTATGTGTGTGTGTGTGTGTGTGTGTGTATGTTCGCTAAAGGAATTTGCACGGTCACATTTACAATCACGAAATATTGCACAGACGCCTCATGTGACGTCATAGACTATGTTTGGGTGGGAAAATTTAACCTCTGGAAAAAGTTACTCTACAAAAATCCTGCAGCCATTAAACTGAATGGAGCTGGGAGCTGCGGGCTATAAATAGCAACTGTCAGTGGTTGCTATAGGAACAAAATAAACTGTTAGTATACAAAGCTTATGTGTGAGGTAAAAAGATGTCGGTGGTGAAACGGATAGAGAGACAGAAAGAGACAGACATAGACAGCGACAGACAGGGAAAGAGACAGATGGGAAAGAGACAGCCGGGCAAAGAGACAGACCTGGAAAGAGACAGACCTGGAAAGTGACAGACCTGGAAAGTGACAGAGCGGGAAAGAGACAGAGCGGAAAAGAGACAGATGGGCAAAGAGACAGACGGGCAAAGAGACAGAGCGGGAAAGAGACAGAGCGGGAAAGAGACAGACCTGGAGAGAGAAAGCCCTGGAAAGAGACAGATGGGCAAAGAGACAGATGGGCAAAGAGACAGCCAGGCAAAAAGACAGCCGGGAAAAGAGACAGACCGGACAAAGAGACAGACCGGGCAAAGAGACAGACCGGGCAAAGAGACAGTCCAGGAAAGAGACAGACCGGGAAAGAGACAGATCTGGAAAGAGACAGACGGGCAAAGAGACAGACGGGCAAAGAGACAGAGAGAGAGAGAGACAGAGAGAAAGAGACAGATAGACTCATGCAAATACAGACAGAGAGATAGAAACTGACAGACAAGGAAAGAGACAGACAGCGAGACAGACAGACAGACAGCAACACACATATAGAGAGACTTGGAGAGAGACAGTTACTATACCGGGCAACGCCGTGTACTACAGCTAGTAATCAATATAAGCCACTGCTCCCAGTATGTGCCTATCAGGGTATGCTGGAAGTTGTAGTCTTCTAAAATGTGGAGCGCCAGAGGTGGCAGAGCACAGATTTCCATGGACAATTATAGATAATTAATAAATTACGGGTTAGGCCAATTTCAGACGTCCGTGTTTAATCAGGTACAAGCCACACGCATGGGTATATTCATATGTGACGCCCCTGAACTAGTCAGGGTGTCACAGGGTACTGCACTCTTTAATCTTTTGGTGGAGGACTCAACCCTCATGGTTCTGGGATCCTAACTTTTGGTATTGTTTCCATCAGCATGCAAATCCTAGTTACACCTCACCCCACACCCTGTCAGGTGGTCTAGCTGGAACAGAACCATCCGCCTAGGGGTCAGACAGACTGGTGGGAGGGGCAGAATCAGTTGAATGGTAGCCCTCAAAGAGTGAGGAGCTAGGGGGAGTTGGAGCTCCCTGGAAGAAGTTAGCTAGGTTGCAGATGGTGGTCTGGGACCAAAGGAGTCGGAGACCCGGTTGCAGGGTATTGAAGAAAGATGCCAGGCTTAGTTTTGGGGAACAGTCGGCACCGGAGTACCTAGAAACTGAACCAGCAGCGAGCACGGCGGGGTAGTGGACCCTAGATCAGGGAGTAGCTTCACGCAACCTGATAATTAACCTGCGGAGGATAGTCTCTTTATGAACTTTCCCCAAGAACTCAGAGGTCGAAGGCATCAGCACACCGAGGGGATAGGGCTTTCCAGCTCATGTGGCCTACTGAAATCCCAAGTGTCAGCCATCGAGATTACAGCTTCCCTACTTAACAGTGAGGAGCGGGACCCCGACAGCTTCAAGCATAGGTGTCACTCAGAACATCTAAAAATACAGTGCACGGAGGCAAGGTACAGATCACTAGCAATACCAAAGGGAGCGGACTCCTGGACGAGCTCCCCTGAAGTGGCAGGTGCACCCAGAGACTTGGTTTACCTTTGTGTCAGAGTCTGCTTTGCGGTCGCAGCACTGCCAACACTGCCTGAGTGAGTACGCTGTCCTCCCCTGCTTCCAATCTGTACCCCGCTCCCCTACACCTCCACCATCCAAAGTCCCGGGGGCCTCCCCTACCCGTGGAGGGAACGTCGTCTGGCTGCCCCACTCCATCTCTCCCGGGTACTCCTATTGGCAGTACTCACGGGCGGCGTCACAAACTCTTATCCCCTGTAAATACCCCCTTTGCATTTGAAGTGGCCGCGAGCCCCTGGGTCCGGAGACCCTTGAGCCACAGCAGACCCCGGATCCGAGCGGTTTGACCACTGCAGGGACAGCACACATACATGAGTTTTACGGGTCTCACGCGTGTGTCACATGTGTGTCATCTGTGTTTGCATACGTGTGACATCAGTGTGACACCCCTCACCATATGCATTGAATATTCACTGCACCTCGGATATAGCAGCAGAAGCATCACTTGGGATGTCACCGAGGACAGCATCGTTGGGGACAGTGCCGGGACCGCATTGATTATGCTCATAGAATATTCATGTACCGCCCCGTGCTCGGTAGCCGAGCCGCTCGGATCCGGACCTTCAGTGGGTGGCTTGAGGGTCTCCGGACCTGGGGGCCTCACGGTCACTTCAACCCAAAAAGGGGATTATGGTTTGGGGACGTAGGTGTACGGCCAGAGCCGTGTTAAGTTTGTGACGCCACCCACGGAATGTGATGAAAGTAGGCACCACCGCTGCAATTACGGGGCACCCGGGGGAGATGTTGCGCAGCAAGTTGTTAACCCCTCCGTGGGCAGGGATGGTGGCCCCGGGACCCGTTGGGGGTTGGCTGGTTGGGCGATGCAGGTAGATGAGCGACCGGAGGGTGCGGATGTACTCACATATACTAATATATTAATACTCACATATTAATGAACACACGAGTCTCTGGTAAATTAAGGTGATGGTGGTCGGTGCCTGCAGCCGGCTGCAGTCTGGTCCCCCATCCAGCTGGTGGTCTCTGTCTTTCTCCTGCAGCTGTGTGTGATGGTGGACTACCTGCACCTGCAACTTCAGGAGTCCGCTCCCGGCTTGTGGTCGCCTGAGGAGCCCGTTGCCTGCAGACGCTGGCCCGTGGGATCTTTGAGCCGCGGCGGTGGTTTATCCCCCTCGTTGGGCTGTTGTCTTCAGTTGGGACTTTGGGTGGGACAGGACCTCTAGTCCTAGCCGCAATCAGTTAATTAGCTAGCCTCCAGTCGCTTCTGGACCTAGCTTCAGGGTCTGAATACACCCCTTTGTGCTCCGGTTTTCGAGTCGGTTCCCCGGGTCAGTACCGGTGGGCCACTACCCTGTCCCGGTCCACCTCGGTTCCACCGAGCCATCTTCCCGCCTCCTGCAGACGGAGGCCGCCGTCTGCCTCCTAGCCAAAGGTACCAGGGCTCCTACCCTGGCACCTGTCCAATTTGGATTCTCTCTCCTCTGCTGGAGCAGCACACAGCTCCAGCCCACACACCTCTCCAACTTGAACTCTGAACCTTATCTGCTACTTTCCCGCCTCAGGCTGTCTGAGACTCCTTGGTGGGCGTCTTCCAACCACCTGGTTCCGCCCCCTGGTGTGTCCATCAAGCCCTGAGGGGGGGTGACTAGGGTTTAATGTTTGGCTGTGTGTTACCTGTGAGGGACTGGTGTAATGCGGGGCGCTATCTGTGACTACCTGGCTTGGCCAGGGCGTCACATTCACTGCACCTTGGACCTGGAAGCAGGAGCATCACCGGGGACAGCATCACCGGGGACAGCATCGCCGGGGACAGCATTGACGGTGACAGGTGAGTATTCAGCAAGCAGTGTGTGTGCAGTGATGTCCAGGAGGTCATTAGAGTTCCCAATGAACTCTGATACCTCCTGATGACACCCCCCTGACACCCGTGCTACAGCGGGTGTCACAACATGACTTCACGGGTTCATCAGAGTTCATTGGGAACGCCGATGACCTCCTGGACGTCACTGCACACACACTGCTTGCTGAATACTCACCTGTCACCAGCAATGCTGTCCCGGCGATGCTGTCCCCGATGATGCTGTCCCCGGTGAATATTCTATGAGCATAAATAGCGGGGGTCAGAAGCAGGAGACAGCAGAGCCGAAGACAGCAGCACCGGATACAGGTGAATATTGAGAATCTTTGTATTTCAAAAGTACAAGTTTTCTCTGGTATGTGTCACACTGATGTCACATGGATCACATCAGTGTGCGGGCCGTGTGACAACCGTGCTGCCGGAGAAAAAACGGACATGTGTGCGTGCAAGGAAACGCGGGGTTACACGTTGCGTGTGAAAACACGGACGTGTGAGTAACACCATAGGATAACATGGGTATGCGTGGCATCCGTGTAAAAAACGGATGTCACATGTACCTAAAACATGGACGTCTGAAACCGGCCTTATATTGGGTAACCGGCATCATTTACGGCGGTGATTTACATGGATTTCACACCAGATGGTCATTCCTGTCCTTGCACTTCATATTTACGTCAATTGGCAGCAATAGCTTGCTTTTCAGACGGGAGGACGATGCTGGTGATATCACTAATCACAACATCTGCGAGGCAATGAAATGAAGAAATAAAATCACGGACATTCAACCCCTTCCTGACATTACTTTTTTGTTTTTCTGTCCACATAGCCGTATGGGAACATTCATTTACCAAATAATTTACTAAAATAAGGGGGAAAAATTCCAAATGCAATAAAAAGCGTAAAAAACTCCCATTTCACCATTGTTTTTGAGGTTAATTTTTTTAACGCATCAATTGTAAAAAGACCAGTATGATTATGGCCATACCAAACTTGTGCAGTTTATTATTATTATTATTATTATTATTATTATGTTATTTTGTTATTAATTATTATTATTATTATTATTATTATTATTATTATTATTATTATTATTTTAGATTTAAGAGGAGAAAATAAATTCAGAACTTAAATATGTCATATATTGGGAGGAGATTATACTCGGATGAATTAATTATTAGTCCATACTCTTATCTGTGCTTCATTTTCTTATTTCTGCAGACCCCATTTTTTGGAAGAAGAATGCACCACACCTGTCCGTGTCTGCCAAACCTGGCCTGTACAAAGCTGGATGACGCCACCTATAAATGTTTGTCGTTCCTAGAGAGCAACGATATTTATTTTTAAGAGATTCCGGCGATGAAGAAATGTGATTGGAAAGGATGAATTTCTGCTGCCAATAATTTAAAGCTTTTTGAAAAACTTTTTTTTTCATGTCAAAAACTAAAGACACATTAGAATAGCCAATCAGAGCTCAGCATTTCTGTCCTTAATTCACCTGAATAGGAGCCCGATTGCTTTCTGCGGGCATCAAAACTGCGGCAGGTTCATCCAAAATATACTGTATATGGGCACCAATGTAGACAAAAAAAGTGCCCAGGGATCTCAGGGTACCATTATATTCAATTGACCCCTGTAACCAAAGCATAATATAGAGGGGGTCCTGTTCAAGGGACCAAACACTGCTGGTCATAAGTGTCCTAATGAGACATACAAAGTGATATCTGGGCGGATTTATCTATCTTTTTCTGGGCTTCGGCTGATTTATGACAACAGACCACATGAAAGTAGAGCTGAACTAGTGTTCATAAATCAGCCAAAGCCCAGAAAAAGACAAATAACAGAGTTACACACCCCTCTACTATTAGAATGAGCTCACTGATAAATTATTGGATAACTCATTCTACAGCTAGTAAAGTGCAGGGGAAACAAAGGCAAACAATACAAAATGTGTAATAATTTTTGCAATTGGATTTTTACTCAAAATGGTGTTTGGCTGCATATTGCTGGCTGCAAATTAAGTAACTGAGCATCGGTCAGCGAGCTCGTTTTTAGGGGGAGGTTTGTGACTCTTATCTGTAATTTTTTTGTGCTCCTTTCAGCTGATTTAGGAACACGGACCACATGAAAGTTGAGCTGAATTTTGTGGAGTTCAGAAAAAGACAGATAAGATTTACACGCTCCCCGTGAGAACGAGCTCAACTGATGGATTCTTAGGCTGCGTGCCCACGATCAGGGTTCATAGTGTGTATTCACTCTATCCAAAATGCTGCGTTGTGCAGTACAAGCACAATGGATGATTTCTAGAAATCTCATGCCCATTGTGCTTGTTTTCCACGCAGTGTAATCTGACCTGCTGCAGCTTCCCGAGCCACAGCATGTCAATTTACCGCTGCGGAAAACAGAAAAAAAGACTGCAGCGGCCCAAACACTGATCATGGGCACAGCTTGGTGCGATCTCCTGCAGAGAGCACTCGTGGCCCCGCAGGAGAAGACACGCTGCGCCCAGGAATCAACATGTCCAGATCGTGACCACGGGTAGCTGCGGTCTCCTGCAGAGAACACTCGTGGCCCCGCAGGAGAAGACACGCTGCGCCCAGGAAGTAACATGTCCAGATCGTGACCACGGGTAGCTGCGGTCTCCTGCAGAGAACACTCGTGGCCCCACAGGAGAAGACACGCTGCGCCCAGGAAGTAGCATGTCCAGATCGTGACCACGGGCAGCTGCGGTCTCCAGCAAAGAACACTCGTGGCCCCGCAGGAGAAGACACGCTGCGCCCAGGAAGTAGCATGTCCAGATCGTGACCACGGGTAGCTGCGGTCTCCAGCAAAGAACACTCGTGGCCCCGCAGGAGAAGACACGCTGCGTCCAGGAAGTAGCATGTCCAGATCGTGACCACGGGTAGCTGCGGTCTCCTGCAGAGAACACTCGTGGCCCCGCAGGAGAAGACACGCTGCGTCCAGGAAGTAGCATGTCCAGATCATGACCACGGGCAGCTGCGGTCTCCTGCGGAGAACACTCGTGGCTCCGCAGGAGAAGACATGCTGCGTCCAGGAAGTAGCATGTCCAGATCATGACCACAAGCAGCTGCGGTCTCCTGTGGAGAACACTCGTGGCCCCGCAGGAGAAAACACGCTGTGCCCAGGACTCACTGCGTCCAGGAAGTAGCATGTCCAGATCGTGGGCAAGGGTAGCTGCGGTCTCCTGCAGACACCCCTTGTGGCCCCGCAGGAGAGGAAATGCTGATCCAGGACGCAGCATGTCCAGATCATGAGCATGGGTCGCTGCAGTCTCCTGCAGAGAACACTTTCGGCCACGCAGGAGAGGACACGCTGATCCAGGACGCAGCATGTCCAGATCGTGAGCATGGGTCGCTGCGGTCTCCTGCAGAGAGCTCTTGTGGCCCCGCCGGACAGGACATGACACGCTGCGTCTAAGGCTGCTTTCACACATCCGGTTTTTCCTGTGTGGCACAATCCGGCGCTTTGCAGAAATAACGCAACAGTTTTTTTTTGCCGCTGGTTGCGTTTTTTTTGCATAAACTTACATTAGTGTCGTATTGTGCCGCATGGGCTTGCGTTCCGTCCGTTTTTTGCCGCATGCGGCGGCAGATTTAGCCAATGCGGCGGCCGGATGGAACGTTGCCTGGCACGTTTTTTTGTCCGGCAAAAAAAAAACGCATTGCGCCGTAACCGGCTGATGTGGCACGATTTGCAATGCATGTCTATGGACGCCGCATGCGGCGTCCTGCGGCAAACACCGCATCCGGCCGCCGCATGCGGTTTTTTCCACTGCGCATGCTCAGTAGCCTGCCGCAAGCGGCAAAAAACGAACTGGCCGCATGTCAAAAACTTATGCAAAGGATGTGGTTTTGTCGCCGCATCTGTTGCATAGGTTTTAGAGCTGGATTGGCCGGCTCTGCTAAAACCGGAGGTGTGAAAGCAGCCTAAGAAGAAACATGTCCAGATTGTGAGCATGGGTCGCTGCGGTCTCCTGCAGAGAATACTTTCGGCCACGCAGGAGAGAACACACTGGTCCAGGACACAGCATGTCCGGATCGTGGGCAAGGGTCGCTGCGGTCTCCTGCGGACAGCACTCGTGGACCCGCAGGACAAGACACACTGCCTCCAGGACACACTGCGTCCAGGACACACCATGTCCAGATCGTCGGCATGGGCAGCTGTGGTCTCCGGCGGAGAGCACTCGTGGCCCGCAGGACAGGACACACTGGTCAAGGACACAGCATGTCCAGATCATGGCCACATACCCTTAAAGAACTCATTCTGCACCGGCATTGTGCATGAATACAAAGCACTCGTAAATCCAAAACTTACAAATCCAGCTGAAAATAATATATATTTTTAGACCCACATATATGCATTTAAGTAAAAAAAAAAATTGTCCCCAAAGTTCTTCATATCCTTTTGCCCACAAAGAAATGTGCAATTCCAGGCACAGCCTTCCGAGTGGTTACATTTCTGGAGAACCTCAGACAAACCCTTTACATTGATGCTCATATATTCCAGGGTCTTCAGTTTGGTGAATCATTATAAAGTGAATCTGTCACCAAACTTACCCAAACCTGTTTGGCTATCCATGAACCCCCCCCCCCCCCCCCGCTCTGAAAAGTCTCAGAATGAAGGTTTCTGCCCCCATTTTTCTTCTACCTATTGGCACCTTATTATTCGGCTCAGTCTGGTAACAGAAGTCCTACAATGTAGCAGAATCCTTGACACTTGTATCAGTGACTGTGATCCGGTCTTCATATGTAAATAGAATGGATATTAGATTATAAAATATAAATTATGAATATTATGTAATTATTTTACATTGTAAAGTCATGTATAACCCTCCAGGAATCCGCCATGTCGTGCTCTGTATGTCATCACTCTGGATTTATATTGCGGTGTATTAATTCTGTATCAGAAGAACAACATCGTCCCTTCTTACATCATCCTCCTGGTTTACTGTTTGGCGATGTCCTATTTTATTAATGACTCATGTGACAGGCTACATCCTCTGTACTGCGCTGTGGAATATGATGGCGCTATAGAAATAAAGAAAAATAAATGATAAGATTTGTTTATTTAATAACTCCCATAACAAACGTATTAATTTTGCATTAACTTTGTGATGATAAAGGAAAATGATTCCAAGGTATAACACAAATTTATGTGAAAGTCGCCGTTAAAGTGAATCTCTATATCATTATTGCCTTAGTTTTTACTGAAATGCAGGTATTTGGGCATAAAATTTTTTTTTTTTATCCAATTGCTTTCTATAGTGTTTGTGCTGCACTCTGTACTGCTGATTGCAGAATGAGTTAACTGAGAATTCATCAGTGAGCGCATGCAGACACAAGAGGTTGCAATTCTTTTATGTCTTTTTCCCAGCTCCTCTCAGCTGATATGTGTTGAAAGTGCAGAGAAACTTAGAGCCTGTAAAAGCCAAACAGTGGAAATCTAATATATAAAGCTGAATGTGTGTGTGTGTGTGTGTGTGTGTGTGTGTGTGTGTGTGTGTGTGTGTGTGATTGGCATCTGCACTGTCGCAGCTACAGCCACAACATTTTGCACACTCACACGTCTGGACCCCGAGAGCGTCATAGGCTATGTTTTGAGGGGAAATTTTAACTCCGCGCTTTACAGTTATTTGCCAAAAAACCTGCCTCCATTAAAGTGAATGGAGCTGGGAGCGACAGTGCAGCCAGAACTTCAGAAGAATGCGCAGCCACGCCCTTATATGGAATGTTGGCGTGTCACAATGCAGCCAGAAAAAAGAGACAGACACAGACAGGAAAAGAGGCAGACACAGACAGGGTAAGAAACAGACATAGACAGGGTAAGAGACAGACACAAAGAGACAGACAAAGAGACAGAGACAGACTGACAGGGAAAGAGACAGACACAGGGAAACAGACAGACATGGAAAGAAAGGAGAAGAGACAGACAGGGTAAGAGACAGACAAAGACAGATAAAGAGACAGACACGGGGAAAGAGATAGAGGGAAAGAGACAGACAAGGAAAGAGAGGGAACGAGACAGACAGGCAAAGAGACAGACAGGGAAAGTGACAGAGATAGATAGACAGACAGGGAAAGAGATAGACAGACAGGGAAAGAGATTGAGAGACGGAGAAAAAGACAGACAGTCAGAGACAGACAGGGAAAGAGACAGACAGACAAAGAGATAGAGAGAGAGAGACAGAGAGATATATACAGAGGGGGAAACAGACAGAGAATGGGAGAGAAACAGAGAGACAGTTACTATCCCGGGAATGTTAATACATTCTATTTTGTTAACAACAGTTATTAACTCAGGCGAAGCCGGGTAGTACAGCTAGTAGTTCAATAAAAGGCAACTGCAAAATTGATTTTTAATCTAAATTATATGCACTTAACTAAAAAGAAAAACAAATGTCCCCAAAAGTGGATAACCCTCTTAAAGGACTAAAATTCTGCACTTAGCTATGACAGAAACAGGGTGAGTCAATGGTGGATGATGGATCCTGTGTTATCTACTGTATATTGAGATGTTATCAGTCATTATACAGGAGGCAGAGGAGGTGAGCTGTGACATAATCTATTGCGTATAGTATTATCTACTGTATATAGATGTGTTATCAGTCATTGTACAAGATGAGGAGGTGAGCTGTAATTATTGTGAAAGGTGGATCCTGTGTTATCTACTGTATATAGAGCTGTTATCAGTACAGGAGGAGGAGAAGGTGAGCTGTGACATCTATTATGAATGGTGGATTCTGTGTTAACTACTGTATATAGAGATGTTATTATCAGTCATTTTACAAGATGAGGAGGTGAGCTGTGATTATTGTGAAAGGTGGATCCTGTGTTATTTACTGTATATAGAGCTGTTATCAATAAAGGAGGAGGAGAAGGTGAGCTGTGAGATCTATTATGAACGGTGGATTCTGTGTTATCTACTGTATCTAGAGATGTTATTAGTGATGAGCGAGCATGCTTGTCACTACTCGGTACTCGCACGAGTATCGCTGTACTCGGGCTGCTCGGCGGGGACCGAGTAATCTTGCGATACTCGTGCTGTACTCGTGGTCTTCATTTCTGCATGTTGGCGCTCTTTTGAGAGCCAGCCCTCATGCAGGGATTGGCTGGCAGACCACTGCAATGCCACAGCCCTGTTAGTTGTGGAATTGCAGTGATTGGCCGGCCTGCACAGCGTGACCGAGCCTTTATATCGGCCGGCGCGCTGTACTCTGCTCACAGCTATCCAGACAGTCAGTGCAGGGAGAGTGTCGCTGATTCAGGGAAAGCTTTGCGGCCCTTTATAGCTTTTTCAGTTGCAGGGCTGCAAACAGTGTGACCAAAAGTCCTTCTCAGGACTATTCTAGTTGTATACAGGCAGGCAGGGTATAGCCAGGTCGGAGTACAGTAGCAGAGTCCTTCTCAGGACTATTGTTGCTATATACAGGCAGGGTATAGCCAGGTCTGAATACAGGCTAGTGACCAAAAGAGTCCTTGTCAGGACTATTGTACCAGTATACAGGCAGGCAGGCAGGCAGGGTAGTGGTGACCGTATACCAGCCTTCATCATATCTGGGGCTGGTGTACACAGTGTAAAATAGTCCAGATAGTGTCTGACTTGTCTGTAATTGTCGCTCCCCAAAAAAACCTGTTAGGTTCTTATTGCGTCCGTGCTTGGTTTTTAAAACCGCACGTGTGTGCCTGTTGGTGGCAGCGTACAGGTGCACTTGTGTGCAATTTCCAGAAACTTTTATATAACGCACAAGTAGTGAATATACACGTCAGCAGTGCACAGCATTGCAAAATGCGCAAGGGCATTGGCAAGGAACAAGGAAGTGGACGTGATGGTGGTGCAGGCAGAGGCCGAGGTCGTGGGCAAGCTCTAATTTCGCCACAACAAAGGGCCACATCTAGTCGCTCGCACGTCCTGTCCCAAATTCTTGGGGACCGCAGCAGTACACCGCTCTTGAACCAAGACCAGTGTCAACAGGTTGTTAGTTGGATAGCAGATAATGCTTCCAGTCAGATTGGCACCACCACAAACACTCTGTCTTCCACACGGTCAAGTGTCAGTAGCCGTGATACTGCACCGCACATTTCTGAACCTGATCCTCCTTCCTACCACCAGGCTGAGTACACGTCCTCCTCGGACATTAATGATCCCACACTTGGACACTCGGAAGAGCTGTTCACGTTTCCATTCACACATTCTGGCCTCTCGCCAGCTCATATTGAAGTGGGTCATGAGGAGATCGTCTGTACAGATGGCCAAATATTTGAGCAGCCACGTTCTCACGAAGTTGGCAACGTGTCTCAACAAGTGGTGGACGATGATGAGACACAATTGTCAGCAAGTCAGGAGGAGGAGCAGGGTGCGGAAGAGGAAGACGACGTGGAGGATGATCCAGTAACTGACCCAACCTGGCAGGAGGATATGCAGAGCGAGGACAGCAGTGCACAGGGGGAGGGAGGCGTAGCATCACAACAGGCAGTAAGAAGCAGGGTGGTGGCCCCAGGCAGAAGTCAGGCAACCGTTCCCCGGAACAACACGACGACACAAGGTGCCTGTACAAATGTTAGGTCTTCCCGAGTCTGGCAGTTTTTTAAGTTGGATCCAGATGATTCAAAAAAGGCCATTTGCAACACCTGCCGTGCCAGCATCAGCAGGGGTACCAAAACTAGCAGCCTGACCACCACCAGCATGATCAGGCACATGTCAGCCAAGCACCCGACTTTGTGGGAAGTACAACAGAGTCGAGGAGCAGTGCTTGCTGATGTCACTGCTACGTCTTCGCTGGTTGTGCATGCGAGCCAATCCCCTGTCCATGCTGCCTGCGAACAAGCCTCCTCCACTCCTGCACCTGCAGTTGCCTACGCAGAAAGAACACCATCATCAAGCACGTCCTTGTCCCAGCGCAGCGTTCAGTTATCCATTCAGCAAACCTTTGAACGCAGGCGCAAATACACTGCCAACACCCCACATGCCACAGTTCTAAATGCTAACATTTCGCGACTGCTTGCGCTGGAAATGTTGCCTTTTAGGCTGGTGGAGACAGAAGCATTCCGTGACCTGATGGCGGCAGCTGTCCCACGTTACTTGGTCCCCAGCCGCCACTATTTCTCCCGGTGTGCCGTCCCCGCGTTGCATAACCACGTGTCACAAAACATCACACGTGCCCTGAACAACGCTGTTTCACCCAAGGTCCACCTAACCACAGACACGTGGACAAGTGCTTGTGGGCAAGGCCGCTACATCTCGTTGACGGCACACTGGGTTAATATTGTGGAAGCTGGGACCCAGTCTGAGCGAGGGACGGAACACGTCCTTCCCACACCAAGGTTTGCAGGCCCTACCTCAGTCAGTGTTTCACCCACACTCTACAGCTCCGGAATGTCATGCTCTTCAGCCTCCTCCTCCTCCTGCGCATCCTCATCCACTGTGCCCTCCACACCAGTCACAAGCTGGAAGCACTGCAGCACTGCCTCGGCGAAGCGGCAACAGGCTGTGCTGAAGCTAATCTGCATAGGTGACAAACCCCACAATGCAGAAGAGCTGTGGACAGCTCTGAAACAGCAGGCAGATCACTGGCTCACACCTCTGAACCTAAAGCCAGGAAAGGTCGTGTGTGACAATGGCCGGAACCTGGTGGCGGCTTTGAGGCGAGGCCAGCTGACACATGTTCCATGCGTGGCCCATGTGCTCAACCTCGTGGTTCAGCGGTTTATAAAGTCATACCCAGAGCTGTCTGATCTGCTGGTAAAAGTTCGCCGCCTGTCTGCACATTTTCGAAAGTCACCTACTGCTTCAGCCGGCCTTGCCGGCTTTCAGCGCCGTTTGCATCTTCCGGCTCACAGACTGGTGTGTGATGTCCCCACGCGTTGGAATTCAACTCTGCACATGTTGGTCAGGATATGTGAGCAGAAGAGGGCAGTTGTTGAGTACCTGCATCACCTAAGCCGTCGGGAAATGGGTCAAACTCCACACATAACACCTGAGGAGTGGAGATGGATGTCAGACCTATGTACCATCCTCCAAAACTTTGAGGACTCCACCAAGATGGTGAGTGGTGATGACGCCATTATTAGCGTCACCATACCGCTACTCTGCCTTCTAAAACGGTCTCTGCTGAAAAACAAACATGATGCATTGCAGGCGGAGCGCGATGAGTTGCAGCAAGAAACAGTAGTGGGTGTGGGTGATAACACACAGCCCAGCCTCGTCTCATCACAACGTGCAGTGGAGGACTATGACGAGGAGGAGGATGAAGACATGGAGCAACTCTCCGGCCAAATTGAGGATATGACATGCACACCAGTCATATCCTCGGTTCAGCGTGGCTGGCCAGAGGACAGGGTAGATGAGGAGGAGGAGGAGGAGGAGGAGGAGGACAGCATGTTCAGTCATCTTGTTGGTCAGGCTACTGAAGTCCTGGCTGTTAAGAGTCTGGCACACATGGCTGACTTTATGGTAAGCTGCCTGTCTCGTGACCCTCGCGTTAAGAACATCTTGGCCGACAATCATTACTGGTTGGTAACACTGTTAGACCCACGCTACAAGGAGAACTTTTTGTCTCTTATTCCCGTGGAGGAGAGGTCAACCAAAATGCAGCAGTTCCGGAAGGCCATACTCACGGAAGTAGGCAAAGCATTCCCCTCACAAAACGCTAGCGGCATAGGTCAGGAATCAGTGGACAACCGAGGCGTACAGCCGAGAGAGGCACAAGTCCAATCCGCCAGAGGTAGGGGAACAGTCTTTAAGATGTGGGACAGTTTTCTCAGCCCCTCACGTACCACAGCCCCTGAGGTGCGGGGTAGTGCCACAAGAAATCCTAAGTTTGCCCAGATGCTGAAGGAGTACCTTGCAGATCGAACAACTGTACTCCGACATTCCTCTGTGCCTTACAATTATTGGGTATCCAAGCTGGACACGTGGCATGAATTGGCTCTCTACGCCTTGGAAGTCCTGGCCTGCCCTGCTGCTAGCGTTTTGTCAGAGCGTGTTTTTAGTGCCGCAGGTGGAATCATTACAGATAAACGCACCCGCCTGTCAACTGAAAATGCTGACAGGCTGACTCTGATCAAGATGAACAAGGGTTGGATTGGGCCAGACTTCACCACACCACCAGCAAATGAGAGCGGAATTTAAAGTTTGCCATGTACCTCCACTCACCCATGGGTACACACTTCTGGACTTTGGATAATCGCTGGACTGCTCCTCCTTCTCCTCATGCGCCACCATGATGATGACCGTTACAAATTGCAATACTTAGGCCTTTGTTTCAGGTATACCCCCAGTGGTAAATTTTTTCGCCCATTCTTTGCAGAATGGACATTACAACGACAGGAGACCCGCTCCTTTGCAATGGGAACAATGTTTTGAGGCCCTCATGCACGTCTCTACCCAGGGACAACGTGGAGCCTCCCAATTTTTGGCTGCCCTGCCTAAGGGCTATACTACAATACACCCACTTCCTTAAAATGGACACTTAATGTTTTGAGGCCCTCATGCACGTCTCTACCCAGGGACAACGTGGAGCCTCCCAATTTTTGGCTGCCCTGCCTAAGGGCTATACTACAATACACCCACTTCCTTAAAATGGACACTTAATGTTTTGAGGCCCTCATGCATGTCTCTACCCAGGGACAACGTGGAGCCTCCCAATTTTTGGCTGCCCTGCCTAAGGGCTATACTATAATACACCCACTTCCTTACAATGGGCACTTCAGGTTTACAGGCCCTCATGCACGTCTGTATGCAGGGGCATTGGTGAACCTCACAATTTTGGACTGCCCTGGCAAAGGAAAATACTACAAAGACTCACTTCCTCAAAATGGGCACATTAGACTCAAGAGGCCTTCATGTACGTCTCTTCTCAGGGACATCGGAGTGCCACACAATGTTTTCACGTAAAATCTTTCATGTATTAATCTCAAAAAGTAACATACACCAGCTCTATCTCACTATTGGGTATGTGCCCTTAACATTTCCGCCATGAAAATTCATTTTGGTGTCATTTTGGAAGGTTTTCTGGTGAGTCCGTAAAAATGGCGTGAAACGCGGACAAAATTGTTCACAGCTGTGACTTTTGAGTGATAAATGCTTCAAGGGGTCTTCCCCATGCTGTTGCCATGTCATTTGAGCACTCTTCTGAGACTTTTGTGACATTTTTAGGGTTTCTCCATGCTGCCGGGGGGTCATTTCACAAAAATACTCGGGTCTCCCATAGGATAACATTGGGCTCGTTGCTCGGGCCGAGTACACGAGTATCTTGGGAGGCTCGGCCCGAGCCTCGAGCACCCGAGCTTTTTAGTACTCGCTCATCACTAGATGTTATCAATCATTATACAGGAGGAGGAGGTGCGCTATGACATCTATTAGGAATCTTGGATCCTGTGTTATCTACTCTATATATAGAGATGTTAGTCATTGTACACAAGGAGGAGATGAGCTGTGATATCACCTATTGTGTTTGGTGGATCCTGTGTTATCTACTGTATATAGAGGTGTTATCAGTCATTGTACAGGAGGAGGAGGTGAGCTGTGATATCACCTATTGTGTTTGTGGATCCTGTGTTATCTACTGTATATAGAGGTGTTATCAGTACAGGAGGAGGAAAAGGTGAGCTGTGACATCTATTATGACTGTTGAATTCTGTGTTATCTACTGTATATAGAGATGTTATTATCAGTCATTGTACAAGATGAGGAAGAGGTGAGCTGTGATTATTGTGAAAAGTGGATCCTGTGTGATCTACTGTATTTAGAGCTATCAGTAAAGGAGGAGGAGAAGGTGAGCTGTGAAATGTATTATGAATGGTGGATTCTGTGTTATCTACTATATATAGAGACGCTATCAGTCTTTGTAAAGGAGGAGTTGAGCGGTGATTTCATCTGTTGTGACTAATGGATTCTGTGTTAATTGTTTATCAATACATGTAACAACAAAAAAAAAGATTTAAACAATAGGTTATTTTTTAACAATATATTCCCTTTTAATGAATGCATTTTAGGCTAAGAATCAGATACATTTTTTTCAATTAGTTTAACCATTAACAATTTTCAATTTTGCACTATTTGACTTTTACAGTTACTTTGTTTCTCTGTATATTGCTTGACTGCAGAATGAGGAAATTGAGAATCGATCAGTGAGCTCCTTATGATGGAGAATTTATATCTCCCTTATCTGTTTTTTTTTTTTGGGGGGGGTTAAATCTTTTTCCAGCTGATTTATGAGAACATTAACATTCAGCTCAATTTTTACATGATCGGGGGTCACACAACAGCACAGGGGAGTTCAGAAAACACAGATAAGGGAGATATAAACTTATCACCAAAAGGAGTTCACTAGCCAACTCTCAGTTAACTCATTCTGTATTCATTGTCTTAGGAAAGCAAAGAGACTGGGTTGAAAGATTTTTAAGGGCATTATAGATACCAGACAGCCCCTATAAACATTTGCACCATTTGTCTTTAACATTTCTGGGGGGTAGGGGGGGTGCGGATGGGGGGGATTGTTAAGTTGATTTTTTAGTATTTTTAATACAGACCATGATATTGAACAAAAATAACAATACCAAAATAAAAAAGATACATTTAACACTAAAACCTGATTTAAACAATAGGTTACTTTCTGATACATTTTCTTTAAGAATTGCCTTGACAGAATCAGCATTGCTCAGTGATACAATGTATCATTCACACTTGATGACTTCCGGCGGAGCTTGCAAATCTCCCATACACAGGAGCAATCACTCGGCCACAAGATCGGGCGTCCTTAATCGTGCAGGCAGGGGTATAATGATGGCAGTTGCAGGGATTGCGACCGAGACCGGGTCCAGGGGTGCAGGGGGTGTTCAGCTCCAGCCCGTTTCAGCTGGATATGCGTCCGAGGGCGCACATCCAACTGAAATGCATCACAGTGGAGAAACCTGTTGGGTCCCTGCACTGCGATACAGGCCAAACAGAAGCCGGCAGTTTTCAGGAGCGTCCCCGTGACTGAGGCAGCGCATGGCAATGACAGCATGCATTGCCATAGCACAGACGCCAATGAAAGCTGCCGGCCACTGCAGGCCGGCTATAGAGGAGGACAGTGTGCAACGTGAGAGCCAATGAGGGTGAGTACAGTATATACCAGGAGGGGGACAATATATACCAGGTGGGGCCCAGGAGAGAGACAGTATATACCAGGAGGGCGACAGTATATACCAGGAGAGAAGCATATATACCAGTAGGCAGACAATATATACCAGGAGGGGGACATTATATACCAGGAGGGACCCAGGAGAGGAACATATATACCAGGAGGGGGATAGTATATATCAGGAAGGGGACAGTATATACTAGGTGGGCCCAGGAGAAGAACATATATACCAGGAAGGGGACAGTATATACCAGTAGGAGTTCAGGAGAAGGACATTACATACCAGGAGGGGGACAGTATATACCAGGAGAGAAGCATATTTACCAGTAGGCAGGAAATATATACGAGGAGGGGGACAGTATATACTAGGAGGGACCCAGAAGAGGAACATATATATCAGGAGGGGGATAGTATATATCAGGAAGGGGACAGTATATACTAGGGGGGCCCAGGAGAACAACATATATACCAGGAAGGGGACAGTATATACAAATACGAGTTCAGGAGGGGGACAGTACATACCAGGAGGGGGACAGTATATACCAGGAGAGGAGCAGATAAACCAGTAGACAGACAATATATACCAGGAGGGGGACAGTATATAACAGGAGGGGGACAGTATATACCAGGAGAGGAGCAGATAAACCAATAGGCAGACAATATATACCAGGAGGGGAACAGTATATACCAGGAGGGACCCAGGAGAGGAACATATATATATCAGGAGGGGGATAGTATATATTCAGTAAAGGGACAGTATATACTAGGTGGGCCCAGGAGAAGAACATATATACCAGGAAGGGAACAGTATATACCAGTAGGAGCTCAAAAGGGGGACAGTAAATACCAGGAGGGGGACAGTATACACAAGGAGGGGCCCAGGAGAGGAATATATATACCAGAAGGGGCCCAAGTGGGGGATAGTATCTACAAGGTGGGGAACATATTCAATAGGATGGGGGACATACCTGGATGGGGAACATATATACCAGGATGGAGGACATATTTACCAGGAAGTAGCCTAGGATGTCGAACATTTTAGCAGGAAAGAGCCCAGGATTTGGATGGGGGACATTACTACATAATAGGGGGGGAAGGGGCGGGGGGGGTCAACTTGTATGTCTTTATAGGATTTGCAGGGATGGGGGGACCCAAGTTCAAATTTTGCACCGGAGCTCTTCGAGCTCTAGTTACGCCACTGCGGGCAGGAGAGATATTTGCCCTGAAAACAAATTGTCCAGGGCTCCCATACACATCAGACTTGCAGCTAAACCCGTCGACATCAATGGGTTTTGCCTGACATTAGTCTAATAAGTATGGGGGGGCTGTAATTTTCTCATTAATATCTTTAGGTTCAAAGATTGGCTACAGTAGATCGTTAAATGAGGGTTAAATAAATGTAACTATATTTTTTTTTCTTACAGCTACTTTGTTTAGTAAACAGATAAAAGCAATACAAAACATTCTATTATTCTATTTTGCGCCAAACAAAACACTGAAACATTGCTCCTTATTTAATAAGTTTAATTGAAAACAGGTAGATATGAAATGAGCACATCACAAGTAAAATGTAACAAGATTTCTTTATCGTGTTGCAAAAATTTGATCCTTTTTTAAAATCGTAATTTTGTTTTTTTCCAAAAGAAATTGTCCAAGTTCTTATAGAAAAGAGTTCAGCTTAAAAAAGGACTGTAGAAAAGGGGAGAAAATGAGGTGTGAATTCAGTATAACAATGCATAGAAGTGAAGAAAATACACAATAGCCTCTCAAAAGAGCCACATCGGTATATACAGGTATTTACAAATATCAGGTTAATTGGATAAATACTCCTAATACTCCTAAGCAAAGAAATCCCACAACACCC
This sequence comes from Anomaloglossus baeobatrachus, assembly GCF_048569485.1. NCBI lineage: Eukaryota > Metazoa > Chordata > Amphibia > Anura > Aromobatidae > Anomaloglossus > Anomaloglossus baeobatrachus. The sequence goes on along the minus strand of NC_134360.1, from coordinate 32,472,557 downwards.
CATAGATATCAATAAAGTTACAACAGGTCACCCAACAAAATGATGGATTGTATTTTTACAAGTGGAGACTATTAAGGATCAAGTCAAAGATGTATTTAAAGGGGGCATCAAAATAAAATATTAAAAAGTTACAAATGTAATAAAACAAAAAAAGAAACATTAGTAACTCGCAGCAATGGTCCTCCCTGTCTTTATCTGCAAGCCGCCATAATGTTACCATTGTAACCAGTGTCCTACAAGGGTTAACTACACAGTGTTCCCAGAGGCCTGTGATTGACAATCATATGGCAGCCACTTGTAAACCCTGACTGGGAGGACCATCGGAGCTCCTCTGCAGATGGAGGAAAGAAGGGGTCAGTATGCTGTGATCTAAAAGGTAACATTTCTCCTTGTGGATATTGACAAAAAGGAGGCTTATAAGCCATGTAGTGCTCCCCTGGGACCTTAAATATGCAAATTGCATCATCAGAGAGGAAGAGGACTTGAGCTCTAGAGCCAACTATTGGAAGTAGCAATCTTAAAAGTGAACCTCAACCATTTCTTATGATTTCCATATGACTTAGGATAAAAGCCAAAACAGAATCTCAATTTGCAGAAACGTGTTTCAGGAATTTACCCCCTCATCAGTGCAAAGCATGTGATATGATTTGCCTATATGAGGGGCTTCTGACTGGGATCTAAGGAGGAACGTTTCTCCTTGTGGAGAGTGACATGCCTGACATGTCAGTGTAAGGAGGCTTATAAGCCATGCAATGCTCTTCTGGAAAATTAAATATTCAAATTGTTCTTCAGTGAAGAAGAGGACTTGAACTCTTGTGCCACCTATTGGAAGTAGCAGTCCTAAAAGTCAAGATCCACCATTTAATAAATTTTCCATATGACTTAGGATAAAAGCCAAATTAGAATCTCACCTTAGATCCCAGTCAGGAGCCTCTCAAAATGTCAAACCACATCTCATGCTTTGCACTAATGAGGGGCAAATCCCTGAAACATTGTGTCTGCTTCTTGAGATTGATATGACTGTGTAAGGAGGCTTATAAGCCATGCAATGCTCTTCTAGGAAATTTAATATGCAAAATGCCTCTTCAGACAGAAAGAGTACTTGAACTCTAGAGCCAACAATTGGAAGTAGCAGTCCTAAAAGTCAAGATCAACCATTTGAGTTTCCCATAAGACTTATGATAAAAACCAAATCATAATCTCAATTTGAAGATGTGTTTCTGGGTTTTACCCCGCATTAGTGCAAAGCAAGTGATCTGATATGCCTGGATGAAAGGCTGTTGAGTGCGATATAAGGAGTAATATTTCACCTTGACATATCAGTGTAAGGAGGCTTATAAGCCACAAATAATTAACTTAATGCAAGTCAATAGAGAACTCGAGCATTTTTCTAAAAAATGCTCAGGTTCCCCATTGACTTGCATTAGGCTTGTCATTTTTGGATACTGGAATAATACTCAGTATTTGGTAAGCATAATCTGAACATGAATATTTCACTATTTGCCAATCACTAATTATGATCCCAAAGGAGATGGGTTGAGCCAATTATATACTAAAGTCACCTCTCTATTGGGTGAAGGTGGCTTCTATAATACAGTCACCCTTGATTGCTTAAATAATATAGTTACAATGGGAGATCACATAATACGAATGCTAAAAACCCTTCCCAAATAATAATAAACCCCCTGCTAAAAGCTGCAGTACTACAATCAGCCACCAGGTGGAAAAGCCCTTTTCTGGATATATATCTATTTTACATTGTAATTTGTAAACTATACACAGTTCATATAGATTCTACCATACAAAATATTGGTATAAAGTCAGCTGTGTACATGCTGCAGGATAGAAATGTAGGCAGGCAGCAAAACTTATGGCACAAGGAAATCAATCATTATTATATTTTTTGCTATTAACACCATGCTTCGCTTTTACCTCCATTAGTATAATCAGAGGGAAAAGTTAGAAAAGTCAGAAAAGGAGCGGAAAAGTTTCCATTGACAAACATTCAGTTAACTGGAATCTGATTTAATCGCTTTGGCCAATACCACAGGTTATATTTGCAATAGAGGTCTATATAATCTGCAGACTCCGGGTTATACGGTAATAGCCGTATATGTATATATATATATATATAAAAAAATATATATATAAATATATATATATATATACATATATATATTTATATATATATATTTTATATATATACACATATATATATATATATATATATATATATATATATATATATATATATATATCATAGCAATAGATTCGGATTACTTTCACGACCTCCATATTCTCAGTTTCAGTTATAGCACCACAGACCCTAACACATTGCTTGCCTTCCTTGCTAGCTTAATATATATATATATATATATATATATTTCTTGTATGCTTAGTATAATTGGAGTAAAATATCTAAAGGGCAAGACTTTATGAACTTTTACTGCGCTTGTGGGGGCTTGTGCGCACACAGCAGCCAATCTGAAAAGGCAGAGCTGCAGTGTAAAGAAGAGGAGAAAAAGGGCAACAACTAAGTCATCAGTGAAGAAAATAGACAGCAAGTAACATTACCAAAGGGTGCCATGCACAGGACATTACGTATAAGAAGCAACTCGTTCTCATTACTTATGTTAAGTAGCCAAAGGGAGCATGAGACTGTGTAGATAATATTAATATTAAATAAATATTAGCTTTGTAAATGCTTTTCCAGAGCGTAACAAGAAAAGTGGACATGCCCTTTAAGAATGTTCTGGCCCTTTAAATATATGCTAGAAATGTACAATGCCCATAACATGCTTTTATAATACAGCATTACTTCAGGGACAGAATACAGTGCCTCATGGAGGCCCTATATAGCAGTGCACAGGGTTTCTATTGGTCCATAATGCATAGTGATTCCGTGTCAATGTCATGGCTGAGCCGGAATGTTGCACAAAGAATGGGTTTAATAAATCACTTTATTTTTATTACAATCTTTTAGTGCTACCACTTTTTTGCATATGTGTGGAAGGGCACGGAATTGGTACCCTAAGACTTGTACCCTACATCTAGTGTAGTGCTACTTTCTTTACACAGGTGATGGAAGGAAGGAAGAAAGAAGGAGGGAGAGAGGAAAAAAAGAAGCAGGAAGGAAGAAAGATAGGAGGGTAAGAAGAAAGGAAAGAAGGAGGGAAGGGGGAGGAAGGACATAAGGAGGACGGAAGGAGAGAGGGAGGGGAGAAGGAAGACATGAGGAGGGAGGAATAGAAGGGAAGGAAAGGAAGGAAGGAAGGAAGGAAGGAAGGAAGGAAAGAAGGAGGGAGTGAGTAAAAAAGGAAGGAAGGAAGAAAGGAGGGAGGGAGTGAGTAAAAAAGGAAGGAGGAAGGAAGGAAGAAAGGAGGGAGGGAGTAAAAAAGGAAGGAGGAAGAAAGAAAGAAAGATAGGAGGGAAAGAAGGAAGGAAAGAAGGAGGGAAGGGGGAGGAAGGCCATAAGGAGGACGGAAGGATAGAGGGAGGGGAGAAGAAAGAAATGAGGAGGGAGGAATAGAAGGGAAAGAAAGGAAGGAAGCAAGGAAGAAGGGAAGGAGTGAGGAAAAAAGGAAGGAGGAAGGAAGGAAGAAAGGAGGGAGGGAGGAAAAAAGGGAGGAGGAAGAAAGGAAGAAAGATAGGAGGGAAAAAAGGAAGGAAAGAAGAGGGAAGGGGGAGGAAGGACATAAGGAGGACGGAAGAGAGAGGGAGGGAGAAGGAAGAAATGAGAAGGGGCAAGGAACAGAAGGGAAGGAAAGAAAGGAACAAAAGGAAGGAAGGAGGAAGATTGGAAAGACAGAAGAAAGAAAAGATGGAAGGAAGGAGGTAGGGGGAAGGAAGGAAAGAAAAAGGAGGGAGGAAGGAAGTAAGGAAAGAGGTAATAAAGGAAGGAGGAAGAAAGGAAGGACGGAAGCAAATAAAGAGGAAAGATGGAAGGAGCGAAGGAAAGAAAGAGGGAGGAAGAAAGAAAATAAAGATGAAAGAAGGAAGGAGGGAAGGAAATAAAGAGAGAGAAAGGAAGGAGAGAGGGAAAGAAAGAAAGAGAGATGAAGGAAGGAAGGAAGAAAGAAAAGGAAAGAAGGAAGGGTGAGAGGAAAGAAGGAAGGAAAGAAGGAAGGATGCAAGGGAGGAAGAAAGGGAGGAATAGAAGGAAGGAGCAATTTGTATATATGGATGACGTAATTTTTTAAATATGTAAAATATCGACAATGTATTTCTTTGCACAGATGATGTAAGGAACAAATTGTCCAAATTGATAAAGGAAGGAAGGGTTAATGAAAATGGAAAGAAAGGGAAGATCGAAAGACAGAAAGAGAGAAAAAAAAGAGAGAACAAAAAAGAGAAACCCAACTATTGTGTTGCAATTTTTCAAACTAATGAAATGGTTTATGTCTGAAACAAATGAAAACTTAACAAAAATCTATTTAGCCATAAAACATTCCAGTTTCTACAAGGGGACTATAAAACAATAGTATATGGGTGTTATCCTTTATAAAATCCCCACCCCCCAACTATGAATGAGGAAATCCACCTAATCTCTTCATATTCACCCCAAAGCTATTAACATATAATGATGAACACAGTAAATGTATCATGTTGCTATGGTTACCCACAATGTAGCCAGTCTTCATCCTGATACCCTGTAGTCTAGCTGCATCCCTCATCATCATAATGAGAATCACCAAGAAAGCAATGATTGACAGCTCCGTCGCCTGTGTCTGAATACAGTCTGGTAATTAACCCCTAATGCTAGCAGCTTCCAACACTGCACATTATGCCATCACATAAATCACAAATGGAACATGTTGGAGCAGTGGGTAATAAAATGTATCTCAGACCATCCCTGGCATAATGAAATAGCATTGCCCTACTGGTCAAACATTGCATCCTCCAGGGGGACCCTGACATATTAGGTATCAATATAAGGCTCCCTTTGTGTTTGCGTGGTCCTGCAAGGTACATAGGATTTCAGACACAACCTGATTTCTTTGTTCAGCATGAAGCAGACAATGGGGTTTACTCCAGCCTGAGCAAATGTTAACCACACTGCCACAGTCAGATACCCCTGAGGGAGGGCTGCAGACCTCACAAAGACCCTTAGATAGCAAGCCACCAGGTAAGGGGCCCAGAAGAGAAGAAAGAGGAAGGTGATGATGTAGAACATCTTGCTGAGCCTCTTCTCTTGCTTGAATTCCTCCAGCACCAGAAGCCTCCTGATCTGGGTCTGAGTGGTCTGCCTCATGCCCACCAGGGTGGGGGGTGTTGGACCTCTCCCAAATCCTGCTATCCAGTTGGCAGCTGCCTGCCCAGCAGCTCCTGGTCCATGAAAGCTCCAGTTTTGGCTGATGGCTGGGGTTAACTGAGCAGGTTTCATCTTCCTATGATCATATATAAAGAACAGCAGCTTCATATAGATGAAATGTGTGGCCCCCACAATGAAGGCCAGCATCAGAAGAAAGCCCAGGCTGTCATTCGCCTTCACATAACGATGCTCAAAGGTGCATTGATCTTCCTCCTTAATAAACTTGTAGGTGCCCACCTCGAAGACAGGTGGCAGGGCCATAGCCATAGACAGGATCCATGCCATAGCAATGATTAGGATGCAAGCCCAACCAGTCATCCTCTTGTAGTAGAACCTATGGTGGGCTATGGCCATGTACCTGGTCAAACTGATGGACAGCAGCATGAAGGCAGCATGGAAGCAAAGCAGGACTGATCCAAAGGCCATGATCCTGCAGCTCCTCTTGCTGTAGGTCCATTGGGATCCACTGCTGATGGATTTCAGCACCAAAGGGAAACAAAGCAGGGAGCGGATGAAATCTCCAATGCACAGATCCAGCATCAGGTAATAGGGAGTCCTGTGCAGGCTCTTGTCTCTCAGGGTAATGAATGTGAACAGCAGATTACCCAGCAGGCTGACACAGGCGATGATACCCAGGGATGCCAGCTTAGCCACCGAGCCAGGGCTGATGTCAGTGGGGAGAAGGGATGCATTGCTTTTCTGCAGCTCATGACCAGCCATGGAGACAGCTGCTGCCTGCGAGTCATGTGCAGATCAGGAGAATCATTAGCAGCTCAGGCTCTGCTAGAATAGATATGCAAGGTGAAGGCACAGCAGCGGCAGGCACAGCATCTGCAGGCACAGCAACGGCAGGCACAGCATCTGCAGGCACAGCAGCGGCAGGCACAGCAACGGCAGGCACAGCATCTGCAGGCACAGCATCTGCAGGCACAGCAGCGGCAGGCACAGCAACGGCAGGCACAGCATCTGCAGGCACAGCATCTGCAGGCACAGCAGCGGCAGGCACAGCATCTGCAGGCACAGCATCTGCAGGCACAGCAGCGGCAGGCACAGCATCTGCAGGCACAGCAACGGCAGGGACAGCAGCGACAGGCACAGCATCTGCAGGCACAGCAGCGGCAGGCACAGCATCTGCAGGCACAGCAGCGGCAGGCACAGCATCTGCAGGCACAGCAACGGCAGGCACAGCAGCGGCAGGCACAACAGCGGCAGACACGGCATCTGCAGGCACAGCAACGGCAGGCACAGCAGCGGCAGGCACAGCAACGGCAGGCACAGCAACGGCAGGCACAGCAGCGGCAGGCACAGCAGTGGCAGGCACAGCATCTGCAGGCACAGCAACGGCAGGGACAGCAGCGACAGGCACAGCATCTGCAGGCACAGCAGCGGCAGGCACAGCATCTGCAGGCACAGCAGCGGCAGGCACAGCATCTGCAGGCACAGCAACGGCAGGCACAGCAGCGGCAGGCACAGCATCTGCAGGCACAGCAACGGCAGGCACAGCAGCGGCAGGCACAGCATCTGCAGGCACAGCATCTGCAGGCACAGCAGCGGCAGGCACGGCATCTGCAGGCACAGCAGCGGCAGGCACAGCAGCGGCAGGCACAGCATCTGCAGGCACAGCAGCGGCAGGCACAGCAGCGGCAGGCACAGCAGCGGCAGACACAGCATCTGCAGGCACAGCAGCGGCAGGCACAGCAACGGCAGGCACAGCATCTGCAGGCACAGCAGCGGCAGGCACAGCAGCGGCAGGCACAGCATCTGCAGGCACAGCAGCGGCAGGCACAGCAGCGGCAGGCACAGCAGCGGCAGGCACAGCATCTGCAGGCACAGCAGCGGCAGGCACAGCATCTGCAGGCACAGCAGCGGCAGGCACAGCATCTGCAGGCACAGCAGCGGCAGGCACAGCAGCGGCAGGCACAGCATCTGCAGGCACAGCAACGGCAGGCACAGCAGCGGCAGGCACAGCAGCGGCAGGCACAGCATCTGCAGGCACAGCAGCGGCAGGCACAGCAACGGCAGGCACAGCATCTGCAGGCACAGCAGCGGCAGGCACAGCAACGGCAGGCACAGCATCTGCAGGCACAGCATCTGCAGGCACAGCAGCGGCAGGCACAGCATCTGCAGGCACAGCATCTGCAGGCACAGCAGCGGCAGGCACAGCATCTGCAGGCACAGCAACGGCAGGGACAGCAGCGACAGGCACAGCATCTGCAGGCACAGCAGCGGCAGGCACAGCATCTGCAGGCACAGCAGCGGCAGGCACAGCATCTGCAGGCACAGCAACGGCAGGCACAGCAGCGGCAGGCACAACAGCGGCAGACACGGCATCTGCAGGCGCAGCAACGGCAGGCACAGCAGCGGCAGGCACAGCAACGGCAGGCACAGCAACGGCAGGCACAGCAGCGGCAGGCACAGCAGTGGCAGGCACAGCATCTGCAGGCACAGCAACGGCAGGGACAGCAGCGACAGGCACAGCATCTGCAGGCACAGCAGCGGCAGGCACAGCATCTGCAGGCACAGCAGCGGCAGGCACAGCATCTGCAGGCACAGCAACGGCAGGCACAGCAGCGGCAGGCACAGCATCTGCAGGCACAGCAACGGCAGGCACAGCAGCGGCAGGCACAGCATCTGCAGGCACAGCATCTGCAGGCACAGCAGCGGCAGGCACGGCATCTGCAGGCACAGCAGCGGCAGGCACAGCAGCGGCAGGCACAGCATCTGCAGGCACAGCAGCGGCAGGCACAGCAGCGGCAGGCACAGCAGCGGCAGACACAGCATCTGCAGGCACAGCAGCGGCAGGCACAGCAACGGCAGGCACAGCATCTGCAGGCACAGCAGCGGCAGGCACAGCAGCGGCAGGCACAGCATCTGCAGGCACAGCAGCGGCAGGCACAGCAGCGGCAGGCACAGCATCTGCAGGCACAGCAGCGGCAGGCACAGCAGCGGCAGGCACAGCATCTGCAGGCACAGCAGCGGCAGGCACAGCAGCGGCAGGCACAGCAGCGGCAGGCACAGCATCTGCAGGCACAGCAGCGGCAGGCACAGCATCTGCAGGCACAGCAGCGGCAGGCACAGCATCTGCAGGCACAGCAGCGGCAGGCACAGCAGCGGCAGGCACAGCATCTGCAGGCACAGCAACGGCAGGCACAGCAGCGGCAGGCACAGCAGCGGCAGGCACAGCATCTGCAGGCACAGCAACGGCAGGCACAGCAGCAGCAGGCACAGCATCTGCAGGCACAGCAGCGGCAGGCACAGCAGCGGCAGGCACA